>NC_088885.1:100198641-100555017 GCF_037157495.1 Lathamus discolor | reverse complement strand
GTACATAAAATTTCAGTCTTTCCCTCTGGGGAAGCAACTGTTCAGCCAGCTGGTTGCTTTCCCTTCACTCCAGTAAGCACTATTCACAGTCTGAGGCTGAAATCTTACAGTTAGGAAGGGCTGATTTAGGCTGCTCTGGCCTGTTAGTGCGAATCATCTCAGCCAGGTGCCCATCAGTCTGCAAACCATGCTGCTGTTCCCACCAGCAGCTTCCGCTAGCCATGCCTTACATCCAAAGCTCCTATAATTTTTTCAATTTATCAACAATTAATTTGCTCTTTGGGATCTCAGAAACACATTTACTGCATTAAGAAAGAAAGTCTTTCAGCTCACTGGAAACCTCAGCAATATCTTGTGTCTCACGTGGTCCAGAGGAGATACACACTTCCTTTTGCCTTTCTTCCTTTTCTAGATTGTTTCCTTTCTGTGTTTAGACGAGTGTCCTACAATTTCCACCCTTTTTATTAGAAGTGCTTCTTCAACATACCACTATATCTTGAGTGATACAATCACGTTTCAAGCCTGTTCACTAGTCCTTTCCTTGTGTTTCCTCCTCTCCGCCAGATACAAATCAACAAACTCTACCTTCCAGTACTATTCTCCTTCCAATTCCTAGGGAGTGCTGAAGACAGCCTCATCAGCTTGGCTCTAAGTCTTTCAATCACTGTTCTTAAAACACTCATCCTTCCTTCTGTTACCTGGGGCTTTCACATGAAGAAGTCCAATGAGCTGCAGAGCAAGCATCTGATTCAACAATCCATATGCATTTGCACTCACATCCAAATTCCTGACTAAGTTTTCTAAAACAAAAGATTATTTTCATTAGTTATGGACAGACTAATTCCTTCTTGGCCCATACTGCCTTTGGATTTATCCTCTTTCACCCTTTAAGTCTTTTTCAGATTTGCCTTTGAAATTATCCTCTTTCACCCTTTAAGTCTTTTTCAGATTTGTCAAAGTAAAAAAGTTATATAAAAGTGTCTTCAAAGCTTCAGATGACTAGTTTGGTGTGATGACTGGTTAGAACACTAACATCTGTTTCTAACACCATTATGCTCATTCCAGCTTTATGGAGGTGGAAGAAACAGAAATATATTTCTTTAAAGTCCTATTGCAAAAAGCACTTGAGAAAAGTTGTGAAAGATAAAGCAGCAGTACTGCCACAAACAGTAAAAATATTTAGGATGGGTATAAGGTATTTTTTGCATAATACCCTTCCAGCTCAGTATAAGGAAAAAGCAACTATTTCAGTGAACTTTAAAACTGACATACAGCAGTATGTTCCAGGTATCACGCAAATAGGGTAGCAAGGTTTCTAACTGAGAAAATTGTGTACTAACTGCCAACAGGCATGCAAGGTGAAAGTTAATATATCAATTTATTTTAAGTTGCTGAAAGAGGGAAATGGAACGGAGTAAAGAAAAAAGAGATAGAAGCCAAAAGCAGCAAGTTAAGCCAAAAGGGAGGAGTTGAGGGCGAAAGAAACAGTAAGATACTTTTGCCTGCACTGTTGTAAAAAAGCAAGCCTGCTCTTGTGCTTGTTGACCCTGTGATGATATGGAACAGCCTGTTTGGTAAACAGCATTTGATATTTACCAGCAGACTCTCAAAGGGAAAATCTCCATGGGTATTTGAATATCCTTTTGCTTTTTCTAAGCTTGTCAGTGAAGAAAGATATCTCACTTTTTCAGCCACCATCAACACAAAAAAGATAAAATTGAATCCATCAAAACCATTCTTACTGAATGCAATCTTAAGAACAAACGTTTCTTCTCTCCCGCACACACACGCATATATCCCTGGTGACCGCAACACAAAAAAAAATTGAGCATGCTTACGTGAGCCAGAACAAATTGTTTAGTAAGCAAAATTAAAAGTAATCTCGTGTGTAAAATGGCCTTGTCTGAATCACACCCGTAAGCCTTTTAAAAAGAAACTTCTTATGTAAAATATGATTAAATCTCCACATTCAAGTATGCACAGGAGCATTTCATACGCACATATTTATCTTGGCATTTGGAACTTTTTTCTGAGTTTTCTTTTCCTGCCACTAGTTTAAACATGTCATAATATGGCATATTTGATAACAAGGACTACTGTAGAGTTCTGTCTTGTACACTGAAGTTATGACTAATACAAGATACCAATTTAATAAGCTGAAAAAGGCATAGCAAGTCTATTTTTATTCTACAGCAAGTCAGTATTTGTTACAGCTAAAATGATGTAAAGGAATAAGTGCATATATATAGACTGCTGCGAGAAAGAGAGTGTTGACTTAAAGAATAAAATCACTAATAGTGATCATTCCTTTTTCCTAGGCAATGCCAGAATTTCAAACCCTTAGTAGGGAACAAAGCCTAGGAAGCAATCCTGTTCCTAAAATTATTTATTCCAAATAGAAAAGTTCTCCAATATAGACAAATCTCATAATAACAGAAAATTTAAAATCATAAATTTGAGATGTACATTTTTCAATAAAATAATCTGACATGTTAAAAATGGGGGGTGGGGTAGGTTTATATATATAGTGTGTTGACATAAACATTTGTTTTGTTGCAGAAATGCAAGATAAAATAAGGTCTGTTTCCTGTTTCCCCAGTTGGAAAATTACAAGCAAAATACGGATATATATATATATCTGTGAAAGGCTAATGTGCATTTCACATTTTCTAGTTCGATCTAAGACAAACTCTTTGCACAAAGCTCTGTCTCCCAGTTTATTCTTTCTTTTTTTACCCCAAAATTTAAACCAATTTTCTTGCTTTTACTGGTTAAGTCCTCTCCAGTTTCCTAAGCCAGTTATCTGGAACTAAGGAGCTGGATCCTTACTTTTGTGTTAACTTCCTAAGCTGAAGTAAGTATCAAGTTATTACTAATTCATTAGGTGAGTTACTCACACACTTTATAGAAATGTATTGTAAGAACCTTATAAATTGTGTTCCCACATAAATTAATGCATTTCTTCCTGGTTTTAAAGCTTCTCAGCTGACACTGAGAAACATGAACATGGACCCTGGAGTTTGGGGCAACACAGTTCAAGTGTCTTTACAGGACTAAATGTTCTTCTCAGCTCCCTAGAAGGATTTAGTCTGAGAGACACACACAGTGCATGCTTCCCACACACTTCTAGAATTAGACATTACAAACATTACAGCCAAGTATTTCTGCTTCTCAGTGGTTGAAGTATTTCTTTTACCCAGTATCTCGGTGGCTAAATCACTTGCTCAGGAAAGCACTATGCAATAAAGCTTCTTCAGCCTGAGGGACTGAAATCTATAGATTTCCCCCACAGGAAGAACACCCTCGCCATACACAGGCTGTCTGGTTTGAGATAATTTACACTCCTGTTGAAGCTGTACCACTTAGAAAAATGTGATTCGTGATTTACTGAACCAAAAAGAGGACTGACTCATTGCACAAGTATGACCCCCTCCTCTATCGATAAAGATATTTTCTTGAGAGAATACCTTAACCCCTTCACAGAGACTGTGTGCAGAACCCCAGTCAGTTGACTGAACATATGATGGGCTCCCGTCAATAAATACTTGACCTTACTGAGACCTGTATGAGGCCAAGAGCTACCTAAGCTTGACTTTACCAGTCAAAATACAAGTTGAGTACTCAGCTAATACAGTTATGAGAAAGAAAAATATAGAAAATGATTTATACAGTGATACTGCCTACTGAGCATTAAATATAATGAATCCTCACTAGTTCACTTTCATTCAAAAACCACAGTGCTTGTGAAAGATTGACCCCCAGCTGACAGGTAAACTTCCGCCAAGTCACTCACCCCCTGAACAGGACTGGGGAGAATTGGAAGGGCAAAACACAGGTAAACTTGTGGATCAAGATAAAGACAGTTTAGCAAATGATGAAAGAAGAAACTGATTGCTCAGCAGAGTGATGCCCCCCTAGGCCCCAAGCCTTATTAAAAAATCCCTCCAGTTTTTATTGCTATGAAGCTGACATTATAGGCAATGGGATCCATTTGGTCAGTTGGGGTCAGATGCCCTGGCTGCGCCCCCTCCCAGCCTCTTGCCTACCCCCAGCCTACTCAGTAAGGGGGCAAAGTGAGAAACAGCAAAAGCCTTAGAGCTGTACAAGGACTTTTTTGCAACAGCTAAAACATCAGTGTGTTACCAACACTGTTTTGGTCACCAGTCTAAAACAAAGCACTATGTAGGCTGCTATGAAGTAATTTTGGCTAGTTTTCCACCCCCAGCTAAATCCAGTACATGCTGAATCAGCTCAAATAAATTTCAGGCTACTTTTGAATATCTGTGTCCCTACTTTTGGCTTCTTTCACAGAACTACATGCATAAACAGGCAGAACTATCTCAGGAAACTAACTTTTCTCTCCCACTTGTGAAGACTTGGATGCTCATGCGCTGGCTTGAGATACTGTACCTAGCTGCTATAAATCAGGATTTTCTTTTAGTAGAAGCATTGTCATTCAGCCGGTACCCATGGGAAGACAGGGATGCTCTGAGAGAGAAATACCAACATGAGGAATGGCTGAAGGCGTATTAGCACATCTGCTGCTAGGACTGCAGCCCACAGAGGGCAAATGAACTTAATTAATTCTTCACTTTCTGTATGCCTACAAATAGTTCATTTTTAAAAAGATGCAGATTCATCTAAACAGTTGATAAATATATTACAGGGAAACTGCACATTATAGTAGAGACAAGGAAAGATCTCAGTCTGAATCAAATCAATGCCTAGACCAAAAATCACTCCTTACCTCCAAAGTTTGAGAGAATTTACAACTAGAGGCAAATACCACACCTTCCAGAGTCTGACTTACTTGTAACGTGCACCAAGATCTTGGTAACTGGAGCTCTACACTGTACAATATTACAGGATCACTACATGATTACAAAATGATTGACAGCAGTTGCAGCTTAACAACTTCAGCGCAGCCTGAAGACCAAATGCTCAGCCCAGTTCGGTTCCTGCAGCGGTATTTTGGCATTGCGGTGACTTGGAAGTCAGGTCTGGCTGGTGCTTTGTAGCACATGAAGAAGTCTTGAGTGGGACCAGCCCAACTTGAGCAGGGACAGCCCTCCTCCCTAGGGGAATGAGGAGAGCATGTTGTGCACTTCTGCATTTCATAGAATCAGCTAGGTTGGAAAAGACCTCTAAGAACATCAAGTTGAACCTTTACCCCAGCACTGCCAAGTCCACTACTAAATCATGTCACTAAGAGCCTCATTCATATGTTTTTTGAACACTTTCAGGGATGGTGATTCCACCACTACCCTGGGAAGCTCGTTTCAGCTGACCTCTGCTTGCTCCACCAGCTCTGTGGAGGTTTTACACCCTGAGAGAGAGGTGCCTTAGCCCATGACACATAATTAATTACAGTAGTAGTTTGCCATGGCTGCAGCCAACCATGGGAAAGCATCTCAGAGGCCTGCTGTTTGCTTATTGTCTCTGGACAAGTTAGCTCTGGATTAGGCCTGCAGGTTTCTCTGACTCCGTAAGTAAGCTCATTTTCAGCTCCTGCAAACAAAAAGACCAGGAAGACTGAAGTTAATATTAATTCTGGCACACATCTGCAGAAGCATTTGTCCTTTCAGCTTAGCAACCTTGCATGCATTCCAGTATCTTTCTGTAGAAGACATTAGATAACCTGCATCCCATGTGATGATACTCTCCTATTCAAGCCAATCTGAATTTTTCAAGTTGGATCTCCTGCTACATGCTACCATGTATTTTAAGATATACTGAGAATGTTCCCATCATTCATCATTGAATGTCATCAGTAAAACCAAATCTTTCTAGTCAAACAATTGTGTATATTGTGGTATATATTGATAATAAAAAATATTTAGAAAATTAAATGGGCAATGGAACAATAAATAGCTTTTTTCTAGGATAAGATCTACTCAAGAAGCAATTCTATTGTGATTTAACATAGTTACAAATCTCCAAGACAAAAATTTACCATTTTATTTGCTTAGTATGTTAATGAAGACATTTTTTCTTTATTACTTCTGGGATGTGACTGTGGACATAAGGTATGATGCACAAAACACCCTCAGTGAGATTATATGTTCCTAGCTGAGTGAAGTTTAATTAAAGAATATTGCTTTTTTTTCTGACTATAGAAGCAAGCCTAAGTTGGTTTTCCTGAGCACATGTCTAGATCCACCCCTCTGCCCCTCTTTGGTTGCATTCTCATACCAGGTGCCCAATTCTCTCCTGTGCTGTACCCTTTAGAAAGTGAATACCAGATAGTACGTGGCATACAGAAGGAGATACAGCCAATCATGGCAGTGCACACCTTGCAGAGGTGCTTGTGAAAGGAGCACTCAATTCCTTTTACACTTCTCACTGCAAAGCACAACACAGAGCTGACTGTGCATCCACCATGCCTAGAGCCTAATTCTCCACTCCATCTCACGTGTCATGATTGTGCAATGGAAATCAATAAAGTTACACAGCCAGAAAATTGGTGAAACAGAGACCGGCCCTCACTCCCTGAAGGGGCTTCAGTTAGCTGGTGAGAGAAACAATCCTTCTACATACATGTGTCAATCTGTCTCCATTTATGTCAATTAAAAGTATTGCTTTTGACTTCAAGGGAGTCTAGTCACATTTGTGTACTGTTCAGAACGTGCTCTAGAGACTCTTCAAGAGAAAAGTCTTTTTACCAGGTAGAGGGTAAAAACCCATACACACTGATGATGCATGGTATTTAAACAAAGTTAGCAATATTCCCTACATTTGAAGACAAAGGTATCAAACGTTGTGATGAAAACCACCAATTTTTAAATGGCCATTATTAATTCTCTACATCTGACAGAAATAAGGAGAAGATCCTCCATGGATGTAAATTTAATATAATGTTGACAATTTACACAAGGCAAATTTTAAGTTGTGTACAAATTTACACATTCTCTTTTAGAAAAGTCCGTTAATTCACATCATAGAATCATAAACCAGAAGAAGCCATGCAGTGAACTGCAGTTTACCAGCAAAGAGTGGGACACAACATAATGATAGCTGGTGACTCACACAGTAAACTTCATTTCCAGTCTCACCAAATAATCACAACTGATGTCTGTTAAATAAAGGACAGGTTAATAATATGGCGCACTCTAGGCAGGATGGTAACCTCTCCCTCCAGCTGAAGTTGTTTTCAAGTTTTTCACACTGATGCAACCAAAAACTTCATAAACTGTGGACTATTTTTTTCATACAGAAGAGGAAATGGCATGTAACATGAATAAAGGAATTGATCATAAACATTATTTTTTAGCCTCTTGCCTTAAAATAGAGAAGGTCATGTGGCATCAGCATGTAAACTTAATCTGGGAGCTCAGTTAACTGAGGAACACAGCATAGGAGTAACATTAAACATACATACAGTTTTTCACCACACATACACCTCTAAAAAAAGACATTTAAATACGGGGGGGGGGGGGGGGGGGGGGGCAGAGTTAAGAAAAACAAACCGAATGAACCAAACAAACTAAAAGAGGGAGATGTACATAGAATGAGATTAAGTTTTGAATTACAAAAATGTATGAGAAATAAACAGTAGTTAGAGCACATATTGCTTTTTTATAACGAAAGAACTAAGAACAAATCCACAGGGGTTTTCATTATGTTATTATTTCAGAGTCTTCCTAAAAGAAGAATCAGTCCTGCCAAAAGAAAGATAGGTGGGAGGGTTGCTTCTAAAAAACAAAAACCTGCTACAACAGTATCGTAACTCTTTTAAAATGGAAGTATGTTAAGCATGATGTGTGCCAACTATGCCAAAAATCTTTCTGTGAAGTCCAAAAATAATTATTTCACTTACACAGAGAGTTTAAGTGAATCAGGGTACTACAGCATTCTCATTTTGAAGTATGAGGAATCCTTCTATATCAAAACATACAGCTTTGACTAGGCCCTATTCTTCCTTTGCAAAGTATTAGTGTGCACTTTTTCTCTGTAGGAAGAAAACTAACTCTACCCCATCTGAAACCAGGACAGTATTGAACAACATTTTAAAGCTATAAGAGTATAGAGAACAGCGTATGATTTTTTTACACTCACCTCATTCAAAGATGTTATCTAAAAAGATCTTTCCTGGCTGAAATGATCAGAATGCCATTTTTTAAAGGTGCTTAAGTTTGGGAAGATTACTTCAATAGAAACTGACTGCTCAGATGCCTGCCTGTTTTATCCCCTATTAATGAGATCCAGCCTGAAGCAAAGTTAGACCTAAGATAAAAATCTCGACAAATTAAAAAGGCTTTTGAATGGGAATTGAATCTTTTCTTTTTAAGTGTATATATATTTTGCAAGAGCCTAACATATTGAAGAATTGTCAGAAACAAACATTTAAGAGCTATAACCATTAGCCATAACAAGCAATTTAACACTTTTCAGGAGGACAGAGCATCTGCTGAGCAGTACAGGTAGTTTACAACAAGCATGATGAAAATACACCAGGGTGCAATACAGGCAGAGAGAAGACACATCCACTTACACAAATTAGCATGTATTATTGCTATGGGCTTTTTTATTTTGTTATTTTTATGTAGGATGCTGTTCTACATTGCAGCATATATTCATTGGGGTACCAAATGCCCTCTGCTTCCCTGACCTGAACAGCAGTGGCACTCAGCCTGCATCCTGAAAGAGAGAGTTCAGTGTAGGTCTGAGTGCCTAGTGAGTAACCGGCTTCATCTAACAAAGCACAGCCGCTTCACAATCTGTTTGTACATGCATCATGGTGATGCATAGACCTTGCCAAAGGGAGACTTATATAGCAACCCTCTTTTCAGTTAAAGAAACTTAGCTGAAAATACAGATTTATAGCAAATTCGACTACTATTTCCTTGTGATTCTTCCACTAAACTGACTTAACTAGAGTTTTACTAAAAATAAGGTGTTGTTAATTCAGATATAGTGTGGCTCTTGAAATAAATCTTTATACATCTCTATTCAGCTTCACAAATGAAATAATAAATTTTGATTAATTTTAAGAAATGCAGTTACATGAAACAGGTTTTCATGCCTGTTACACAGGAAGGATTGCAGACCAGGTTGGAGCTGAGGCTGCACTATAACCTCTCACCCTTGTGCACCATCTCAGGGAACTGTCCATCATTACAACCACTGCCCTCATTTGAGCATGAAGGGAGATCAGGGCTAACACACCACAGTGAGTCTTCTCCTATGATCACTGAACTCAAAATATTTTGGTCAGATATGGAAGAAGTGAAATGGATGAAAAACAGGCTGATCTCCTGTCCTGGGTTCAGCAGTAGCAGTCATTTTTCTCCTTCTTAGTAGCTGGTGCAGTGCTGTGGTTTTGACTTTCAGCCTGGGAACAGCGCTGATAACACCGATGTTTTAGGTTGCTGCTTAGCAATGTTCAGTCTGACCAAGGACTTTCTGAGTCTCACTCTCTGCCAGGGAGGAGGAGAAGCTGGGAAGAAGCAGAGACAGGACACCTGACCTAAACTAGCCAAAGAGGTATTCCATACCACAGCACGTCATGCCCAGGTTTCATGGTTTAAACCGATCCACCCAGCTCATCCACTCACCCCCCCGCCACCGACCCTCCCCGCTCCTGGAGGAATGGGGAGGAGAATCAAGAGAATGTAACTCCCACGGGTTGAGATAAGAACAGTCCAGTAACTAAGGTATAACACAAATCACTGCTGCTACCGCCAATGATAATATTGATAAGAGAAAATAACAAGAGGATACGATACCACCGCCGAACGAGTTCGAACCCCCCTAAAAAGAGACCGTGCCCTTCCGGGTAACTCCCAGTTACCTCCCTGGGCATGACATGCTGTGGTATGGAATACCTCTTTGGTCAGTTTGGGTCAGGTGTCCTGTCTCTGCTTCCTCCCAGCCTCCCCTTGTCCCCGGCAGAGCATGAGACTCACAAAGTCCTTGGCCAGAATAAACATCACTTAACAACAATTAGAAACAATCGGTGTTATCAGCTCTCTGCCCAGGCTGGAAGTCAAAACACAGAGCTTGCACCAGTTACTAAGAAGGAGCAAAATGGCTCCTGGTAAACCCAGGATACCAGGATGTAAACTGGGGGCAGTTACCGAAAAGGGCTAGATCACTGCTCGGTCAGGCTGGGTATCAGTTGGTGGGTGGTGAGTGGTTGTATTGTCTTCCCTTGTTATTTCCCTTACCATTATTGTTATTGGTGGTAGCAGCAGTGGTTTGTGTTATACCTTAGTTACTGGACTGTTCTTGTCTCAGCCCATGGGAGTTACATTCTTTTGATTCTCCTCCCCATCCCTCTAGGAGCGGAGGGAGAAAGAAGAGGGGAAAGTGAGCAAGCAGCTGCATGGTTCTGATTTACTGGCTGGGCTTAAACCATCACATTCTCCTCAGCACCCATAGGGAGACCAAGAAGTTGCTCACAGAAAGTGCATGGGCAGGACTACAACATGGATGCGGTCATGAAACTTCACAGCTGTTGGCACAGTCTCAACCTGATTTTTGATGCAGTCCATTAACAGTGTCTGGAAAAGAGAAAGCAGGGATGAGAAGAGCTGGTTATGTCACATTTCTCTTCACATTTTGTCAGGGCAAAGGGGACAGTCCATTTTCACTCCTAATGCTATCCTGTTAACTGAGAGGATAACAGGTTGAATAGGACCTGGTTTCAGTTTTTCCCAGGTAAAAGGATCCAAATTTCTCTTTACTGTAAGCAGGCACAAGTTGGTTTGTTAGGAATGCTGGAAAAATATCAATGACCTGCTGAAGTCTGCTGTCCATGCTCAGAAATGCACACTTGTCAATGCTGGGAATTTTCATGGCTGCACTGATTCTAGTCAAGTTTATGGGAAAAGAATTGCACTTCCTGTGCAGTCATGTGAAAGAAAACCACAGTAAAAACTAAATTTGCCAATAGTATTCACAGAAATTCTGAAAGCCCTTTCTAACTCACTGTGGAACAAAACCAAATTTGAAACTTATGAAAGTGTTCAGAACATGGAGTACTGTCCATCTGCCCAAGACTCCAAACTCTGCAAAGTGGTTCCACCTTTTGGAAATGCATATGCATCCCTGCTTCCTTCCACTACAGTGAGCAATTGCTTTGTTTCAAAGATTTTCACAGAACTCCCCTTTTCATTTCCTTCTAAACAAAGCATTTCTATTCAAAATTCTGATTAATACTCTTCTTGTAAACAATAAAACTGCACTCTACCTTGAAGCAACCCAGTGGTTTATCTTGCAGACCTATGATCCACTTCGTTCTTTGAGCTCCTTTGCTCCAAGGCAGTTTCAGCCTGAAGTACTTAAAGACTATACAGATAAAAGACTAAAGATATACAGGCTACAGATAAAAGACTACCAGGGTATAATGATGCTACCACAATAAACAGTGGGCAGGCAGTATCACCATCTGAGCATCAGCATTTAGCAAGCATCATGCTACACTGTAATGAGGCAACTGGGCTGCAGAAGGTGATTCCATGAACTGAAGTTTTGAATGCTTACTGGATTGAAAATCCTATGGAGACTCTTCTAAGTGTAGACACACTTCATTACTGTGCTGTTACAAGCATTTCTTTCTATATTTTCTCTCCCCATTCATCTTCACTATCAGTTATCATTCGCATCATCCTACAGGCACGGCCTGCTGCTGATTCAGGGGGAAATAGTCTTGATTGCCCCACTGTACATCACCTGTGTTAGCTCTTCCTTAAAGGGTTTCCACTCAGACCCTGCTGTTTTATAGTTCAACTTAGATCCTGCTGTTTTGTTGTTCAGATGCAGCAGACAGAAGTGTTTGGTTTCACTTCGAGGTATGTTTTGCATAAATGCACTTAAAACCAGCATTCACTTTTACTGAAATCATTCATGCTGAAAGTTATAGTCTGCTTGAGTGAAAAGGAGCATAACGTTTCTACAGTGCTGAAATACAGGAACTTTTTCTACACAGGAAAAAGAAATGTTGTTCCACAATAAAGATTAGTATTTAAATCCTTGTATTATTCTCTTTTTTTCCCCTCTATGTAAATGCAAAGTGCACCCTTTATCTGAACTTCAATATACATGGGGTATGTTGTAAAACTTAAGTCTTACTCAGACCCCTTTCACACAAATGAATGTTACCCAACAGTACACATAAACTATAATCCCTCACTTTCTTTGCTCAGCTCCTTTTTACAGGCTCTAGACATTGGATTTACAGGCTCTTGACATAGATTCAAGAACGGATTCAAGAACTAAATGGAGTTAGGAGCTGTGAAAAAAAAAACCCACGGGTTATTATAACGTTTCATCTTGTGTTCTTTACAGCATTTCAGCCAGTCCATTTGAGGTTCTGAACATTCTGATCCACAGCCTACTGCAGGTCAGATCAACATTTACCAAGGTCTGCAAAGGAAAGGTACTGGCTGTGCCTCTGCTGGTCCATCCAGGCACAGCTGTGCCGTGAACTGAGCTACAGCTCACCCCAGGAACCTCAGGCTGCATCTCTCTGTGCTTCTCGTGCCATCTAATTCTCTGCCAAGTAAAAGCCAGTTGAGAGAAATCTAAATGCCTTCTGCTATTTCTGGCACATGTGGACTGCAAGGCATTGTTGCATCCATCTGCATTTTCAGCATTGAACAGCCAGTTGTTTATTCCATATCAAGCATCAGATTTCCCCATATGAAAGGCAGAAATACATATGTAGCCACAGAAACCCTTTTAAGTTAAGTAAAACAAAAATCGCAGTAAAAGCCCCAAGAGGTATTATACAGGGTCATGTCTCTTACAGTTTTCTAAAATGAGCTGATCAGAGTGGCTGCATGTCTGCTACCACAGAAAATTTTATAAAACTAAAGGAAAAAAAAAAACCAATTACAATAATACTGATAAATCCATTAGCCCCTTACCTATAATATTATACCTGTAAAGCACTGAGGTACTTGATGAAGACACTGTCACTGCCATAAGGAATTTGTGCCTGAAATAAGGCATGAATTAACAGAATTCTTGAGGTGTGATGCAAATATCAAGGTGTGCCTGGCACTGCAATTGCTTTTGCTAACTCATATGATTTCATCAAATTTATAACTACATTTCAGCTCCCAGTAATTTCTGAATGACTGGCTGGGTATCTGATTCTCAATCTTACAACATTAGCAAATTTTGCAAAATCTTATTTTCCAAAATCCTGAACTTATACCCAAACCATCAATAACAGTCACTTTACATTAAATTAGTCTTCCTAGTCTACAGTTAGTGGATCTTACTCCACAGGTTCAAAAATCAAACATGTGATAATTATTCTAGTTTCCTGCTGAAGAAGCCAGAAAGAAATCCTTTGAGACTTTACCCAATATCCTACTTGAATCCAAAGGACATATATTTAACATCGCTACATACCTAGAGATCATATACATACAGTGCATGTTTAGTGCATAGGTATGTGCATATATACACAGAGAACATATGTATGCAGTAAATAAAAGCCAGTTCACTGTACAACCTACTTATATTTTATTGCTCCTTTCCATTTATCAAGTTTATTATTCATGAAAATCCAGAGCTTAAATAGAGATAGTCTGGCCCTCATGCAGAGGTGGCTGAGCCAAAATCCATTCAACCACTTCATGCCTTTGTCACTTCTGCCTTCACTGGCATTCACTGAGACATAAAGAAGGAGGATGTATCCAAACAAAGTGGCTTATAACTAATTGCACCATCTTCATTAATACTGCATTATGTGTCTCTTGACTATAGAGAACTGACAATGCAAAAGATGTCAAGAGCTTATAAAAATGTACATATAAATATTTGGTCCAATATTCAACATGAATATACTAGCAGCTTCTGCTTCAACAGCATAAACTGGGGAAAGGGTCTTTTATCAGTTGCTAACCAGTAACAAAAGGGAAATAGCTTTAATTTCCCAAACACTCAGAGATACTTACGTCATTTCTGTGCCCTTTAGGTAATTAGGCCTCACTTCAGAATAAGAAATCCCCACTGCAGTGTAAAGATATCTGGCTGTAAACAGAGCCATCTATGGCATTTCCATTTGTAGAGAAGTCCTAACAACAAAAAAGACAGATAAGGAGAGGTTTTGTAATCAAAAGCATCCGGAGCTTAGGGGAAATCACTCCATAATGACCACAGGCACTTCAAACTCAGAAGAAAGAATTTTAGACAAGAAATACCAAGACAAATAGGAGGGCATCTTTTTGCTCAGGTGTAAGAGGAGGATTGCATCTTACATTTGCTTTGCTTGTAACAGTTTACAAATATCTAAATAACAATCTGACTTCAGTCACAGTGATATAACAAAGGCATGACATTAAAGAGTGCGCCCACAATCCAACATGGATTCACATGAAACCAGCAGTTGTGGCTTGTTTTCACAAGGGCAACAGGTATCAGGAATAAATTAAGACAAAGCAAGGCATTATTCCAGCAACTGCCATGGCACACCACCTCTGAGGTGTGTTCCCGTGCAGCAACTGATGTGCACCAAGAGCATTTCAGAGTCTGCAAAGGCTCACTTTTCAGAGTGCATTACTTGCTGTGAGGTAGAACTTATTTCAGCAATTGCAAGCTGGCAAGCTCCTCACCCATGTGCTGATTAAAGGGCTAACACTCTCTATCTGAGCAGCTTTATGTTCTTAGCAATAAATAGCCAAAAGAAGACACATACATGGAGAACAAGCTTTATCTCTTTTGTACTTTCCACCTTTCTCTGCTCCTCCAGGAGATCATGGAAACTAGCACTGGAGCTCTGGCAGAATGTACTTTATTACAAGCAGTACGTACAACTGTGACCAGCTAGAATGAACAAAACAAGTAAACTTCCAACTAAATACACTATTCTTCATTCAAGTTGAATTCTACAACTGTATCAAAACAGAATCAGCTGTTCCTGAAACAGAGATGAAAAGCTTTCTCATGAACATCACAAACATGATGTCCATGAGAACATGATGAATACGAAAATTTCATGAATAGATTTTTGAATTTCAGACCTTTCTTTCACTTTTTCTTTACTGAATAACATATTTTAATGCCACTGAGGGAGAAGCCTCACTGAGCACTTCTTACGTGCAACTGAGCTCCCAGATGGTATCCTACTGTACTTTAGGTAATACTTTTGTCAGAGCTACAGTCAGTAATAACTAAAAATTAATAGTTCATGGTACATATTGAGAATCAAGCTATTTTTTAATCTTGTAATTAAAATTCACTTTCCATCGTGAAAAAATCTATGCATTCTAGGAAAAAGCTCAGTCATTAATAATTTCATTCATTTATGACCTGCTGTATACTAATTAAAACAAAATGGAATTTGGAGATGACATAGTCTCTCATGGTTATCTTTTATATTGTTAAGATACAAATACAGATACATGCAACTAAACAAAATGTTTCCTAAAATCTGTTTGTTTTTATGCAGTCTGTTGGGAATGGAGTTAACTGTCTTCATAGCAGCCTGTATAGTGCTGTGCTTTGCATTTGTGGCTAAAGCAGTGCTGGTAACACACCAGTGGCCAGTGGGCTGGGGATGGGCAAGGGGCAGGGAGGGGACACAGTTGGGACAGCTGACCCACACTGTAAAAAGAAATGTTACCTACCATATGACACTGTGCACAGCAATAAAAGCTCAGAGATATGGGCCGGATACAAGACATTTGTCTTACCAAGAAAGCAGTATGCATATTTGAGAGGGGAGTGAGAGGTACAGTGGGTATTTTGCTGCTGGCTGGGGTCAACACACCACATTGCTCTTTCTGAACATTTGCTATAGTTGAATATCTCCCTTGCCTCCTGTGTGTTTCATCACTGCATCCAAATCACCACTTAAGTGATAGAGCAAGAGCAATTCTCTGCATAGCTTATCCAGCTGAAAATAGGCCACCTTTGATTTCAAGCTGATCTTAGTAACAAAACAAAAGCATTAAAATCTCAGAACAAAAACTAAGCTGATAATCTGAAAAAGGGAGTTAATTTAATTTGATATATGCATATAGACAAAATGCTTTCCAAATATTGAGCTTTAAGGGTTCTTATTTTAAAATAAACAATACATGAGAAAAATTCTGTGTTTCTATTGAGGGTACCGAACATCACCCTCCAATATTGGTTCAAGCTGATCTATTTCTGCTGATCGCAAATTGATCAATATTTGCGAGAATAGTATGAAGTACTGAAGAATTTCGGGAAACTGTTCTTTTACATAGACAAGGCTTTCACATAGACAAGCCTTTCACAGTACAACTGTTTAATATTCCAGAATACCCATGCAGTGATAATTCTGCTTAAACATTTACACAAGTGAGGCCCCATTTCCCTCAGAATCCACTGTTATCTCAGGAGATAATAGTCTGCTTCTGCCCTACACCCCTGAGTCCCAGGGACACCAGGTTTCTCTGCTGATAAGGCACCAATGCAACTAGGCAAGATCTTTAGTCCCAGTGCCCTGCTTACCCTTCTGACCTTGCAAATTGGATAGGCAGACTGTAAGAAGAGAGCAACCAATTTCCATGTGTATACAAGCAAACAGGGAAGAGAACAGTCTGCCCATATCTAAGCAGAATGCACCAGATACTGAGTTGACATTAATTGAAGGGAAGTCTTAAAATGCTTTAAAATTTCAAGCCTTCCTTTTTAACACCTGCAAATAAACTGTTATCTACCAGTTCCACACCCACACTAATACTGATGAAAAACCAATACCTATATTTCAATAGCCAAAGTTATAAAATTCACAGAAAGAGGTGATACTATTACAAAGCTCTTGTAGAAAGGAAATAAGTGGGTTTGGAACTATTTAAATGCAAAACTTGCAACTATTATTGAGGAAAATTGACAACATGAGTAATGTTCCCTTGAAAATGAAACAAGGCATCAGAAAAGTTGTGCAAAACAAATGAAAGCAAGTTGATTCTGATTTGGTCAGTCTTTACCATCATGTCTTGGTTTTCCTGCTTTTTACTTTAAGTCTCAAGACCTAAACAAAGATTAATGAAACCTATTTAATGTGTCCCCATCAGAGGAAGGCTGTAGAATATATATAGAAATATTTGTGAATAACATTGCACTTTATTGTCATCTATCAATATGTAGTATGTCATACTAAATCCAATACATGTGAACAATAAAGTGAAGTCAATTTCCTTGCAAAAAAAAAAAAAGGCAATTCATTATGCTTATTACAAATGGTATGGTGGTTGTTGTCAATGAAAAACATGATTATTTCATTATATGGTTTAACTGCTGACACAAACAAGTGTAATCTTCAAAGTCAGGAGTAAATTCCATTAATCCTTTCTTTTAATGGCTAATAACAATGAAAGCAGCACTAACTGCCTGGCTACATATACAATATAAAGTAACAACCTACAACATTATCATTTTAAGAGAAAAGAAAATGTTTTCAGTATCTCTTTACTAGCAAAGAACACAGAAGTTAAAATGACAAAGATCTTCACATAACTGGACTGTATTACATTTTATGGCAACAGACTCCATCTTTACCACACATATTCAACACTTCTTAGAAGACAGTGATGGCCTAATGTACTATATATGGGACAGAGACAAATTACACACACTTGTCTTTTATATCCATTTATTACTGCAGTAATGTAAGAAAGGACACCACACAAAAATAACGCTGTGAGATCTCCTCCAGGAAAAAATGAATAATGCCATAGGAACACTCATTCACAGTATATCCTTCACAGCTCAGTTATTCTTACAAGCCTCCAAACACCACCAGTTCAGGCACTGCAGAAGTGCATAGCTGGACTCTGACCTGGTGAATGGTGGAAAGGGAACAGTAACACCTGTATTATCTTCTAGTAGTGGAAAACACTCTTCATCCTAAAAAAAATTTAAATAAATAAATAAATAAATTTAAAAAATCCTAAAAAAGTCCACTCTCTTCGAGCATATCTACTCCTGCTTAGACAGAGAAAAGAGTATCAAACTAAAATGTCTTCAGTCTAAATAGCATCTCTTGTCTTCCACCTTAGTCTTACAAGGACAACAGCAGCAGAGAGATGAAAACAAATCAGGAGAACGTAGACAAAACCCCTCAAATTACACTTTTATCAAATATCACCCCTCCTCTTCCCTCAGCCTTCAAGTGGAGAAAACTTGAAAGCTCACACTCATAAAAGAATAAGTATTGGCTTGAAAGTAAGGGGCTAAGGTGACAAATAAAACTTCATTTTCTTCATAACATTTCCCTCCCAAACAGCAACTCTACTAAAGAGCAGTCATCATTTTGCAAACAGAGACAGCCCAAGACATTGAAAAAGGTTATTTTTGCGGCTGGCCCCTTTTGAAAAAACAAACCCATCAACTGACAACAAAATTCAGCATCTCATTCACATTTCCTAATGCTTTGTACCTAATACTGAGATATCTTCCCTCCCATTAAAATCTGAATAAAACTATATCAAACAAATCAGCTGCAGAATTATTTTCACACGGCCTTCAGCTCAGCAGAAACACTTAAGTGAAAAAGCCATGCAGAAGAGCAATTGATGGAGAAGTTTCCAGTAATAAATAATACCACAGTACTTTGAGTTTGAGAGGGAATTCCTAGGCAAGCAACTAAGAAGAACTGAAAAATGCCTTGGTCAAACCAACAGAACTTCTAAGCTAAGCTGGCTCTGGTCTAAACCCTGGCTACACTCTTGCTTCCTAGGGTCCTTATGTCTAATCCTTTGCACACTGTGTCTTTATTGGCTCAGATTTGCTAGCAATTCACAGCTTTGTTCTGGTTTTAAAAGACTCTGAATCTGTAATGAGAACTGATTAGAGCATTTCCAGTGAAACAGGTCAAAGTTTTCACCTGGAAGACATCCAAGATGTAGGGGGATCAGATCAGTTTCCAGCTAAAGCAGCTGGAATTCCAATCTTGACCTGAAAATAGGCAACTTCTGTGGAATTTTGTTGTGCAGTATCATCCAAACAGTCCAGTTTTGTTCTAATGAGGAAAAAAGGCCAGAGCTGGAAATCTCAAAAAACTGATGAGAAACAGAACTGTTTCTGACTCTGTGGTTACTTTTAGTAAAATACTGGAGATACACCCTGTGGTGTATAAAATGGAACTGCTTTGTTATTTAATTTTGGGTAGAAAAAGAGTGAAGGAACTTACTAAATCATTACATTATCTCTTATTTTTCACTGCAATTGTAGAAACAAAGTTACTTTCAGTAGCTCTTAAACTCTACAATCTTTAGGTAATGTTTTGAAGGAGAACCTCCAGGCCTACATTACATGATCTCATTTGAAAGCATGAAACCAGCATGTTCTGAGGATGTAGAAATAGCTGTGGGCTCAGAGCAGAACACAGATAGATGCTCTTATGCCAGAGACATATCAGATGCATGTGCTGTAACAAAATAAGTATGAAAGAAAGTATCAACTTGGGATCTTCCTTTGTTTTTTCCTGCTTTACCAAGATATCTTCCTTTATAATCTCTATAAAACTTATTATGGGCTTCTTGAAGTAGAAGGTTTTGAATCAGGTCTTCTGGGCTTTGCGTTATATCTATTTCTTCAGACTCTAAGCTTGTCTTCACATTAGCTTAGTCACCAATTAAACATAATTGCCTAATGATCTAGAACAGCATCAACTATACGCAAAAAAAAAAGCACAACCATAAGAAATATTATGTAATTCTAAAAAATCAAATGCCAGCAGTAATTCCCCATAGTGCTGAAAGTGTATAAGAAAAAAATTCATGTTCCTTAAAACTTACTGTCTTCATTTATTAAATCCTCCAGATATATTTCACAGATCATGTCTGTCCCTAATCATGTCATTTTATGTTCCTTAATCTAACATTGCCAGGTAGTCAATGCTTCCTTCACAGCTTACAGTGGGAACACTGGAGTGTTTTTTACTTAATGTACCAAACCACATTCCCATAACAGATTCACAAATCCTACAGAGGCACTTGCATTTGAAAACCAAAATCAGAGCCTGGAGAACAAAATAAGCAATGAGCACATATGACAGTCTCTTTGTCACATTCAGTGAATTTATCATGTTCTGTGATTAAAAAAATAAAATTATGTAATCTGCATGGTGACACTGCAGGTATTTTACAGTACTTCATATCCAGCAAATGGTTTATGGAGCTGCACTTAGAAAAATCCCACAGATTTTGGAACTTTTCTGAATTGCTGATGCTTCTGGAATTTCTTTATAATATATACCTATAGCTACTACTATATACATGGATGGGAATGGGTCATAGCATCCGGCCCCTCTGTTCAAGCAATGCAGTGCAACAGCCACTTAGTCCAGCAGATTGCTTTGATGCCTACTCCTTGCACATCCTTGTTCAGAACAGCCACAAAGAACTTGCTCAAACCTTGCAACATACTAGAGACTTGCAATAAAAGGGCCAAAGACACAACTGCAATTTGACACAGGAAGAAGAAAAAACAATCCTTAGCATTGTCAATGCATTGGCCCCACAGGAGCACAAAGAACTTGTTATTTGGGACCTCAGGTGCTCCCAAGCAGCTAACCATGTTGTACATTACAACAGAAACTACAACTTCCCCATGGTCTCTGCCAGACTTTGCAAAGAGAACAGGGAAGGAAGAAGAATTTTCCCTCCTGATCCCCAGATCTTGTAGAACAGATTAACACACCAGTCATCCCCCCAAACAAACCCTTCCCTACTAATAGACAGTTTTGAAGCTTCACAAAAATAACACTAACCTTCTTAACTGTGCCTGAAGGCGGGGAACCCCTGTTCTGGCTGGATACAGGGATTAGGACTTATACTATGGTGCCTTTATTCCATTACTGCTGTGCTATAGGATGAATATGTAGACACATCAGAGTTGAGGTGAGGATTTCCCTGCTTTTTAGCTCCCTTTTGCCATCAACCCCTCACCTTAGAATATTGTCACTGCTGGCAAGCCCCTACTGTTTAGCAGTTTCTGCTACATGTAGATATTTCATTAAATGTTTGTATATTCTCATGCCTTTATTCTCCTGTTTGAACCTATTGATTTCAATGCCCCTCCACTATCATTGTCTTCTCACAAATGAGTTATTGGCAAGAAGTATTTTAAACTCATCTGTGTGAAAGACAGCCACAGACAAAGCAAATTGCATTGCTATAAAGGTTTCTTTTCATAGTTCAATATAATCACAAATTAATTTTCTGCAAAATAAAATATGAAGAGCCTCCACTATAAATAAAGTTCCTGTGAAAAGTCACTGTATTCTGCTGAAAATACCATTTTCAAAAGTTAAAAATAAAGTCTTTCAAGAAAAATAGTCTGAGTGGGGGTAAAACTTCTCCTTGTCTTTTGTATTCATAAAGTTTAAACTTTCTCTGTAGGTTTAAATCTCTTCCCACCTCCTCTTTTCTTTTTCAGCCAGAAAGCCTACAGCACTGAAGTCCCAGGGATGAGGAATGACTCACCCTCAAGTGCTGAGTCACAGTCACACCAAATAAACTCTTACATCTTGATGGAGCATCAAATCCAATAGCTTTGCTTAGTCACTTGAGTTTGTCGTAATTCCTATGATTCACTCAAACCCAAAACTTTGATTTCTGATTTCTTATTTTTGCTTCCAATATACATATTCAGTTAGATAACCCTTATACAACTCTTAAAGATGAATTTTTGCAAGCCACCACTAATCCCAAATCAGATCCCAAGTTTTAGACACAAGGTGTGTCCCTTATTAAATCCAAGAGGCCAATGTGCCAAAGTGCACATTGGCTTGAATTTCAACTGCTAATCTCCCAATCCTTCGACACCTACAGAGAATGTCAACTGACATCTAAAGACACATACATTAGGACTTCATCCTGCCCTGAATCATGCTACCAACAGGAGAGTTTCTCAACCTTACAAGGTCAGACACAAGAAGTGAGTGCTCAGCAGTTTGTACAGAGGATAAGGTATGTAATCATGATTAAAAAGTCAGTGTTGGAGCAATAGATTTTCAATTCCTTCATCATTTCAGTTTGTTAACTTTTGTCCTATCTGGAGGTAGATAAAGCAAAATTACCCAGCTGTTTATCAATTCATCCAATTAATTATATTCAGAAGAAGTTAACTCAACTAAGGTAATTAATGTATTTCTTTTCACAGGAATTTACAGCAATGTTTCATCTAATTACTCTTAACATTGCAGCCATAGTCCTGAGAACTCCTCTGAAAGGTTGCAGGCAGGCTAGAATGGGGAGAGGTGGAGATGTGTGAAGGAAACTCATCACTGACAGAGGTTAATGCAGATAAAGTAAGATCCTGATGACTGTCACAATGCAATACCTACAGAGGGTAATTATCATCATACTGTTATTTATTCTTCTGTCTTGAGGAGGCACAGTTTTTGTGTTTCGTCACTGTCCATTTCTGCAGCAGCTGAACTTACAATTTTTATGCTGCCTTAGTGGTCAGGAAATCCATTGTGCTGAAGGCACCCGGGGCACCCGGTCAGTTAAGTACATCTGGGAAATTTTCCCTTATGGAAAGATACTGTGAGAAGGCAGGGGTCAACTCTGCAGATTTCTAGGTGTAAAACAGACCGCACGCACTAAGATATAGTTCACAGAAATCCAGCAATAAAGGTTGGATGTCTAGCCTTGCTGAGGGGTAAATACAGCTTTGAAGCTTCTTTGACCAGCTATTATGACCTTAGCAATATTTAATAATAACATAAAAAAAAGGCAACTGAAAAAAAGTAAATATTTCGCCTTCAATCATAAGAAATTAAGTTGCATAAGTTGATCATAAGAAATTAAGTTCTCCAAAGGCTGCAGGTTCTCAAGTCCTCTCCAAGCACTTACACAATGACGCTACTTTTTAATGAAAATCCTAGCCAAGATTAGTTACAAGCCATTTTCTATAAAACACTGTTCTTCTCCATTTTCCATGCATAGTATAAGTTAGAGAGAGATCCTGATCCCAGTGAAAAGCCTAAAGAACTCTGTAAGTATTGTCTTTCCTACAGGCACCTGAGATTCAGCAAGCTATCCTGATATTATTTCTTTAGCCATTCAAGACCAACTCTGAAAACATGAAGCAAGCACAGCCACAAGTCTATTCATTCTACCTCTTTTTTCCTGCCTCCACCCAGGCTTGATTACTGAATAAGTGCATTAGTGTGAGTATGAAGTAAAATGCTTCAAGAGAAGAATTAAGAGATCCACCCCAAACCAGTTTGCATCTTGTTTTCTCAACATTCACCTTGTTCAGGTGCATGGTTGATGCATGGAGAGGATAAACCTGAATCCAGGCCTCGCGCTAAGGTGAAGAGAGAGTACAGTGGTGGTCACAGTAAAAACCACACGGGCACCTGCACCTCCTTTTTAACCCAGAAATTCGAGTTTACTCAAGAGCTGAAAAAGTTCAGTGTAACACATAACTACCACAAAGCTTTAGACAGAGAGGAGCCCATTTTTGACATGCTGATTTTGTTTCTGGTGAGAACAATACTTCACCAGAAAAATATCACCCACCTTTATCAAAGACTACCACCTCCTTTGCATACAAATTCCACCCAAAAGATACACACTTGTATTTCAAATTATCAGTGCCAGAAACTGGGGGGCAATCAGCAACTTCCTTCTCTTCAGAGCTTTGATGTGGCAAATGTTGGAAAGCTGCTATCGATAACTGACCAGCAGCATCATGGCTGGGGAGATAAAATGGCAGCAGATAAGGACAAAAGGAGTAAATTCTATGCCCATAGTATATTTTTATAAAACTCCCACTTATTTATTGAAACTGTAAAAAAAAAAACACCTTTTAAAATACTCATATCCTGTTTTTAACAGGACTGCCTGCTCATGCAGTGACCTTGGTGCATAGTAAAAGCCAATACAGTTACCAAACACTTATTTCAATAACTTTCTGGAAAGTGTTCAAAGCAGCTTTTCATTCTGCAGTCTCTGCATCAAAGACAACACCCTAACATAGCAAAAGGAAGACAGAATGTAGCTGCTCTTGAACCCAGTGTGGTTTTCTGCTACCAGCTCAAACTTCATCTCAAAAGATTTCCTATGGGAGGTGCCTGACGACAACACCCTACATACCACTTACCATGGCTACACATTGGGCCTAGCAATGAACTATCACATTGCCATTCTTGCATTAAAGACTGCGATGCTTGCTTAAATAAAAACTTTTTTTAGCAGCAGAAGAACTGCAGGGCTTGGGCCATTATAGGCAAGCGAAAGTGCTGCAATGATGCAGGTTTGCCTTTTTAAAGCATTTCATTACTAATACTAAATATCCATTAGTTTAAATATACTTAACCAGTCAGCTATCAAAATATAGTATTCTAAAACTGGACCCATCAAAACAAAACAAAAAAGCCCCAGCAACCAGCACTGATAATCTCTGCAGTAGCCAAGTGTACCATGATATTAGTCTATACACATGCAAACGAGGATCATCTTATTCAGAATACAAAACTCTCCAACCCTTAAGTGCTCCATCAGGGAGTCCTGGACTGCACCTCTCTGCACACAATTTCAGCTGCTTCCTGCAGGATGCCAAAGTAACATATTCACAAGGACAGAGCATTACTAAAACAAATATCAAGACATGAACAAAACCAGTTCAGTCTGTCTTCAGTGACAGAGCTGCTCATGATTCCACATCTCCTGGGAAACTATTCAAACAATGGCCTTTTACATCTTTGTTCACACAGATCTTTCTGTGAAATATTTATTCATGGCCAAGTGGACTAGATTGTCTATATAGTAACTGGTCAAGTAGAGCTTTTTTGTTCATTGAATGTGCAACGCTTGCAATATGCTTAAAGTAAGCTTGCCAAAACTCTAGAGAGTAAAGCCTGGTAAGATCAAGTTTCACCACATATGTGGTTACAGATAAAGTCTCAAATCTATAGTGAAGTACCTTAAAAACTGCCAGAACTGCAAGAACACTAAGTACTCATCATTACTCCTGAGGGAGTAAACAAAACCCAAAAAATCCCAAAACAAAGAAAGAAATTTAAGGGGTAACTTGTATTTCTGAATACACAACTTTAAACCCTGCATAAAGGCACTCATGGAGGTCCTTTTGCCTTTTTCCTTTTCAAACTTTCATGGGCAAAGGAAAAACAGGTTTCTCAGAGGGAACAATGTCTAACCATGTCAACTGATCTGCAGAGCTCTGACAGATGTCACACACAGATTAGCAGGTATGAAATCAAAATTAGAAAAAAAAAAAAAATGTCAAGATGTTCTTGTTCAAGTAATTGCCAAGCACACTGCAGCCAAAACTAATATTTTCTTACCTGTCAGTATATCACCTCCCTTAAGTTTCCTACCAAGACAGACATTGCTGCGCATGTTGCAAATTTGCAGCTTGGTCTACTTTAAGTTTGTGGTAAGCAAGCACCACACTCAAGGGAAACCATGTTAAAATAGACAAGATGTCTCTACTCTTTTATTCTTGAAGTTGTGTCTTGACTATCTTCTTTCTCTTGATTTGTTAATATGAGACAGAGAAAAGTAACCTGTGAAGTATGTAAGCTTTGCCACAAAAATCAGGTTTTAGAAAAGTTAGTGTAGCTGCATTGTTGATTAGACAAGTATATTATCAATATCAAGTCTATAGCTTCTTTTCCCATGCACCCATCCTTTTCAAATAATAATGAATATTAAGTAATTATAACTACAACTCTTGCACAACCACAGAAGACAAAATATATTAAAGTCTCAAAAGATACGTTTAGTGACATGCTGCAAGCAAAAAGTAGCCAAGACCAGCACTTTCTTCTGGAATCTATTTTGCAAGTATAATATTTCGTATAGCCTTCATCACATTTGCTCATGCAATCTCATTTTTCCTAACAAGTATCTTTGAGATCAGCATTTAACTCCTCAAACATTACTACATCTTCAATCAAGAACTCCATTATTTCTGATAACATTAAACCAACATCCTGCCATCCTCTTTAAGATCAAAAATAAAGTAGTACTGCTCCTATTTTCTGCTACAATGATAAAATCTTATTTCTTTGGTTCTGTGCTTGTTCCCTTTTATGCTCCAGATAACTCACTAACTTAACACACTCTGCCCCCATTTTAAACCTAAAAGTCCAACATTTCTTTTTTTCCTACTTTCATTGTCAATTAAAATACTACACAGTTAAACTGCTGAATAAACTCTGGGCACTGCCTAACTCATTTTTGCAACAGTGCCAAGGAATCCTCCAAGTGTAACCAACTACAAGTTTGGAATCCTTCAAATCCAGCAGATAAAAAGGGTGATTTTCCTCAAATAGTACTAGACGGGAGGCTAAGGACCCCAAAACTTACATCCTCACCATCACGGAACAACTTTTTTCCAGCACCAGCTTCAAGATCCTCAAGCAGTATCTAGTGGGCATATGCTAGCATGTCACAGAACGCATTTGTACAATCTTATTTTCAGAACTGTAACAATATGCAGTGTCTTTGGCATCTGAAAACTTCAGTCTAACAATACTGTACCACAACAACAACGGGGCCAATCAGCTATTCTCACAGCTGCTTTGCAACCTGAAAGAAGAGGATTAACCATGACAATTCTGCTGACATGTGCCATCACATCACTTTCTAGCTGGGCTCCACAGATAGTGATGCTCCTTTACTTTGGTGTGTGCACAAGGTGCCATTGACTTCCCTGATACAATTGCTTAACCAGAGTAAAAAAGCTGATGGAAGATTTTGGCTTTTTCTGTTATCCAGTTTGTTATTGAAGCCTTTTTTGTGCTATTACTTGTGCTATTACCCCTCTTAGTCTGACAAATTTCTGCTGTGATTACTAACAAATAGCCCAGTTACAAATGTTCCTACCATACTGTAGTCAAAAGGGAGCAAAAAATGGCATCTTTGGATACTGCTGCAAACACACCAGTATTGCATACGAGAAATTCATATATATTAGAGATCCTTCCAGATAAACATATACATTGCCCTCTCATTACTTTCACCACCATCTTCCCCACTGGATTTTTACTTTTTTGTGCACAGCATCCCTCAGTCAGTTACAGCAGGTAGCAGCAGATTTTTGTCATTCATGGGCAAGTTAAAGTATCAGGAGCAAGGAAGTTTGGGGCAGAAAGAACTGCTGGCAAAAAACAAGCTTTCATTTTGTTCAAAGGGAAAGGCTATCATCCACATTGTGTAAAACAAAACCTGTCACTGTCTCATCATGTCTATAACAATCAAAATGCTGGAAAAGCTTCAAGAGATCATCTAGCCTGTCCTAACACTAGATTATTTATGTCTAAAGCAGTACGTATTGCACAGCTAATTCAACCTGCTTGTAATAAGTGAGCATTTCACACAACTCAGAATTTAGTCATATAGCATATGTGATACCGAGAGGAAGGCAGGAAGCCCCAGTGGAAGTAGCAGCTTGTTATTCTAACTTTGGGGCAAGATTAATGCTTGCATTTCTGGAGGCCCAACAGAAGAGCTGCTAGAGATGAGAGGTATTTTTCATTCTGAAACAGCCCCCCTTCCCTTTTTTTTTTCCCCTTCCAGTATTGCTCCTTTTTTTCTCTAACCTGCTTCTTGAAGAGCAGAACTTGTCTTTCTGAGGTGGTTAAAAGATGCTATCTGATCACTAAGGACACTTCCAGCACTCCAACCCATCTTAGGTTTTTCTCTTGAGTGGGAGGGGCAACTTGGGTCCCTGATAAGGAAGACAACCAGAGGTAGATCTTTGGGTATAAAAAGTTCTGTTGAGATAAGAAGTCTGTGCAGAAAACTTGTTTCATTTTTTGTAGAAATGAAAATCCTCAAGGAAAAACAGAAAATCTATTTACTTTAGACCCTAAGTTCCTTCTTTCATTTTACATTTACAAAAAATGTAAATGAAATGCAATAATTTTTGGATAATATACAGACCTGAAAGCTGCAAGTTTTCTCTCAGACAGTTGGTAGGGAAAGAGACAGAAAGAAAGAGGTAGAAGGAAAAGGATTTTTCCTCCTCACAAGATTTTTCCCTCATTTTTCCCCATCCCTATGAAAAAAATCTAAAGCCAGAGAATCTGTATTTAGATCAGCTCTGACACTGCCACATGCAACCACATAAGAGGCTCGGTTCACACCAGCTTATAGATACACATTAAGCCACCGTAGCTTTCCCCAGTAGCGTACAGCTATCATGCTGCTCATCACAACACAAATGGAAAGCGGAACTGGCTCTGGAGAAGAATCAAACCAGCATAAACATTCCTGCAGAGATGGGGTCCTGCAGGTGAATCCCATTTTGTCAGCACTACAAAAAAGGATTCTCAAAGCTGCTAATGATGGATCCCTCCTCATTTTGTGTTACAGAAGGACCAGCTGTTGAAACTCAACCTATGCCAGTCCAGCCTGTCTGCTCAACACTCATTGCAGAAGGGCACAAACAGTGTAATAAAGAGAGGGGAAACAGGGGATCCACACAGGACATCCCTTTCAAGAACAGTAAGATAAAGATTTTTGTATGTCTCTAGGTCACAAAGCAAGTCAGAATTAGCTTCTGATCCTTTACTTATCACTTTTGTCATACAGGTCTTAGAGACATTTTGCAGTCTATGCATGCTCAGCCTAAAGCAAATCCTTAACAAATGGCATTTGTTATCCGAGGTCCAGACAGCATCGAAGCTTGGATGAGAACACAGCAAATACAAACAGACTTGTCTGCATTCGCTTTCCCAAGACTATCCATACGTCTCACCAGGATCAGCAGGGTTCTTCATCTGTAATAAGCACTATCTGTGGAAATCCGTGTGGAGCTCTGGGTTCTCAGCGACCTCTCCCTTGACTCCTCCTTCAGGCTCTGGCCACCATCCAGCATCTTCCCTGAGGTGTGCAGCAAGCATCACAGCAGAGATGACCCAGTTCTCAGATACGAAGGATGACAGTCCAGCCCTTCCTCTAGAAAGGTGCCATGGAGTGCACTTCTCCAGTAAGACAAACCCAGATGGCTTTCCCCAGAGGGGAAGTTCCTGAAGACATCACCTCAGGCAACAGTGAATTACTGTTGCACGGGGTGTCATTCAGGTGTCATTCAGGTGGTCTACAGGCTTAGTTTGCAGATGAATGCACTACTACAAAAACATACTTAGATCTCTTGTCTACACACATTGAATTAACTCTTCGCATTGCCAGGCAGCTCAGCCTAATAGCTTCTAACAACAAACAGGATTTATTTAATCTTTTTGTTTAGCTTGTTTGTGAAGCTGCAAATTAGCCAGGCAACTTTACAAGTAGCTGGTTGTAATGGAACACTTTAATGTTAATTCAATATTAGTCTGAGTCTTTGCAAAACTGTGCATGGTACAAGTACTACAGCTTCCCTTCTTTGTTTCTCATGTCTCCTCTCAGAAATGTTGGGGTTGGGGGGAAGGGTGTTAAATCTTACTTCTAAAATATACAAACCATTTTGTAAGCCAAACCCAATTTATTTTTTTCTCCCCAGCCCCAATGAATTTAGCTTCTATCAGATACAGAAGACTTTTTGAAAAAAGTCCTATCTTCAAGCCTGAGCAATTAATCATCTTACTAGCAGTAGACAGTGGAAAAAGTCAAAGAATGCACATACTGCATTTTACTGTTTTTTCTCTTTAAAAAATAAAGAAAAAAGCTAAAAAAACCTCACCCCAAACTGACGAACTCTGAACCAATGCAGCTTCAAAGCTTCTCCCAACTTGCAAAACACACTGGATGATGAATAAATATGTTCTGTAAGTAGAAGGAGGAACTGGTCACAGTCTGTGCATCAGTTTCTTAAAAAGCTATTCTGAGTAAGGACATATTTTTGAACAAATACACTTACATAAAGATACCACTATTGCTTCAACTGATACTGAATACTGAAAAGCATTTTTGAAAAATAATCAAGAACTCCAACCAGCAACCAAAAAATCCCTCACTCTACGATATAACAGTTGCACTATGCAAGTTAACTGAAATAAGCTGTTTGGTAAAAGGCTATTCAGAGAAGACCATCGTCAGTACTTAATAGCTGACATGGATCATTGAGTAGGCAAAGCATCTATGTTCTGCAGAGTGAAAAGTGCTTACCTGGGACAGATCTAGTAGGCTGTGCGGCTTCATTGACAGGAACAGAATTATAGACATGACAGTACCACTGAGGATATTAGATCATAAAGGAATGAGACTAAAAGATTACAGTAGTAACTGATGGACTGTTAAGGCCTGACAAGTCTATTATTTTTTCCACTCCTGATTTCTTAGCATTGTCATTCCACTGCTAATTACCTAATTAAAGAAGCTGTGTGATATTAACAGCACATCTACTTCTTGTGGAGTGCTGAGAAGACTGAAGATTAAGAACGCATGGTCTCTTGCCACCTTCGGAACAATGATAGAAGCAACATTAGCAGAGGAAAATTATATGCTTTTTGTTAAAAAGTCCCTAAATTCTCCAAGAACATCAAGTTCATAACCTGCTGACAAAAGGAGAGCACCTGGAAATTACCCCCAGCTGCAGAACACCAAGCAAATGCCACATACAGTGAAATGCACAGTTTACAACCCCAGTATAAGATGACAGGAGGTAGCACTTAATGGGGAAACGGACAATTTTTGTGTCATTTTAGGTATTGCCTACCATGCTTCATGGCATCAGCACGCAGATGAAAGCTTTTATTCATCAGCTTGCAAAGACTGTCAGGGAAGTCCTGGGGTGGTTTGATTTGCTGATAGGTTTGGGGTCTATCACTAGGAAGCAGAAGCCAAGAATCCTGGAAGCAAGATTAGTTCACATTAGGCCACAAGGATGATCATAGAATCATAGAATAGTTACGGTTGGAAAGGACGTCAAGATCATCTACTTCCAACCCCCCTGCCATAGGCAGGGACACCTCACACTAAACCATCCCACACAAGGCTTCATCCAACCTGGCCTTGAACACTGCCAGGGATGGAGCATTCACAACCAACCTCCCTGGGCAGCCCATTCCAGTGCCTTACCACCCTTAAAGAGCTTCTTCCTTATATCCAATCTAAACTTCCCCTGTTTAAATTTTAACCCATTACCCCTTGTCCTGTCATTAGAGTCCCTGACGAAGAGTCCCTCCCCAGCATCCTTATAGGCCCCCTTCAGGTACTGGAAGGCTGCTATGAGGTCTCCACGTAGCCTTCTCTTCTCCAGGCTGAACAGCCCCAACTTCCTCAGCCTGTCTTCATACGGGAGGTGCTCCAGTCCCCTGATCATCCTCGTGGCCCTCCTCTGGACTTGTTCCAGCAGTTCCATGTCCTTTTTATGTTGAGGACACCAGAACTGCACACAATGCTCCAGGGGAGGTCTCACAAGAGCAGAGTAGAGGGGCAGGATCACCTCCTTCGACCTGCTGGTCACGCTCCTTTTGATGCAGCCCAGGATACGGTTGGCTTTCTGGGCTGCGAGCACACACTGAAGCCAGCTCATGTTCATTTTCTCATTGACCAACACCCCCAAGTCCTTTTCCTCAGGGCCGCTCTGAATCTCTTCTCTGCCCAATCTGTAGCTGTGCCTGGGATTCCTCCGACCCAGGTGTAGGACCTTGCACTTGTCATGGTTGAACTTCAGAAAGTTGCCATCAGCCCACCTCACAAGTGTGTCAGGGTCCCTCTGGATGGCATCCCTTCCCTCCAGCATATGAACCGAACCATACAGCTTGGTGTCATCGGCAAACTTGCTGAGGGTGCACTCAATCCCACTGTCCATGTCAGCGATGAAGATGTTAAACAAGACCGGTCCCAACACTGATCCCTGAGGGACACCACTCGTTACCGGTCTCCAGCCGGACATCGAGCCATTGACCACAACTCTTTGTGTGCGGCCATCCAGCCAGTTCTTTATCCACCGAGTGGTCCATCCATCAAATTGACATCTCTCCAATTTAGAGACAAGGATGTGGTGTGGGACAGTGTCAAACGCTTTGCACAAGTCCAGGTAGATGACATCAACTGCTTTACCTTTGTCCATCAGTTCTGTAGCCCCATCAAGAAGGCCACCAAACTGATCAGGCAGGATTTCCCCTTAGTGAAGCCATGCTGGCTGTCACCAAGCACCTTGTTGTTTTTCATGTGCCTTAGCATGCCTTCCAGGAGAATGTGCTCCAAGATTTTGCCAGGCACAGAGGTGAGACTGACTGGTCTGTAATGCCCCGGGTCTTCCATTTTCCCCTTCTTGAAAATGGGGGTTATATTTCCCTTTTTCCAGTCGTCGGGAACTTCACCTGACTGCCATGATTTTTCAAATATGATGGCCAGTGGCTTATAATATATAATAATATAACAAATATAATATGGCAACAGAACTTTGTGCTCTGCTTGGACTTTAAACACAGCATTTACTAACTGGAGAGCTTTGTTTTGTAAAAGACAATGCCATGTGAAGGAAGCATGAAAACTTTCTGGTTTAAACCTCTTCTCTCCAGCAGTCAAAAAGCGGGATGACTCTTCTAAAATAGCTTGACTTTCTAAACACAAAACACTGATTGATAGCTTTACAAGTACTTTATTCCTATCCACTTTATGTTAAAATGTTCAATATCAGCTTATTCCTCAACCTTGGACTAATTCACCATATTCTATGAGTAGTACTGAGTTTAGTTGTTTGATTAGTAGCATCTTAAAAGAATAGATCTCTTTTTGAAAGACAAAGCAGTAATTGAGAATTTCTAGAGAGCAAAGAGTGCAATAGAGGTGCTTCACCTGGTGCATAAAATTAATGCACGCAACTGTTCTAATTGCTTTTGATAAGAAACATAACACTGGCCTTAGTGTAGAACAAAATAAGCAATCCATCAGGACAGTTCTTTTAGCCAACCTTACAAAAATTCACCCCGTTTTGCCTCCTACTATTCCCTTATGTTCCCAGTTCCTTCTCGTCTTTTCTGCAGCCCTTCAAATTATATAGTCAGCACTACTCACAGAGTTATTCAATCAAACAAAACCTCAGTAGAAGGACAGCTATTGATCCCATCCTTATAATTTTTAGATTGTGCTCAAGAACTGAAAAAAAATAAGGTTTTTACTTTTATTGCTCCATGGCCAATAGCACACTTCACAGGCTGAAAGACTGATGCAGGTCATCGTAACACATTTCCCTGAATTTCTTAAGTGCTGTCAAGTTTTTCATTGTGTTATCACAAAGTCATTAATTTGAGTACATACCCATTTAAATAAATGGTCAATTCATACCTGAGAACTATACTTCACTTTTTACAGAGTCAGAGGTATACATTCTACCTTTAGTTCTGACAACTTAAAACTTTAAAGAAAATCCTTCCAACAAGTTCAATTTAATGATGTTCATTATTGCCATCAGTAACAATCTCAGATTCTGGAATACTGACAAAGTTTTAGCTCTTCATAGTGCTCTCTAATATTCTGTAAACATATTGCAGAAACAGATCCTTCACACCAAATGCTTTCAAGCATAGCCTCTAGAAGCTGCATTAGAAATCTGTACCTTATCAAGTTAGCCATGCTGAAGGATGGTTTTACAGCAATTTTTCACAGTACCTCCAAGTAACAAAGCATTTCTGAGGAAACATTCAAATTAACAATAGTCTGCTACTATCTAAAGTATGGGAACCTCCAATTTAAAATACAACCAAGTTGCAGCATGCTGCTGTCTCAAAAAGGTCCAGCTGCAAGTGGCTTTGGAAAGTTCCAAAATGTTTTGTCCAAGCATGAAAAACTAGATTGGTCATAGTATTAGTCTGCACTGTATATGGTAGAGGGATTTAACCTAACAGCATATTCAACCACTGAGCAGAATAGCTTCAATTTCACTTCCTAACTCATAATTTTGAGTACTATAGCAGTTAAATTCCATAGTTGAGATTACCAGGTCATAATATTTAACATAAGAAAATATAAATCAAACCTACCAGTTAATTTGTCTCACGAGCCAAAGATCTTGTTTGAAGTCACAAACCCCAAAATTTGCTCCTTCATGCTCAGGTTTCCTCAGTATATTTTTACTAACTGCACCATCTACTGGCGGAATATTACAACAGCTTTCAATCCATTCCCCCTACATAAAAAATTTGATACTTCAGTGGTGTTCAATCATCTAAAAACCCTTGAAAGATCACAGGCAATTTCTGTGAAGTTCGTAAAAGGCAATAAGAAAAGAAAACCCATTTTCAGACTTAAATTAGCTATTAGTGTGCGTTCACCTCAACTGGAAAAGGGGATGTAAATCAAAGGAAACAGCAATTACTGTCTTAGCTCAACTATTAAAATAGTCGTGCTGCTTACCCCGAGCTCACCCCTTCAAAAAACTCAGACCAACCAAAAAAAAACATCCATAAGACACCTAAATATTTGCACAGATCTGGTTAGTGTAACATCCTCAGTAGACATACACAGGCCAAAAATAAAACATATCCAAAAGAGGCAGGACAGCAATAACTACATTTCGAAAAACAACTGCATGAGAAAACAATTCTAGATGGTGTGTGTGGTAAATGGGATAGCCAAGGAAAATATTATCATTCTTATTTTTACTTTTTCATGCATTTGAACCATAGAACTCTTACTCATGCCAAAGCAGGCAAAATAAAGACAAGCAAGTAAGTCATTTGTATACCACCTGGCCTATAAACATCAAGAGGTACATACATTACATCAGTAACACCAGTGACTGATTACTGGAGCATCACAGCAGTAACAGATCATCAGTAGGCTTTCCTGAACAAAACACTATTTATCTACCAGTATTTTGCATTTTTCAAAAAAGTTTTGTGATGCAAACTGGGTCTGCCTTAATCTGTATAACAACAGGAACAGCAAAAAATATAGGCTTCATCTTCAGAACCAGTTACTGAACATAGTAATCTTCTCCTTTCGTTTTTATCAGGTCACTTACACCCGCTTCTGTCCTTGGCTATATTTGACTGGGCTCAAAGTATTCCCCTATTCTTGCCTGCAGTGCCCCTGCCATTCTTCACTGGTAAGAAAGAAGCCAAAGCACTGAGCCAGTTCTCTGCCTGCTGCTTCTCTCTGACACATCACAAGATGTTATCACTTCTACATGGAAGGGACATTGGTCCAAAAGGGACGACTTTGGAAACATAAGGCGAAGCTTCTCAAAATAAAAAATTCAATGTACGCTTTGATATTAAAAAGTAAACCTGCATCTCTTGCACATATCAGAGTTTGTTTTCTAATTTCAAGAGAGAAAAAGACTTCTTTCAACTGAATAGAATCATGAGAAGTATTAAATTTTCTTGTATTACAAGAAACATAAGGATTTGTTGATTCAGTGAAACACACAGTTATATTCAACACCTTTGGGAGTCTTCACTTATTCCCTAACTAGAAGCACCTTTGGGCAGTTTAAGTTCACACAAAACATCTCTATCAAGTACACAAAGCCACTTTTCTGGATCTAAAGTGAGGGGCCTAGAAACAATTCTGAGCTTCCAGTAGAGATCCATGCTGTAACTGCGTAAGTCTGTGACAGAACAAGACCGAGGGGGGTTCACTGCTCACTCACATTTGATCCTTGTTTTTCTTATGATGAGAAGCAGGAATCAGAGCTACCATATGCTCTGGCCAAGCCCTTGATCTGGAGGAGTCTGGATCAGAGATCAAGAGCATGTCAAAAGACAAGGGCACTGTGAAGTTCCACTGCAGCACAAGGATGTGCAGGGAGGAGAACAGAGAACACAGGCACGCTACCCAGAAAGACCACCCAGCTACCTGCTCACGTATAAGAAACACAGGCTTCTGGAGGTTAGTGTGCTGCATTGCTAGGTACTGAATGCAAGCTCTGTGAATACTTTCCTCACTCTCCCACAAAGCATCCATACCAGCAGTTGATCACAGGGACCATATCTTTGCGCATTTTAAAGGGTCAAAAATAACCATCATATGCAGATATAGAGAAGATAGTCCAGGCCATCCAGAAGAGCTCAAATTAAGAAATGGTTGCACCTTCCTCTGAAGTTTTGGTCACAGACCTAAGCAAAATGCATCTTAGATCTACATTACCAATGGGCTGTTTTTACCTCAGAACAAGGGATTAAATAGTCTTCCTACACACACCAATTGCCATTAAATTACCATGAGATCTACTCCAACCCACACAAGAATCTATTTGTATCCTCACTGCAATTTTGGCAGTACATCAATTACTTTGACAACCCTCACAACTGCAAGAAAACCTACAAACCTTGATCCAAAGATGAAATACTGCTTTCATTAGCTTAAAATAGCATTAGATAAGCAAACCTGCCAGCCATATTAGTTCCAGGGGAACCATTCCTCCTCCCTTTTACCTCTGTCTTTCTGGTAGTTTGCAGCAATACACCATGGAATAAAAACGGCTCAAAACCTGCAGCTGACTCCCATGTGTCAGCCATGCTAACTATTTACTTTAAGTGGTTTTTATTCAGATTTAGAGGCTTGCAAACATTCACTGTCCATTTGTTAGGTGAAGATAAAGTGGTGGTCTTTTGTTCTGCACAGTTTTAAAAGGCAGATAATGGCAGGTACATAATCATGGGTATAGACTGCAGCCTACCATCACTCCAGAAGAACACTCTACTGATCTGTAAAGAGACAGGAATCAGTGTCAGAAAGATGCTGCCTTAGGAATTTAAAAGGCTCCAGGGGAGAAGGAAAGGGGGCACTATGTACCTCTCAATTTTCACTTATTAGAGATTATTTCTGATACTTCTCTACTTTGAAAGCCTCAGTCAATAATATTTGCTTATGCTCCTTGCCCTTGCCCCGCCTACGTGTACAGCTCAGCAGTTTGTCCCCCTACAAAAAGCTGTCTTACGCTTTAAATTATACACATCCAACTACACACCCACTAGATGACTTCAGGTGCCCCAACAATGTAGCTTAGAGTTTGGCTTGGTAGCTTCCGTCCACTGCCACCTTTCCCAAACTTTCCAAAGTTATCCATACTAGGATCAAAGAGGCTGTTCTACATTGGTCACAGTCCTTCAGCTGTTATTACTCTGAAAAAGGCTCTTCTTGAAAGGAGTAGCAAACCTTCATAACAGAGTGACACTCAACTCTTCAACACTGCTGACCAGGGAATCATTATCTTAAAGGCTGAAGTACTGAGTCTTTCTCTGTTTCCAGCTCTGTATCTCCACCACCACCTGGTCTTTCTTTTGCCTGGGATTTTCAACTGCCCCCCTGCTTCTCCAGCCTTTTATATTACCATAGCTGTTTCCCCCTTCACAATGCACCTGCCTAGAGTATATCAAAGCTAATGTGAGAAAAAAAAAACAAAACAGATGGTCAATCGGAAGTCAAGGATTACAGAAAGTGGGAATTTTCTCTCTCACATATTCAAACAGTCTAATATGGAAGGCAGGTGAACACAGTACCTGCAAAATGGCATTTTAAAAAATGGCTAATCACCTTGCAAATTAAAAAGGCTTTTATCCCTCTTTCTATTGATATTATATCTTGAATACCATAAAGTGAATTATATTACTGATATTGCAGTAAGATTGTTAAAGAAAATACACCACCTAGCAACCTCTGTACAGCTAGGAAATAATCAAAGATTATTTGAGAATAAAAGATAAATGGAATGAAAGAGGGAATGGAAAAAGAGAAGGAAAAAAAATATTTATGGCAATTCCTGTGATTCAAAAGTATTTCATTACACTGTTAAAATAAAGTAGTATTTTCAAAATGCAGTAATGCCACAGAGTAGGAATGATTTCACCAGAAATTCACAAGCTTGGCATGCTAGGCTTCAGCAGGCTGAAAGAACTTTTATGTCAGTGGTCCCTGACACAACATTGCTAAATGAAGATAACATCTTCTCACTTTTTAATTAGTTCCACATGCAACCCTATAAACATTTGGAAATTAGGAACTGGAAGAATGCATTTTCCTCTAAAGTCATGAAAGAAGAAAACATCATTCTGTGAAATTTATCTCCAAGTAGAAGAGACTTTAACATAGAATCATAGAATAGTTAGGGTTGGAAAGGACCTCAAGATCATCTAGTTCCAACCCCCCTGCCATAGGCAGGGACACCTCACACTAAACCATCCCACACAAGGCTTCGTCCAACCTGGCCTTGAACACTGCCAGGGATGGAGCATTCACAACCCCCCTGGGCAGCCCATTCCAGTGCCTCACCACCCTTAAAGAGCTTCTTCCTTATATCTGATCTAAACTTCCCCTGTTTAAATTTTAACCCATTACCCCTTGGCCTGTCACTACAGTCCCTGACGAAGAGTCCCTCCCCAGCATCCTTATAGGCCCCCTTCAGGTACTGGAAGGCTGCTATGAGGTCTCCACGCAGCCTTCTCTTCTCCAGGCTGAACAGCCCCAACTTCCTCAGCCTGTCTTCATACAGGAGGTGCTCCAGTCCCCTCATTATCCTCGTGGCCCTCCTCTGGACTTGTTCCAACAGTTCCATGTCCTTTTTATGTTGAGGACACCAGAACTGCACACAATACTCCAGGTGAGGTCTCACAAGAGCAGAGTAGAGGGGCAGGATCACCTCTTTCGACCTGCTGGTCACACTCCTTTTGATGCAGCCCAGGATACGGTTGGCTTTCTGGGCTGCGAGCGCACACTGAAGCCGGCTCATGTTCATTTTCTCATTGACCAACACCCCCAAGTCCTTCTTTGCAGGGCTGCTCTGAATCTCTTCTTTGCCCAGCCTGTAGCTGTGCCTGGGATTGCTCCAACCTAGGTGTAGGACCTTGCACTTGGCATGCTTAAACTTCATAAGGTTGGCATCAGCCCACCTCTCAAGTGTGTCAAGGTCCCTCTGGATGGCATTCCTTCCCTCCAGCATATGAACCGGACCACACAGCTTGGTATCATCGGCAAACTTGCTGAGGGCGCACTCAATCCCACTGTCCATGTCACTGACAAAGATGTTGAACAAGACCGGTCCCAACACCAATCCCTTAGGGACACCACTCGTTACCAGCCTCCAGCTGGACATTGAGCCATTGACCACAACTCTTTGTGTGCGGCCATCCAGCCAGTTCTTTATCCACCAAGTGGTCCACCTATCAAATTGATGTCTCTAAACATCATGCTCTCATCTAAACATGCTCTCACCTAAACTCCACTCATCTCAGGAAGCAGACAGTCAACCTTCCTACACATAAAAATTAAGAAATAGGGAGAATTATAGAAAAGAAAAAAAAATAGGAGGCCTATCTAGACTTAAGTTACACTAAAACTTTATCAGCCACTCATTATACCCTATAGATGTGTAAATTATCACAGCATAATGAGCCTTTTGCCACTTGCTCTGCCATTATGGCTCCATTAGGATGCAACATTCATCCTGGATCCACACTGGTATGTTCAAGCAGCAGGTTAATACTGTTAGACACAGGACTACCCATCTGGCCTGAGCTCTCACCAGGGCGCCTTGCTACAGACAAAGGTCCCTGATACAACTCATCAGGGCGATTAAAGCTCTCAACCAATTAAGGGTACCAGCGCTCTCTGGGCCATGATAATAGGCACTTGTTGAAATGGCATGATGACATGGCAGCAATCAAAGCTTATGGCTTTTCTTGGTTTGTTTTCTGAGGTTCTACTTTGCCTTTCTCAGTATAAGTGCCTTATAAAAAGCTTTGTCTCTTTACTCTGAGACACACATGCTACCTATTATTTACTCCAAAATGTTTTCCATTTTCCTGCAGGAAAGGAACACTCCTCACAGAACTATCTGCTTGTCTCTCCTGGAACTAATAGCTTATGGATGTGGAAAAATAAGGCCATTTATTTCAACTTCAATAACAATGCTCTTTTTTCTTCTTTAGCTATAGTCATTGCCTTATCTCTGATCAAAATATTCAAACCATAACAATTAATGATGGTCCTCTGCAATTAGTCACTGGTTTCTTCTCTACCCTGCAATCTTACTGACATGTTCTTCTCTCATCAAACTGCAAAGCTATAAGATGGCAGCCAGATAGCTATTTCACCTGGGATAGCTGCCCTCCCGTATTCCAGAAGGACCCAAAACTGTCTTGACCTTAACCAACATGGAGTGATGCAAACTCCATTCTACATACAGAAAAAGCACAGGGAAGATACCTTTATTTCTTAAAATTCACATATATATATATATATATATATATAAAAATAATATATGCTTCAGAATACCTAACACCAAGTATATTTAAATAATTTAAATAATATATTGAATCCAGAAACACAAAGTATAAATAAGATTTTCAGGGACACCTGGAAAGGAAACACATCTTCCAGTGGGCTAAAGAGCTTTACTTTGGCCAATTTTACAGCTACTTTGAAAATGCCTCACCTATTTGTCATAATGGCAGTATCAAAAACTACTTTGTGAAGGCAAAGTGATGTACTTCTATTCTATTAGGCAGAACTATGTTTGTTAAAATGGAATTTATAGGTGATGAAGGTGAGCAGATGTGTTTGCAGCTGCCTCAGGTCCTTTCTAGCTCAACTGAGGAGTTTTTAAACAACAGAATCCAGTAGTGGGCAATCACATAAACTCATGAATGCATATATATATATATATATACATATATATACATATATATATATATACACACATATATATATGTGCTTTCTATACAATGCCAGCATCATCAGGCAAAGAGAGCAGAAAATTTTAAACATATTAGGACTGACATTTGAGTTCCTGATGTCCAAGAAATTTGAAGAAAAGCCTACTTAAGCAACATCTATTCAATATTCATCTCACTGACCAAGTGGTGCAAGGATCTAAAAGCAAAAGTTAGGTGCAAATTCAAGGGCATAAAGAGCAACTTCCTCACCTACACAATTTAGCTTGCAGAATTCCAGCCCACTGCCATCATACTGACCAAGCACCTTCTAACAAATACATGGAAAGCAGACTGCCCAGAATTGTTATTTGAGAATACTAAAAAGCATTTTAAGAACTATTATTTCACGGTGTGAAATAATTACTTGGTGTCTGTCAAAATTAACTGATATTCAGGTAGATTAACACAGCCCTGCCAACTGTATGAATCAAAAGCTTCTTTGCCGTATTCATCATCTCTGCCTTACTTTGAGCACAACTCTTAACAGTAACAGCCATGTAAACCTGGAATAAATCCAGTAAAGTTAATGAACACAATTCAAATTTGAGATTTGAGAGTAGCTTGGACTATCAGTAGACAAATGGACCACAGGCTGTGAAACAAGCATATTGAGAATGAGAAAGTCCATTTGTTTAAGGACAAGGATAAAAATAAACATGAACAGCTGCCTCCATCACTTGCCAGTCCATCTAAATGAGGCAAGGTTCCAACTGGAAAGAGCTTCATAAATATATTGCAGATCATAAAAAAGCACCAAAGGCTGCAGAGGCAGCTTTACTTTAGATGTTTCTTGAACTATAGAGTCTACTTTGCAAAACTGAAGCCTGTTTTCAAAATAAAATCCTTAACTTTATAGTTATTTGAGTGAGTACTTAAGCTTTGAAAACTTCTTCCTTGGCTGTCTTTCCTCTCCCTACTTAAGTAAATCAACAGAAATTAACTTAAGGCGTATCTGAGGGTTGGGGAGGTGTTTCTATTAGAGTGCATTCATCTTTAATTTTCTTCAAATACATAGATATATTCACATGTGTGTATTACCCTATATAGGGGCAAGGATACATTTTTTGTGAACACTTAAGAGAAGACTCAATGTTATTTAGCACCTACCACCCACAGAGATCCTGGTGCCCAGCTAGAGTTCCTAAACAAGTGGATAGTGTAATTACAAAAATAATGAATTATAAAAATATCACTTCTATACAAGAAGTTTTCGCAGTTAGCCATCTAATTTAACGTTATTCCTATCATACTCAGACCTGTCTATATATTTCTAATGTCCTCTTTGGTTAGGTAGACACACTAGCACAAAAGCACTTTCCAGTGGGACTATACAGTAACATCTGCTTCAATTTTCATTTTCTACAAAAATTTCTAGCAGCCATAGCTGATGTGTGTTTCCAGTGATAACCAGTGAAGAGCCTTGAGCTCAAATATCTCCAAAGAAAAAAAAATCTCATGTGCCCTGATAAGTGATTTTACAGCAGAAACAGAATTACTCACATGAAATGTAAGCATTGCCACTTCTAACACGTAGTCTTCTGTCCTCATGCTCCCATCACTAAGCCTGCTTGCTCTCTGCCATCTCAGCCAATTTTAAATCCAGAGGAGCAAAGCAGTAACTCACTTCAGTTATGATCCACAAATGCTGTAACACAAGTGGTCTGTATCCAGCCTGTAAAACCAGGCTGGAACAGCAGTTAGCAGTAATTTTAACAGTCTCTCAAAAATGCACATTACATGCTGAGAAGCTTATTTATCACAGTGGTTTTCCTTTGAGGTTGAAGTATTCTGTCTGTAGGAAGTAACTGGCCTGTCTGCACATCTTAGCAGCTTAAATACCCTGAATCTGTGTCTGTATGTGGAAACTAAAAAAAAACATATTCAAAGTCTGGGAACTTTCTCTTACTCGTGCACCACTAGTCAAGTGCCAAGCCTTTGTAAAACCAGTCTACATTACTACATGAAGAGGGGCATACTGCAGTAACTAAGCATGGGGAGCAATATCCTTTACTCTTTGAATCATTAAATCAGATAACTGCAGTATGTATTAGCAATGTCCAGGGAGCAAAAGCAGAGTACAAGCAAGAAACAAAGCTCTTTTCTGCCAGATGTTGTCAAATTTCAAAGAACATACATAATATACCAGTGAACCTACAGTAAGGCAGCTTACTGAATTAATTGCTAGAAATTGCTGAATTAATTTCAGAAACTACGAAGAAAGCAAGAGACTCTCACACTAACTCAATGACTTCAGAGCAAGTTCCAAGATCATTAATACCTGGGAAATTTATTTACGCTCAATCATTCCTATTCAATTACTCAGAATTCAGAAGCTGCGTCAAGAAAAAAATATCTCTAGCAGCAAAACTCAAAGCATGGGTTTGCTCTGCAGTCCATGCTATACTTGTTCAGTCTGCTGGATAACAAGTACAGCAGCTTGGGTCATCTAATACAGCAAGTTCTATAAGCCAGACTGATGCTCAATGAAGTTTTCAGTAAAAACTATGTGCTCCTTGAAAAACTAACGCAGAGGCACATTAATGCCTCCCACCAAGAAAGCACTGAGGTTTTGCAGTCAAGGAAAAATGGCTGCATAAGGAAAGATTAATTTTATATGCTTGCAGTGCCTTCTGCAGGTATTGTAGATTTGAAACATTGATACCCCGTTGGAAGCAATTCGACAAGCCATGAGAAGGCAAAAAAGGAGCCATAAACCAAGCACTGTAATCTGTTGACAAAATGGATAATAGCTGCTCTGCTGGATAATAATAAACTTATCAGCACATTATCAGATCATCTTTCATCCAAAGGATCTTCAGTCAGCCACAGGCAAGCTACAACCCACAACTCTGTATCAAACTATACATACAAATTATGCATCTCTACACCATGTGCATATGCATACAGACACTCCCTTTCATTAAATTATAACTGCTGAAACAGTCACCAGCATAGCAAGTGCTTAATGGCACACTTTTTTCTTGCATATTGAATACACAGACTTTCTTCAGCAGCTGCCAGATTCACCCCACGTTCACTCAGCAGGATGTGAACCTTGCTGTTTAAATGGTTTTGAGTGAGTCAGAAAATAATCTGTCTGGTTACAGTTCTGCTCCATAAATAGCACGAAGTTCATTCCCGGACATTTCAGCTAGAGATGGGCCAGGTATCTTGTCTTAGCCAAGAAATTAACTGCATCAAGAAGCCATTTTAATTGATATTTACCATATTCAATTCATTCTAGTTTTGGGGAGATACGGACCAAACCAAAAAGAAACAGTTCCACTGAGTAGTACCATCCTCTCCAATGCCTGGAGAGTTCTGATATCTTAATAGCCATAGGTGGCTGTATAAATCAGCAAAGGCATGTATTTACTCTATTAGTTCAGCTCTAAAGGTCTAATTTAACCTTACCTTCTAGAACAAGGCTACATTCAAGTATTCTCAGTTCTTTCTACTAAATTAGATATAGTTCCTTTCTTTCCCCATGGAAATACCACAAATGCAGTGGTTTAACACCTGAAAAGTCTCCCACATGGTTTTGAACAAGTTCAATAAGGTTGAGTTTCAGAGCACTTAACAATTCTTTATATTATGTAATTTAGTCTTTAAAAGCTTTTGAGTATTCTTAGATATTTTACCAAGGGGAAGAACAAGATTTGCAAAAGATCTTACCATTCCGGGGCTGATAAAGTCTTCTGTAATAGAAATAGATGGATTGGAAATATTTATCAAGTGTAGGACACCTAATCAAAGATGTGTTGTCTAACCTCTGCTCTCTGAGCAGTCAGAGTAAACCAAAAGTAGCAACAAAAATGTTCTCCTGAACTCAGTTAATAGCAGTTATGCTGTTCTCTTTCTTTCACGACAGGCTAACACTGAATAAAACTTTTCAGTTTTCCAAGAAATATCTTACAAAAGGACTAGCTGACAAAAATAAAGACCTCCACTGCTGTAAGTCAATACACAAAAATTACTGAAATCCAAGCTCAAGGTGCATAGAAGTCCCAATCTGTGCACCTATGAGGACTGAAAATACATAAAAGTAGATAAGGCACAAATTTAGGTATAAAAGCAGGTAGTTTTGCATTCAATAAGCAAAATCACTGTAATTTAGTGAAATAAAAGGGAGCAAAAAATTTATTTTCGACCGTTAAAAAGAAAAAATAGTAATCATTTTTGAAATACAAATAAAATACTCTTTCCTAAACAGCTGAACATATTTATTATGTGCTGGACGAAAGAGGATAATTCTAAGGGTAATGCTCCGCTGGATAATAGTAAACTCACCAGCACATTAACAGATCATCTTTCAATCAAAGGATCTTTGCAAAGCAAACTATAACCCACACCTCTGTTTCAAAATATATACACAACTGTGCATGTACTTATGGTAGGGACTGGTGATGCAACATATCACAGCATGCCTGACTGTGCAGTAGGTCAACAATGTGAAAATAACCCTCTTGCTTCTTGTGTAACAGTCAGTCATTATTATAAATCAAAATCACATCTGACAAAAACCTCACTGAAGAGGATGGCTGATGCCTTTATATATATTCTAAATGAGAAAGCTGAGCTCTAGAGGCAATCTCTAGTTGAGCTGAGCCGCACACAAGAATAATTCCACTGAAGTTAAGTGATTGATAGTTTTTTCTTTTTTAAAGTAACAATTAAATGACAAATGTATTCAGCAAAACCACTTCTACAGTCACACAGTGAGGGATAGATGCAACCAACACTCGGGAAACCCTAAAGACAGTGCACTACCTAACTGTTCCTTAAATTTCATATTATTCCAATGTCCTCCAGACAATTTATCAGCATGGCTAATATGAAGTGTGTCTCCTTTGCTCAACAGGAAATAAAAACCACAGATATTCAATAGGTATATAAGGTGCAGTCACAGGCATCTCTGGCAATAAAGGTGCTGGCATGCCAGCTCCATTTGAAAAGCAATTTGTTGTAGGAGGCGCATCAGTCTTGCAACTGAGAGACAGTGGAAATGAATTTCCCCACACAAAAGCATAAAAACCAGCCCTCCTAACTATTACATAGTCTTTTTTTTAGTGACAGATCTACTTTCAGAGAACCTCATTTTTGCTTTACTGTTTTGAAGTGAAGTTCAAGATAAGGCGGCACAGTATACCTTGGTCTGGTACAAGATTGAGTGCAATGCAGCATTTACAGGTTTGTTGGAATTTAGCACTGCTTAGGGGCACATTTCACTTTAACACCTACTACTGATTCTGAGAGACTGGTGGGACTGCATGATTCTGCTTAGCAGACAAGGCTATGTGCCTTGGAATTCCCAGACTTGTCCAAGGATGTATGACATTATCTAGCCCAATTTCAAATTACTTCTGTATGTAGGCAGTGATAGGTGGCACCATTCCCTTGTATAAAAGCTAGTGGATGACTTTTGCCCAAAATGCCCACAGCTGAACCTTGGGCAATTTGCTACACAACATTCTGAACTCCGCCAGAACACTGGCACTAAGACATCAGAATCTTGATGATAAAAGTGTCAACATGACTTTCTACAGATAACCATCTGAGCTCTTCATAGGCCTTTCAGCTAACTTTCAAACAGCAGAGGTAGTGAGGAAAGAACAGTTAATTAAGAAGTCTCTCTCAGAGAAAGAAGCGGAATGATATTCAGTCTCTAAGACTCATGCCTGTATTCTAGCCACCGAGGCATCCTTCCTTTCTATGTTCCCTTTTGCTGAAAACTCTTGCCCTAGAAGAAAATCTTTCCCTAGCAGTTAGTTTACTTGCCTTAAATTACACTGTTTTGAAATGTTATCTTCACACAAAGGAAAGCATCACGAAGTCACTCATAAAAATATATATATATTTATATATAAAAAACCATACATATAAATATATGTGCTTCTCACTCTGGGACTCTGCCTCACTGGGATACTGCCACAGGGGCACACTATGATACAACATTGAATCCAGTGCTGAATGTCACTTACTCCCTCAGCAAGGACAACTGCAAACGCAAAAAAGGCCAACTGTGTGTTGACATTTTTTATCCAATTCACATATTTATACATCTCATTTGCTGGACCACTATTTGTACTCTTTCAAAATGAGACTGAAAAAGGGTTGTTTCAGATTTTCACATCAGATTAAGTTGAAACTTGTATCGACACTCCTGTCAAGTCATATATTTCATGGAAGCAAAAGTTACTTCATATCATGCTTACTCCTGTTGCTCACGAAAACTAATTAAAAGCCATTTGGTCTCATGGCAGTCCTATAATGGTATTGGAGAGATCTGTAAACTTGCAGGAGTGCTGAAATCCTGGCCTGGCCCGTGAGAAACTAAAGTTCCAACAATGTCTCTTTGCCAGAGGCAGGAAAATCTACACCAAAAACCTTTGAAGCTGAGCAAGAGCTTGAGTCTGTGTAACCTAAATCCCAATATCCAACCATCTCTACTCTTCATGCTTTCCAATATTGCCTTTTAATTCTAGTCAGATCAAGGTCAACTGCAAGATCTCAGAGGTAAATATAATTCCTTAGCATCTGTTTAATGCAATACTCCTTAAGCAGGATCGTGTGTAAAAGTAACAGAACATAAGCATACGGTTGTATGCTAGGCACAGAAAGAAAATCCCAAAACATAACACTACATTTCATGAGCAGGGACCTAAACGGGGAACTAGAACATCAAATCAGGATGCAAAGAAGAAATGGTACTGAAGAGCGTGGCAGCTTGGCGTTTAATTTCCATCTAGTCAGCAGCCACCAGTAACAGTCAAACCCCATGTTCTTTCATCAGGCCCTGACTACAGTCAGAACACAAAGCACAGGAAAATGTGTGAACATAATTCTCCCTGGTTTCAGTTTCCTAAGGACATAATACCATGCAATTGGAACTGCATTGATGTATTTTTCCAATTTAACAATACAGTAGTCTTTGGGGAACAGAAGCACTACTTAAAATCCAAGATGTCGTGAAAATTCTTGTTGGAAACACAAACTGTATTTTAAATTATGTTGGGGGCTTGCGGGGTTTTGTTTGCTTGCTTGTTTTGTTGTTATGTTTTTCTGGATTTGTTATGGTTTTGGTTTGATTTAGGTTTTTTTAATAGAAGAAATCTACTTTGGAGGTTAAGTTTTGAAAGGAATAAACTGATACAGAAATAAATAAATAAATAAATAAAAACCCAACAAAAAATGTAAGCTTTCAATCATCCCTACAGTTCCTACATCCCTTTAATGTTTTCCCCACCAACTGCTAGTTTTCCAAACCTGATTTCCTGTGGTTTAGAAACTATGGTTTCCCACAGTAGGAAAACTATGAGGATTTCTTCTAACACAACACTGATTTCTGCTTGCTCTGCAAGCAACTCAGTATGGAGATAGAATAAAATCTATTAACTAGTTAAGGAACAAAATACCTTTATTTCCTCTAATCAGTGTGTATCTCCATTCGATAGACTATCACATTTTTTATTGAAGATTGACTATGCTGTTTGTTTTTTAATAAAGATACGGCACAAAAAAATAAAATTTTAAAGAAATCTCATTGCAGTCCCTTTTTCAACACAGTTAAGAAGCTATTTAAGCCCCCATTTCAAGCAGGGCTAGATGACCTTCATTGGTCCCTTCCAACATTATCATTCTACAATGTAACGGTTTCTAGTCTTTATTTTTAAATATGATTGCCCAATATGATACTCTAGATAAAGCTAAACAAGTTTTTCTTTCATGCTGGAAAGTGCTAAGAATGATTCTACACAAGTCAAACACCCAGTGAGTATGAAGAAAATAAAGGTACTTCCCACCCAAGGACTCACATTCTGGTATGCTTGTGAACAAGAGCAATGTAAATGGCAGTATTGAATGCTGTCACACAAACAGGTGGAAGAAATGGAGTAATGTGTCCTGCCAGGCAAAAACACCTTTATGTAAACAGTTTTTCGAAAATGCTTCCGGCCATTGTAGACTCAGCTTTGTAGCTGAATTAAAAAGGATTTTATTTTTCACTTCAGATTAGTGAAGACTGTGTCCTCCAATACCAGCCATGTACACATTCTCATCATGAGGTATCACACAAGATACAAACATCAGCCTGAACCATCAACTCAACTGTCCTATAGGTTTCAGTTAACTGCACCTACCAAACAGTTTTAACAGAGAAGTTCAGCATCCCCAGTACCTCTTGATTTGTGTGATATAAAAGATTTTGTTTGAAAGCCAATAAGAGGGTACAGTGGTTTCTATTTTAGTAAAATGAGAATTTAATTATTTCAAGAGCAAAACAATGGAAGCCATAGAAGAATTTGTGGGAAATGCTTTTTGCAGCAATGACCTTCCACACCTTCTAAATTCAGTTTGTCTGTTCCAGTATGATACTAAATATTTCATATCTCCAAAGAGTATGCTTTGGGAAGGTATCAGAGTATTCTGATTCCTTCAAACAAAATGCCTCTTTTTCATTAATCAAAAACAAAGATGTTTAACTAAACTTATTGTCTAGTGACAGAGGTACCATATCTTAAAAGATAACTATTAGGATTCTGTGTCATCATCTAATTACATCAATACTCAGCCAAGTAGAAACAATGTCCTGAGGGAATAATAAAATTGCCTGAAAAACTCATTTATCTAAAATAGTAAGAAATATGTGTTTTAATGGATTTAGTCATCAGGATTAAACATTAATCCAGTGTTGCAGCAGGGTACTAAAAAAAAAAAAAAAACCTTGAGTTTGCATTTGCATCCAACTAACATTTATCCTTTTTAACATGGTATTGGGTCACACTTGCTCTTCAAATCTATAAATAAAATTGCATTTATTGCTAGAAATTTATTTATGAAAATGTAACCCTCTCTCTTCCTATTCAGGTCAATTTACTTCTTGTGAAAACCTACACCTTCCAAAGTATTTCTTGTCTTATTAGAAGGCAATGCACACCCAGCAGTCACAGCAACCCCTCTTTTTCCCCAGCCACCCTTGGGGTAGCTTCACAGATTTCTTCCTGTCCTTCAGCTGATTAAAGAAATGTTCTGATAGCACTCTACTGGGAGAAAAAAACACTCACCAGCCCTCTGTAGAAAGAAATGTCATTATCTGGAAAGTAATGAACAAGCAGGAGACCAGTTCTTCAGCCTCAAGATCAAGTGACCTTTAAAAGGGGAGCCAGAGCTCCAGTCCATGTACTCAAGATGTTACTCTTTTGATTATTATACACATACAACTTACTCCCTGGCCATTGCTGCTTATCGGCAAAAATCAGGTGACATTTATCTTGTCCCCTGACCACATTCACAGCAATATGCAAAAAGTCCAAATGAGAAAGAAACAATTGACCCTCATCTCTATGCAATCGTTCATTACTCACTTATCTAAACAGATGAAGACTGATGTTCAACTCCCTCTGCAGTTCACAGGAAGCGTGCCTTCTCCTCTGCGAGACAAACAAAGAATAGTATTACAAACTGCATTTTTCCAACTATTTTTGACATAACGACCCAAATCTGCCCAGGTACAACAAGTATAACATTAGACTGAGCTTTTGTGGAAATAAGCTACTATGCACAGCACCTACCGTTGAGCTCCCAGAAGAAAACAGAGGAAGCAAAGATCTTTACCTTAGGGTGGATCCTGGCATGAATAGTTAAAAAAGGAAGGTAAACTTCCTAGAAATAACTAGAGTTCAAGTCAGAAAAAGTCAAGATGCAGAAAAAAACCAACAGGCCCAGAACATTTTAGGTTACCACTTGAGTGGTAACGAAGGAAAGGCTTGTCTTGTTCCTACCTAAGCACCAAAACCCCATGTAATTTTGATGCCTGATCCCTTTTTCATGTAGAACTGCAGAACCAGTAATATCACAGACCAATCTGACTATTTCATAATAGAAAGTCGAGAGAAAATTCACTGTAGTAAGACTGATGTTCCTTATCATTCAAGTTTGCAATATTTCTTCACGGACAGGAAAAAAAAAAAAACAAATTGAAAATTCAGCTGCCAGAGCACTGAACACACCACTGCTCCCCATATCCAAAGGCCTGCATTTTGGCAAGGCTCGTCCAACAGAATATTTCACTAAGGCCCTTACAGACTCAGGAATTTATGTGCCAATACTTCCACTACCAACTTCCATTAGCTAAAGAGATAATAAAACAATAAGCACTGCATGATTCCCTAAGGCAGAAGAAAAAATTAAATCAATACTTATTCCTCTGAAAGTGTCATCATTTTCATGGAGAATCAGCTGCCGGTGGTCATCAGGTGCTCACCACTGCTGTTCAGCAAATAGTTCATTACCTAGTAATGGGGCAGAGAACAGACAAGAAGCATACTTGCTAGTGACTTCCAATCCCCATTTACAAACAAACATACACCAAATGTTGCACTATCAGGTTTCTCTACAATTCATTAATGCTCATTGTCTTAATCAAGTAAAATATTCTGCAGTCAGGCAACAAATTCTTAAATACAGAGCTTGTCCAGCTTTCCATAGAAGCCTTTACTTTTATCTCTAAGCAGATGCCACAAGTGCTTTTTTTTGTTGTTGTTGTTAAGATATAGGAAGTAATTAGCTGCTATTCCCAATGTTTTTCCCTTAACTAAAGGGCAAGTGTTATTTCTTACATAGCTGTATTATGCCTGCACTCAGGGATACTCACCAGTACATTACAGAACCTTGTTTATTGTTCTCACTTTTTCCACAGGCTTTTCACTGCCACATCAGTTTACAAAGAGAGAGGAACTGAAGTCATATCCTTGGCCACCAGATTCCATGCAATACCACCTTATACAGTCATAAGCAAAAGTCATCCTATTTTCATAGGAATCAAACAGCTGCAAAACAACAGACATATATGCCTTTACCTATAATAATTTAGCAATGAGCACATTAAACGTACTTAATTATAACTTAAAAGGTTTCATACCATGAAGTACAAGTGTATTTGGACACCTTGTACAAAAGCTATTTTTAAATGACAACTCAACCACATGTTGAAATTTGTAATAGGAACTTCATAAAAGTGATGATGAGAAAGGGCCAAGTACAGCTTCATCATATTTATGAGTTCAATTCAATGCTTGTGGCAAATGCAAGTTTTTCAACCGATATGTATTTTCATATTGGAAGAAGTCTACTTTTCAATATCCTGTGTCCTGCTTCCTTTGGATGCAATGCATCAATTGTGATTTTGTCTGTTTCACAGAATCTACTTCTCTATTTCAAATATTTCCCTTTAATGGGGATTAAATAAAGATTCAAATGAAAAAGAAGGTGACTACAAAGGAGTACCACATATACCCAACATATCCTCACATTCAGAATCACTAAGTAATGGCAGTGATTATTCTGACCTTGTAATTCAACTTCGCAAGGATGTTAACAGAACAAAACGGTTTGACAAGTTATCCCTCTAGATAATTTGACATTTTGGATCAAATAATGATTTGGTGCTTATTTACATGTTCTCTAATCAAATATAGTAGACCAAAATGCACCAGCGTTAGTCCTTCCAGCTTTTTTTTCACAACTGTTGACTGAATCAAGTGGTGGTGGTAAAACAGCACAGTACTGGCAACATTTGGCACAGTTTTATTGAAGACCATAAACTAAATAGGACTGACCAATTTAGTCAGTGGGCCAGTATTGCAGGCATTGATGAAACCTAGTCCAAAAATATGTATGCCTTCAGCTTACCCCAGGAATGAACACAACACAGGGTAAAGAAAAGAGGAATTTACTATCACCTCCTGAACATCACATCACACTATGATTATACAGCAAATTTCAAGCAGTCACATTGCAGAGTTTGTTTTCAGTGTCACTACCTATAGAATGCCCTACATTTGATATTATATAATTTCCCAAGACAGACTTTCTATGTCTCCACATTAGTGAGGAACGAGATCTCAGAAGGAAATGTTCAAGGGATTTTTCCAGTTGGGGAAACATTAATACATATTCATAGGCTGCCATTTATTTTCTGCACAGCTTCAATGCTTCTGTACATGATAACAAAACCATTTTTGTGCTTAAAACACAGGTATCTGCCTGGATCAGGCCAAAAATATGGGCAGGACAGTGACGCTGTTAAATGGTTTAACACACACATATACAAAAGCCACCAAGGCCTTTGGGAAAGTTGCAGGGCTCCCAAGTTACTGTTACCACAGCTGCCATCACATTTTTTATTTTACAGAAGATACACTGACATCAGTGATATTATTTAGTCAATTTATGTGATTACTTGACTCCACACATTTAACAGTCTGCTGGCATATTCAGTTGGCTAAGACAACTTTACTCCTAAAAAAATTAGTAAAAAAATGTTGTTGGTGTCCAGTTCGGCATAAACCCATCATCTTCCTCTCCAGAGATACTTATCCATCAATAACAAACAATGAGTTTTATTATACCCTAGGTCACTGGGATGATGACCATGAGCTCTGGGGTGATGACCATGAGCTGCTTTTACAAGGAGTATCGAAGATAAGAAAATCTTATTTCTACTGGAGTTTTACGTACAAACCCATAGGATAGAATGTTGAAATAAATGCAAGAACAGTCAAGCAGACAATAAGTGAAATGCTCTGCACACCACCTTGATCTAAGCTGGTATAACACTAAAACGTACAGTTTTACTGCTGCAGGAAAATATCTTCAGAAATGGAAGACCACATTCTCATTTGCATAATTGCCCATTTGTAATACAGCTGTGTTCTGCAACTCATACATGTTTTGAACACTTTCCCACAGCTGTATCTTCATCAGAGTCAAACATGACCTTCTAAATATGCTCTAACTCTTCAAACATTATTCAGAAACAACTCAATTTAAATCAGCAGAGCTGTCTGCAGACCAACATGCAGCTGAGCTGAATAAAAGAAACAGGTCTTTGCATATCTAATTGTTTAGTACCTCATAGCTTAGAATGAAAATAAGAGAGAGGCTCATGTATGAATTATTCCTTCCAACAGGAAAAGAACTAAAAGAATACACACACACTTGCTTCATTTTTTCTTTCCTTTTTTCTTTACTTTCTTCTTTTCTTTCTTCCTTCCTTCCTTTCTATCTTTCTTCCTTCCTTCTTTTCTTTCTTCTGCTAAGAACACTATGATTTCAAGGAATGCATTATTGTTTCCTTTTCACCTTTGTCTTCTGCATGTAGAAAGATGCAGGACAGATGGACTAAACATGAAAACACTTGAGCCACCTGCCCTGGGTTCAGCAGTAGCAGTCATTTTTCTCCTTATTAGTAGCTGGTGGAGTGCTGTGGTTTTGACTTTTAACCTGGGAACAGCGCTGATAATACCGATGGTTTTAGTTGCTGCTCAGTAATGCTTACTCTGACCAAGGACTTCCTGAGTCGCATGCTCTGCCAGGGAGGAGGGGAAGCTGGGAGGAAGCAGAGACAGGACACCTGACCCAAAGTAGCCAAAGGGGTATTCCACACCACAGCACGTCACGCCCAATATATAAACTGGGGGCAGTTACCCAGAAGGGCTCAATCACTGCCAGGGTCGGGCTGCGTATCGGTTGGTGGGTGGTGAGCGGTTGTATTCCCTTCCCTTGTTATTTTCTTTATCATTATTATTACTGGTGGTAGCAGTAGTGGTTTGCGTTACACCTTAGTTATTGGACTGTTCTTATCTCAGCCCGTGGGAGTTACATTCTTTCAAATCTCCTCCCCATCCCTTTGGGAGCGGAGGGAGGAAGAGGGGCGGGGAGTGAGAGAGAGACTGCGTGGCTGAGTTGCCAACTGGGCTTAAACCACGACACCACTGAATTCAAGTGATCTACAAATTCTTGTGGAAACTTTAAAATCATTAATTACTTCAAAGGCTTCCTTTTCCCTCTACCCCTTTGTCTTACAAATTAAAAAGAATAACACAGAGCTTGATCTCATAAATGACAACATGTCAAAAATCCTAACGAAATACTGGTCAAAAGACAGCCCAAAACTCTCATTCAGTTTACAGTTAAGAAAATCATACAACCCGAATTCCAGAAGGAACAGGGAGAATGATTCCCACACTTCCCAAAACTTAGGGAGTGAGATACAAAATCTAGAAGCATGACTAAAGATTTTGCAAAATCATTTGCAATGCAAGGATTTACTGATATTACACCTTCTACCAAAGCTCACCAGTTCAGAAACTTAGAGAAACTGAAAAAATTGCTGGACGACAACAACAAAAAAAAAAATATACAGTTTCAGTAAGGAAGAAATTGCTATAAAAATAGTTAATAAAGGGTCATATTTTAATGAAACAATGAATTTAGTCTTTTCTTAGACTTTACATAAGCAAAATTGAAAGTTCAGATGAGACACAGTCAGCAAGTTCTCCGACATGAAGAAGGCACAACCCAAACTAGGTGCAGTCAGTGCGCATTGCCCAGGGAGGACTCTCAAGTCTGTAAATTCTTTTTAGCCATTGCTGAATTAATTTGTTGGAATTTTGCAACTATTTTACCTATACACATACACCCCCTTCCAAGTTCATTGATGCAGAGCAGCTTCTGCAGGCTGAGCAGCTGAGAGTCAGAGGAAGAGAAACAATGACCTGAAGTTTTTCTTATTTTGTTTCAAATGACACACTGAGGGTGTGGAGTGGGTTAAATATATCAATATCATGAAAAGCAATGAAAACAACTAATCTGCCAATCTGATTAAAAGCATTAATTTTGGATTTGAAGCCTTGTGAAAGACTGTAACTTCTATTTGGTTCTTACAAGATAATGGAAGCTTATTTACCAAGATACATACAGTGTCGCAACTCCTGTGCCAAGAAGTAGTTTGTTTCTGGGACTTAAATTTCACTACCTGGCGAAGAAAAACAAAGAGATGTGAAGGCTTCTCCAGTACATATCCTTCACCTTTAAAAAAACAAAAAAGCAAGGTTGCTTATTCTTAGGCATACATACATAAAATGGTTTCAGATTCTATTTGCTCCATTCTGTTTCACCCTTATCTCTCCCATCTCTCAGAAATTTCTGCCTGAACACCAACATGAAGCAAGGAACTGTCTAGTCAACCAATGTAGGCCAGGTGATAAAGCAGAAAGAAAAACAGTTCTCCTGTTATTTGCTATGGCTGCTTCATTTCTACCTGTCTAAACACCAATCCAAATACACCCATATAATCTATACCCTTCTCCCATCCCCCCCAAAAAAATCAATAACACCTCCAGTATCCCATACAATAAGAAAATAAAGAAACATTCTTGAAAACCTCTGAAGGCAGCAGTGTGCAGTGCAAGGCTATCTCTAAACCCATACAGAAATATCTAAAATTTTGACACTTAAATTTGTTTTCATTGCATATAAGTGGTCTGGTCAACAACTAAACTTCAAGGTCATCATAGTAGTGAGTTATCCTCTTGCTGGCTCCTAATTCAAAGACAAGCAGAATTACACAGGAAGCTTGTAATCAAGAGCTACGTTACATGGGATGGTGAAGATCATTTCATCCACTATTGCACCTTTCCTAAAGTGCAGGACAGGAAAATAAAAAAAAGGTATTTTTCCAGTTCTGTTCTATCTTACATAGATTGTAATCATCAATCAGAAAGATGAGGCTTTTATCATTTCTTTTTCTCAATACTATTCTGAATAATCAGTAGACATTGTCAACTGCTAAATGCTCCTGAAGGCATAACTGAGGACAGGAAAAATAATCTTAACTGCATGGTTGCATCTGTCTCTCCCAGACATCCAAAGCAGGCAATTCTGTCATGCAACGTGATAAGCAGCATCTTGTAAAAGAAAATAAAAGAAAAAAAATCAAAAAATCCCAACAAACAAAAACCAGAATATTATCTAATTGGACACAGGCTTTCATCCGTCAGAGGTGGAGACGGTTAGTTGAGAAAGAGTCAAGACTTGCAGTTCATTTGTCCATTCCTTTTGTAGTGTGAGAGACAATCACTAACTATCTACATCATTATAAAAGTATGAAATATAGTAGACAATAGCTTATCGGTTTAAGATTAGGTAAAATAAATAACAATAGCAGCTTAATTTCTAGTTCCACAGTTACCATTGCCTTTTATTTTCCCCTCTCATGACTTTTACAAGCTACTTCATTTAGAAAAGATCACACCTAAGCCAGCTCTCTTCCCACTATCAAGCAAGAAGGAAAAGAGCACAGTTGCTGCATTAGCATCGACCAAGTTCCTGCAGGCTGCTTCAGGTAGAACAGATTAAAGGCAAACACTTGCACAAAGATTTGTCAGCAAGAAGTTCTTAAACAACATGAATTAAAATGACTGCTTGGTAGATGGGATAGCAGTCTTAAACCCAAAAAACACAAACCTGAGACATCACCCAGTTATGAAATATTTATCCCTGCTACACCTTTGCGAAGTTACACATCACTGAAAACAGTCCCAGCTATCCATCAGCCAGATTCTTGCACTTCAAAAGCAGCTTGCTGATCATCAAAAGACTTCTTGCCACCTGTTAGGCAGACCCTGGAACATCCCACACAGCAACACACTAGCTTTCCTCTTGCAGAAGAGGCTGGGGATGTTCAAAAAGCAGGATTAGCAGAAACTTCCCCCGATCACTTCCTCTTGCCAGCCACGTTCTTTCCAAAAAACTGTCACTGAAACAACCAATCAGCCACTCCACAGAGTTCTCATTTTCCTGCAGAGATTTGAGTTTTTCAGTCATTCTCACCAAGTCAACTCCAACGTAACTTTTTAACTCTGAACTCAGCAGTTCGCTTCAATTTAAAACAGTGATTGAGCCTAAAAAATGTCACAATGCAAAAAACATGAATTTACAAAACAAATGGTTTCCAGTTGTGATGAGATTCAGACTTTTAAAAACTTTAATTTCTCACAAGAGCACATCTTTCCAGACCACTCAACCTCAGGGGCTTCAGTGCTGTTCTATCACAAGGAAGCCTGAATAAACACTGGAAACCCTTGACCGCTCCATAAGCACTAACTTAATTCTTAAGATATGCTCAAATAAAAGTATGAAAACAAGGAGAATGAGAAGATGAAACTCATGCAGTGTCACAGGAAAGCCTCTGTGAAGATGAAGAGTTCAGAGAAATACCTGCTTGCTCTCCAGCTCGCTCTCCAAGTTTTCAGAAAGCAGTCTGCATACCCCCAGACAACACTGCACTACACTGTCAATGTCACCATTGAGTTCATATGAGAAATTCACTTTTGAACAGGATATCTCAGTGATCCCCACTTTTTATGCCTTGATTTAATTCCTAAAGTGGTCATAGAGCACATGAGCTGATTTCCTTTCAGGTGAATTTAAACCCGAAGTGCAACAACTGCTTCTGGGTGCTCAATCCACAGGATTAGACTAGAATAGTCTCAGGTGAACTCACTACACATGCAGCATAGGTATTGGACCCTCTGCACCAAATGTTTGCCTTCAAGGTCAGCTGAAAATGAGCTCCAGTACTTCCCAACATATACACAAGCAGTAAGGGTTCCCCCAGAGGCAAGTTACCTGTTAGCACTTAACCACCAACGTAAATTAAATTTTTGAAACGCTCTCCCTGGAGAATTTCATTCTTCCTAGTTCTATAAATCAATAAGGTCAAACCCAACCGCCCTGGATAGTTATTACAAAGAATAGCTATCCATACATTTTTTTTTTCCAGAAGCAGAACACTGCACTTGCTCTTTTTGCCTCTCTGCCAGAGGCAAAAAATAAGGTTAACTTCACAGTCCTGCTCCAGAAGCCACTCTGAATTCTTTGCAAGCTCTGCATCCCTCACCAGTGAGCAGTGGCTCTATTGTCTCTGTTGTTTCAAGGCAAATGAAATACAGCACTGCAAAGGGAAACATATTTAAGCAACTTACAGTAGTAGAAATTGAAGGGTATCTGTAAGTCCACAGAGAAAGTGCTGAAGTGCAATTTTCCCTTTGCTTGTCCTACATTAATGATTAATTTCGTCAACTATAGTAATTGCTGATCAGCTCCTCACACCATCACTGCTGCAGAACAAATTCAGAATTATATATGTACATGAAACAATCAAAACCTGCTTTAGATTGCTATTGCATACCTACCAGCTACTAATTCAACCATACTTTAGCTGGAACATCTACTAAAAGCTTTCAGCCATTCTGTACTTACATGTATTCTCAAAATATGACAACCTTGCACTTTTAAAATTTTATCATACCAAAAATCCTCTTTGCTGCATTTGTAAAAGTGCAGCTATTTAAATCAAATATCTATCTTAATTTTCTAACAAAGGGAAGAAAACAACCTTGCTTTTCAATAAACATGCCTGTGCTTTACAAAGCCTTCACTGAACAAAAAAGTCTCTTTTCCCAAACACTATAGTTGTCTAAAAGACATCTTGCTTCCTTAAAAATAGGTAACTGGTTAACGACCTTTTAAAATTCCTTATTACATGCCTATTTTGTGGTAATTTGAAACATGCAGGAGAAAGCTAAAATTGTAACTGAATACAAAAATCATCAAGACTCAAACAAGGACAGGCTTAGTATCTCAGCACTAATACACTATTTAAAAGACTTTAGTACTTTTGTGATGCAGCAGCCTTCCTATATTCAAAAGAAGAGTGACATGCCTGTGGCAATGTACCATGATTTGTCCCCTGGTCTCTCAATGTGGTATTAGCAGCTTCGTAGCCTTTGGGAAAGCTAAACACACTGATTGAAGGCAAGTCCTTCCCTCAGATGAAATCAACATTCAGAGTACTTCCAGCATTCAGAAAAATGCATGAGCCAGAAGTGTGGTATCTTCACAGCTTCTCCAAGCCAGCCTTTGCACATGATAGTACAGAACACGGAACTATTTTATAAAAGCTAAACGACTGCAAAACATGAAAAAAGCTCCAGCTTCAACAACAAGAAAAAAATTCATTTATCTTAAGTTTCTGGTGCCTCTTAAGGGGTCTGCCCCTTTAGCTTCCTGCTTAAAAACAAAGAACAAGAGAACTCCTAAAGGAGCAGGGGGACAAATGCAGCACAATGCTAGTTCAGGATAGCACATCCTCTCTGTCTTTTGCATGAATTTTGTTACCCAACCATACAGGTCACAAAAAAGCTGACGCACACTCTAGCCCAGCTGAAAAGGGAGTGTCCCTGAGGCATCTACCCACAGACAGACAGCCTGCAGGCAGCCCTAAGGCACACACTGCAGCTCCTTGCAGATCCAAAAGCATCGCACTTTGCCAGATGAGGGCCGGGTGTTTGGAGGATTCGTGCAGAACACAGCTGGTCAGAAGTGTGACCTTTCCCTCAGAAGGAAATGCTGGGGGAAATAGCTTCTAAACTATTCTAAACTTTGCCATCAGGTGAAACTTGAGACACCAACTGCACTGCTTCCTAGCTGCACGGCAAAAATCAGGCAACAGCAGGTGGTATATCAGAGCTAACAGAAAGTTAAGGTAGCAACAGAAATAACTCTTCAGCCATTGCCAGCCAGGGACTAATTTTCCATGAGAAAGTAAAAACCAGTCAGTAGTGACAAAATGCTGGTTAACAGGCTGTGGTAGATGACTGATCACCAGGCGCCCACCAAAGCTGCTCTGTTACCCTCCTTAGGTGTACAGGGGGAAAAAAATATAACGAAAGGCTCATGGGTCAAGAAAAGGATAGGGAGAGACCACTCACCACTTACTGTCATGGGCAAAAGAGACTTGACCTGGGGAAAGGACTTAATTACCAAAATCAGAGTAGGATAATGAGAAATAAAACCAAATTTTAAAAACAACTTCCCCTCTCTTTTTCCTGGGCTTAACATCACTCCTGGTTTTCTCTGCCTCCACCCTCCAGCAGCATAGGGGGACAGGGAATGGGGTTGTGGTCAGTTCATCACACATCTCTGCTGCTCCTTCTTCGTGAGGAGTGGGACACCTCACACTCTTCCCCTGCTCCACTGTGGGGTCCCTCCATAGCAGACAGTCCTCCATGGACTTCTCCAATGGCAGTCCTTGCCACAGGCTGCAGTTCTTCATGAACTGCTCCAGCATGGGCTCCTCTCTCCACAGGGCCACAGGTCTCTAGGTCTTCACAAGGTCACAGCCTCCTTTGCGCATCCCCCTGCTCTGGTGTGGGGTCCTCCATAGGCTGCAGGTGGATACTCACTCCCCCATGGTACTCCATGTGCTGTAGGGGCACAGTGGCCTCACCATGGTTTGCACCGTGGGCTGCAGGGGAATCTGCTCTGGCACCTGGAGCACCTCCTGCCCTCCTTCTGCACTGACCCTGGTGTTTGCAGGACTGCTTCTCACATATTTTCACACTGTTTTTCAGATGTATTTCTTCCTGCCCAATAACTTTTTCCCTTTCGTAAATCTGTTACCCCAGAAGCACTACAACCATCGCTGATGGGCTTGGCCTTGGCCAGTGGTGTCCATCTCGGAGCCGGCTGGTTTTGGTTCCATCAGACACAGGCAAAGCTTCTGGCAGCTTCTGACAGAAGCCACCCCTGTAGCCCCCCTGCTACCAAAGCCTTTCCACACAAACCCAATACACAGGCATATAATTCTGCAACGCAAGGTGTGTTACCTGCCAATAACATATTAAATCAATAGCTAAATGGCTCTGTCACAAACCAGTACAACTAACTCAGTTTCCTTACTTATACATAAACATCCCAGATGATTTAAGATACAGCACTAGATTTACCTTGTCGGGGCAGAATTTGGGAGCAGATGAAGTCTGCACAGTCACACTCTCAGAGTTCCATCTGCAGATCTGGAAAGCAAAATGTTAGGTGGCCTATGCCAAAGTCATCAGGCTACTCCCACATAAGAAATACTGCATTTTGCCATCCAAATCTGCTTATCTAAAGGTCTTTATATGCCACAGTATGGCAGATTTAATGTTCCTTACTTTATTTATCAGGCAAACTGCTGTCATCTTAGAAACTGAAGATCATTTTGCTCTGTGCAGGTAAAAAAAGAAACTGATCAAAGACCAAAAGGTGGTTCACATTTCGCAGCAAATGCAGAAGTTATTCAAGAACATACTTAACCTGCCAGCAGTCCTAACAAAACTCAGACACTCATATGCTCATCCAATTCAGCAAGGTACATATCCATGTCTATGTTCACACTGAAAACATTTTCAGCCCACTAATTAAAACATCAAGATGGCTGAACGAACAAAACGAGATGGCAAAATCCAGCAAAATACTGATTTTAGATACTGATTCAAATATTTAAGTTTGCATTAAGCTTCAGCTAGGGGAAAAAAAAAAATCATCTACTATGCATAACACTTCAGTGACTGCAGATTCCAGTAAGAATAGTACAGATGTTTAAAGTCATGAAGCCAAAATATGCTCATAGAGTTCCAAATTCTTTTAGGGAACAAAGATTTTAATGCCCTTTGATTACACAAAGGTTGGGTTGTCATTGGGTCTTCTAACATTCTCATTACATCATCAGCTCTTCTTGTCCTCCAAAGCCTTTACATTACATTTACCAGATACAAGCCTGAAATGTTGAAGACAAAATTACTGAAGATCTGACAGAAGTCTTTCATCTCCAGGGGTGTCTGTGCAGGGTGGAAGAAAGAGGCCCAAAACAGCTCTTCAGCCTTTTGCCCACAGTGTTCACTGCAGCTTCAGCTTTTCAGCCACCTCTGTGCTTCAGTTTTTAATTCCTTAGCCACACGTTGTAGCTTAATGAAGAGACCATCTCACAGGTAAAACCTTACTGCTTGTGACATTTCCTATGCTGCAGCAAGGAAAAGGTAAAGTATCTTTAGCTGAGTACCATAATCTGGTTCCTAGGGCCCTTTTCCCTAAACTAAGTACAGTTTATATCCAAACTGCCTATGCATGGATAGGCAGCTTTCATACCAAAAATTAAAATATAAACCAAGTCTAAAGCCCAAATAGATTTATAAAAGAAATGATGTGTGAACCCCTGTGTGAATCCCTTTAACAGCAATAGTCACCTACAAGTACTTCTATGGAGAGTACAGCAACAGTTATCACATAGAACGTGACTTAAAGACAGCCACAAGGAATGGAAAAATGCAGCACAAATTCTTCTGACAAGTCGGGGAAAACGTACAGGTAAGTGCAAGCTATACAAAAAGATTGCTGAAATATCCCGTAAGTCTGCTCCAGATTTTTCCAACTGATACTGTACTGTAGAGAAATACATTGAATACATAGAAAAATGTTCACCAGCAAAATTATATACCATTGTTTTGAGATCAACTGAATCAACATTCAGTTACGCTAACTTTACTACAGGGAAACCGATGAACCTCAACTGCATCCCCTGGCTCACTGGCTGGTGTAACCCAAACATCCCAGGCGGATTCATCAGTATGCACAGAGCAGCAGCAAATTTTGTTATTCATAACCCAGGGACAAGCTGTTTCTGAAGTCTCTACTCCTCTGAAAGGAGAAAGTAAACTTGAATATATATTTGACAAGAGCAAGAACTGTGCAAGGACTGGATATGGTTGGAACAGTCTGTGATATCCATCCTATAATCTCGTATACTGAGCTGAAACATCACAAGCTCTTAAATTAGAGCTTTAGGCACAGGCCTAAAGCCAGACCGACAGAGTCTATCTGTACTAAAGTTTTGGTTTAGTTAGAACTGTCACATCTCTAATGTTAAAATGAAATTGTTTAAATAATTTACAACACGCTAAGTATGTGAAGCGCATGATCGAGGCACTGTTTCCAGAACAGAAATATAGGTGTCATTTCTGGAAAAATCAAAATATCTTTTTTTTTTTTTTTAAGGTAAAAATCTCTGCATATGCAGATTCAGCTATAACTTCAGCCAAAAACCTCTGCATACGCAGATTCAGCTATAACTTCAGCCAAATGAATTCCTATATCCTACAGTTACAGTTAATACACAGTAAAGACCAGCTTTAGTAACAAAATTATAATTGCAGGGAGCTGTACACTGAACCACCTTTTGCAGACTTGTACAAGCATATGGACCCCTATAGCCCTCCTTCTGAAAACAGAAAACTCTACTACTTCTAAGGTATTAACAGAGGCCTGTGCATCTACTGGATTTGTGAATGGAAATTGCACAGCCTCAGAAAGACCAGCATTACATTCCCTGGCAATTCCATATATTAATAAGAAACTAGCAGCAGTCATAAAGCATTTTTGATGTTATCCCTCAAAGCCCATGAGATGACACTGCATGTTTAATAAACACATGAAGACAGGATCAGCTAGGTACGTTCAAGTCATTCCTGGCTCTCCTTAGATTGCCAAGGTAGAAATGTGATAGATTGCTGCAACTCCATTTTTTGTTGACAAAAACATACCAAAGCGAGGGCAGCCTGCCCCACTGCTGGGCTGTCCTCCCTACCCTACCCCAGCTCCGGCCCAACCTCCAGGGCTCTGCTGAAGGCCCATGCTGTACCAGGGCAGCTGCTGCAGAGACTGTGCCCTGCAGAGCCCCACCGCTTGATGGCAGACACTGAGCAGACATCCACCATCTTTAGTAGAGTTTTGCCAATCTCTAATTGCTTAAAGATTTACACTATTTCCTTAACAGATTCTTCCTCCAAAAGTGACCAATGTCTGTCCCCTCATAGAAACAGCCCCTGGAATAGATGGGGCCCATCCTGATCCAACACAGCAATCCCCCCCAGGTGTCATTTTGGTTAAAGGAAAGCTACTAAATAAATTAGGGAGGTCCTGTCCCTTTATACAGTTGCCTATTCAAGACACTGTCACTATCCAGCTCGTATTCTGCACCTAGCCACAACAGTCCCCTAACATTTTACAGCTTTTCAGTCTAATAATAACTAATAAAAGGGAAGCCCAACCAATCTGCAGGGTGCTCAGAACAGCACCATGGGCAGTGAGCCACGAACAGGGCACAGCCATACAACAGTTGCACTTGTCATAGCCACTGAGAGTAATTAGTACATAAAATTAGTCAAGAGTATCAACCAAAAAAATAGATTTGTTATAAAGTGAAATTTCTCACTCCCAGTGGTGACTACCAGTGCTGTCAAGTTGTAATAGCTCCCAAGAGATGGCAAATATATACACGCACTTTTAATCACTGCAGAGTGCTGACACCTGGTTCTGTCCCTAATCATATTGAAAGGCCTTTTTCATATATTGAATCTAATAGTCACTCTCTCATATACATCTTTTCGACACAAACTCTTTTTATATATCAATGCTAACATAATGACTGTTAGTTATCAAAAAGTTTTTCAGAGAAAGCTTCCTGCAAAGTACTTCAAATTGAACTTGAATAAGCACTTCTCTGCAGAAAAGTGCTCTACTGGGACTTTAAAAGCAACTCTGAAATCAATTTCTCTCTTAACCTGAGAAAGCTAATGTTCTCTGCTCCCTGACTTTGCTCAGCTCCCTTGTAGACATTTCGGTTATTTGCATCTGCACCTTTCACAAGCCCTGACCGTTCAAAATACCAGCATTGGGGCAGAACTCGTAACAGAAAAACTGTTTGCATTTTGGAGCTGTCGATGCAAACAAAACCAGACTGTGGCCTTACTCCAAGGAAGCTTATTTCCTAGGTAAATCCTTCAGTTGATAAGCTTTGTTGGAGTGTCTTTCCATAATGCAAAGTAGAAGCTTGCTCTGAGGTGCCCTCTGTATTCTCTGGGAAGATGGAAAGGCAGGCTGGAGGCCAGTAAGTATGATCAAAGGGACTTGCATGCTTGAATTTCTCCCTGAGTTTTCCTGTTTAAGAATGCCAAGGTGAAAGTGAGTTTCTATGGCTTTGATATGAAATCAGATCCTAGAAGTCTTCAAAACCAGAACTGAATTAATCAAAATTACTTGCGAATCAGAGAACTTTGCTTTATGTGGCTTAAGATGAGAAACTATGAGAGACAGCAGCCTTCTGCAGTAATGGAGCAGAATATTAAACGGCCTTTGAAAAGTCCCACCAGCAGATTGAGGAAGGTGATCCTTTTCCTCTGCCCAGCACTGCTGAGGCCACACCTGGAGTGCTGGGCCCAGTTCTGGACTTTCCAGTACAAGAGACACATGGAAATAATGGAGAGAGTCCAGAAAAGGGTCACAGATATGATGAAGAGATGGGAGCATCCCTCTTATGAGTATGAGGCAGGAACACCTCACACTAAACCATGTCACCCAAGGCTCTCTCCAACCTGGCCTTGAACACCACCAGGGATGGAGCATTCACAGCTTCCTTGGGCAACCCATTCCAGTGCCTCACCACCCTTACAGCAAAGAATTTCTTCCTTATATCCAATCTAAACTTCCCCTGTTTGAGTTTAAACCCATTCTCCCTTGTCCTATCATTACAGTCCCTGATGAAGAGTCCCTCTCCAGTGTCCTTGTAGGCCCCCTTCAGATACTGGAAGGCTGCCATAAGGTCTCCACGCAGCCTTCTCTTTTCCAGGCTGAACAGCCCCAGCTTTCTTAGCCTGTCAAATATTAGTTACTGACAGCCACAGAAAACTTTTACAAAGTCTCAGGGTGAAGTCTCAGGTAATTGTTACAACAATGACATCTTGAAAAGTGCAAAAAGGCAGTTAGAACGTAGGAAGTCTCTCTTAAATTAAAAGTCTTATTTAATCTTGTACTTAAATCCTCAGTTCTGGCTGCTCTCCAAGTGCACAAAACAAGCTAGCAGTTTGCAACTGTGGGTACAACCTGGATTATCACAGGTGAATGTCACATACAGTCCAAGTAATTCCATTTACCACTCAATAAATAAGAGATTAATAATTTATTCTTACAAGAAAATGAATTTATTTCCAGAAATCACATTTTTTTCCCTTAGTCATAAATTCATATTTACACCCAATTCAACAGAATTGAGTGTAAATATGATCACTTAAATATTCAAGTGAAAATATTGATCCCTTTTATTAGGCATGAAAAGCATTTCGTTTTATGCTGGAAGTGAGGGCAAACATAAATATTTTAAAACAGTGGGATTTAAAATATTTACTCTGAATAAAGAATAGTCGCAAGCTGTGAATACATAATTAAATCAAAGCAACAGTCTGCTATCCTACTACTCTGGTAATACATTTCACTCCCATCAAACACCATCACCGATTTAAAACACTTCCATTGCATGGCATTGTCCTTGTACCTTTTTCCTTCACAATCCTCGTTTTCCCATTTTAAGTAAAACTCAGCATGAGCTTAAGAAACAAAAGAATACAAGACCAAGAACAAAGAAAACTAGGAATAACTTTCAAACCCACAAACTGTTATGATTTTTATTGTGATTAGTCACACTGGATTTAAGAAGGCTGATACTTGGTGAAAGAATGACTTCAAGAGTTAATGTATTTTTAAAAAGATGCCAAACAAAGTAAAACGATTATTCTGGTTTTAAAATTCATACATTGAAGTTTCAATTTGTAGCTGCAGAGACTAGCTCACCAATACAAATCAACTTTACCTATTTCACCTAGGTACTTCTGGAAAGGCAGTCAAAACAAGTAAGAAAATCACGCACATATCTGAGGGTACAGACCACAGGTAACAGAGTTATAGGAAAACTTAATCTTACAGAAACAAGAATTCCTAAGGCTTTTTCCCAGCTTACTAGAAAGTTTTTTCCAACACATTCAGTATGGGGGAGGAGGGGAGAAAATCAAAGAAAAATTGTGGTTTGTGTCAGTAAGTTTTAAGACCACCTAAGATAAGGACACTACTTTGATCTTCGAATGCTACAGTGAAAGAAAACAAGCTCGATCCAAAGGTCAGAGTTATGAGCTAGATTTTCAGCTCATTTGTGGTAACTGAGAATCGCAGTCATATACTTGTGCAGCCACTACATACAGCTGTTGCTTTACTGCCATGGTGCTATGCAAGAGTAATAAACACCTCTATTTGGAGCTCTCAATTATAGATGACAAACTATAAATCACTAGCTTGTTGCAGCATCAGAAGCCTCAAGATGCGATCCATCATGTCTACATCCCAAGAAATAAATTAATCCCTTTGTTTCGTTTAGCAGAAGACATAGATTTATTACATTTATTTATGAGCATGATACTATAGCAAGAAACAATTAGGGCCATATCTTGAGTATTGCATTCTTCTGACATTACCTATACTGTTTTGCACTGATACCTTTTGTTACCCATCCTATGCAAGCATAAAACATGCATGGTAGTGAAGGCAGTGAAGAAGCAATTACTGTATCTTAATATAAAGTGAATCCGACAGGATATTTACTCACATGAAGAACAGTCCTATTCATGAATTCCATGAACTAAAAAAAAAAAAAAAACCCGAAAAAAAACCACCACAATATAATCCAGTCGCATAAGATTATTAAATGCTCACTGAAAAGCATCAACTACTTACACACATATGTGTGTATCTGCAGTTATGCACAAATATATTTTGTGCAAATACCCAGCTATTGGAATCTAGGCAGAAATGGTTCTTCAGATGCTCACTCTTATGAATAATATTACAAAAAGTACTGAAACACATTTGGAAACTTAAGAATCTCAAATGAGCAGTGAGAAGCACTCTTCAGTGTCAGTAAGAAGACAATCAGAATTTGACAGGGGTAAAAAACACCCTGGGGTGCTGACGAAGGGTTTCCCACAATTACTGTATTTCACTATTCTCAAAGTTCACCCATGTTGTTTTATAATATAATGGTAATAGAAGTCAGGCATGCAGGCAGGAACCTTTTTAATAGAAGACAATACTGGCTAGGCTATGGAGACACTCTGCCAGGAAGAACAGGAGGTGAACATATTAATCATTTGTGTATCGTAAGTAACCATATCCACAGCAGGACCAAATTACTCTTCAGAAACAAACTTCCTTGACCATCATTACTGTGATCACCAATAGTCCAACCAAGCAGATAAAGTTCCAGACTGTCTACGCATGTTAAAAAGGCAACGAAAAATGTTTTGTTGTTTCCTATGAGAAAGGCACTGTGATAGTCAAGGAACACCACCTCAAAACACTCAGAAGGAGCTGAGAGGCTGAGCGCCTGTTTGCAGTGAGCAGCATGTTATCACTTCAGGCAAGGTTGGAGGGGCAGAGCAGGGGGACTGCGCTGTCTGCCTTGAGGCCTCAAAGATCAGCGGCATAGAGGCTGCAACAAAGTGTCTGGAGACATCAACACAAACACTGTCTCCCATCAGGGCACAACGTGAAACGGGCCTGGGCCAGATCCCCCGCCAATGAGTCTGATCTGTGGGAGAGCTCCCAGAGAACCTGACCTTATACAAGTCACCACACACCCCTCCTCCCTGGACCCCAGCGGGATCACTGACTACGAGGACTGCAACTGAAAGGACTACCACTAAAAGGATTTTGGCTCACTGACCAAGGAGATGTTGCTGGAGCCACAGATCAGTGATCCTACTTCTTTGTTTTCTTTCTGTCTCTCTTTCCTTTCTCCTTTTTTCCCCTCTACTTCATATCTTCTACAAGAATAACAGCTTGTCAAGAGTTTTGTTTCTCCTGACACAGCTTTAGGGGAGTTTATAATAAAATTAATGGTTAATTTTCAACATCTGGAGGGCCTGTGGTTTCTCCAGCTAGCTGCACAGAGTGTGGTAAAAGATCTGCTCCCCACATACCGCCAAGCAGACCAGGACATTGAGGCTGGCATAGCTGGCAGGATCCTCTGTGAGGACTGGCTCACAGGCTTTTGTTTCAGGAATAACAGTCAAGTGCTGAACAAAAGGAGGACTGATTTTTAGTCCAAGCTGAAATCTTTGGCAGAGGGTCTTGGGAACCCAGCAAATGCCTGATTTTGACTGGTCCCCACTATTGGAGGTGGCTGGTCTTTTCTCCCAGGTGGCAAGTGATAGGTCAAGAGGTAATGGTCTCAAGCTGTGCCAGGGGAGGTTTAGATTGGGTATTAGAAAAACTTTCTTCACAGAGAGGGCGATCAGGCATTGCGACCACACTCTAGGCCATGTCACCAAAGGCTCCAACCTGGCCTTGAACCCTGCCAGGAATGGAGCATTCACAACTTCCCTGGGCAACCCATTCCACTCCCTGGCCACCCTCACAGTAAAGAACTTCTTCCTTATATCCAATCTAAACTTCCCCTGTTTAAGTTTGAATCCATTACCCCTTGTCCTATCACTACAGTCCACAATCAAGAGGAAAAAAAAAAAAAAACAAAACAAAACAAAAAAACCCCAACAAAAACCCAAAAAACAAAAAAAAAAGCCCCCCAAAAACCAAAACCAAAAAAAGCCCCACAGCAGGCAGGGTCCGTGTTCAGCCCCGGGGTGCCCCTTCTCCGCGGAGCGACCAGGGCGCGGCGTCGCTCTCAGCATCCGCCGCGGAGAGCCGGGAACCGGGCAGCCGTCACCTCCTTTTCGTCCGCTGCCGTTTCCAACCGGACTCGGCGCAGGGCCGCCGCTGCCTCGGCCACCGCCCGAGCTCCAGCCTGGCCCAGCAGCGCCTCCCGCCGCACCATTCACAGGGCAGGCTGCGGCGGCGGCGGCAGCGCGGACGCCCGCCCACACGACAGTCCCGGCGTGGCGGCGAGCGGCTGCACCGGGGTCCCCGCTCCCCGCGTACACCTGCGGCGTGCCCCGCGCAGCGCCACCGCCGCCCACCCTCCAGGGATAACGGCTGGACTTGATCTTAAGGGTCTTTTCCGACCTGATTCTATGATAAGCCAAAAGCCCTGCAAACACAAGTACGGATATATTCTGCATGTTAACGTTTTGAGCAAAAGAAGGAACACACAAGTATCACACATCCAAACAAAGCTGTCATAGCACAAGACTACTGAGTAGAGCAACCAACAATAACACATCTGTCTAAAAACCAACCAACCCAAAGCCTTTCCAGTTCTGCAACAGGATGTATATTCTCACAAGAAACCTGATACTGCTATTGGTAGTAGAGATTCTTCACTGAAAAGGATCAGTAGGATTATGCAATTTAGGAAATGAATCCTCCATAAAGTTCCAGGAAGTGGTTGTGTTTTCTCATATATTTTGTATACAGGCTGATAAAAAACCCTAGAACTAATTACAACAGTAGCAACACTTACCTTCCCTCCCCACCTCATGAAGAACCATCATCTACTGGGTAACTCAAAGGATAAATGTCTACAGTGCTGCTCTAGCTACTTCCGTTTGCAACAGATTTGTCTAACCAGTTAAGGCTTGCCCCATCCTGTACGAGAGCAGCAGCAGACCCACTCCCTTCATTACACACACCAACACTTTTAAGATTAGTACTGCAGAAGACACAAACACCTTTGCAACTTGCAGCAATGCATGGATACGAGACCTAATGCAGTGTGCAAGAGTTGTCAATAGCTTATCCACTGCATTAAACTCTGTGTAAACAGGCAATGTACTAAAAGCTGGTTTAGTTTTCCTCAAATTCTCTGCACAATTGATCCATAATCATCTGAGTGCTCACTGAAGCTTAGTATCCCTACTTTTTTCCACTGATTGCAAATGGCCTGTTCAGTTCCCTAACCAGTGTTTCAGCCAACATTGTGCTCAGTGGAAAAGGCTGTTTGCAATGTGTTTGAAGAAACAGTAATGCAATCACACACAGTATGCTGGTTCTGCGTTTGATTCCTTTGAGAGATACTGTTGTTTTCTTTCAAACCTTGGGGGATATATAAATGGAAAGCTTAAATTGAGCCCACGTCATATGCTCCCAAACATCTGTATGAGATAGCAGGAGAGCTTGAAAACCTATTTGAAACAATATTGCTGAACTCATTGCAATTAAAAACCCATGTAAAAGTACTACCATGATAAAAATCATCATCAAACTTGGAAATAATTGGCAAATCAGCTGGCAAACTTGCTAAAAAATGCCACAAATGGAAACCCAAAGAGACACCTGCTTTCTCATTCAGACAGTGATAAGGCCAAAGGCAGGGGCGGGCCACTGTGGAGAAATATATGACTGCCACTGCCACCAATGTCTGTTTTGTTAATTAGCTTCTAGGACTAATTAGTTAATTTAGTTTTTAGGACTGCCAAATACTTTTTCTTTAGAAGGCAACAAAAATAGTGGGTGCAAGTTAGTAATTCAAGTTCTGAAGAGCATATCCAGGGAGAAAGAAAAATCTGTGAGCAAATCAGGAAGCAAGTAAGCAGCTGTGTAGCCTTTGGGTAGGATTTTAATTTATTTTAAAGAAAAAAAGATCTAGAAACTATTATTTCCTCTCAAATAAGAGGTTTCAGAACACAGGGATCTGCACTAATTTCCTTATAGATGGGCCTAAACAAAGACTGACCAGAATTCACCATGACGAATGGTGTTCTTCGAACTATTTGAACTCAAAATACTTTAAGTTAAATTTGTATGTTAATTTAAAGAAATAAGCACAGCACCCTAGCAAGCCACTGATACTAAGAAAATCAACCTAGCCTAGTCTAAAAAATTAACTGATTCAGAAGTATTTTTGTCAGTTAGAAAGTGCATTGGTGTTTTGGATCTTCCCTCCCAATTGCAGTGATCTGCAGGATAATGAATCCAAGTGAAAGTTCATTTATTTCTTCACTAGCAAATTCACAGCTGCTTTGAGCTCACACAAAATTGTTTTCAAAGGAAACCCCACTGAACTGGAACATGTGTTAGTTGTTCTTACATTGTTTCTAGCAGAACAGAGACATGAAATTCCGAGTTTAATTAAGCTTAACAATATGACAGTCTTTAAAACAATGTAGCTATTTTTCTTACGCTTCCTTCATCTCCCACAGCTTGTTTTTTAAGGCTCAGAAGATTCTATGCTCAAAGACAGGAAATTAGTCAATTATTGCTAACTTGTGAGGTTAGCTACAAATGCTTTCAAAAGATGCTAAATACTTTTACAGTTCTCTATTTTACACTTTTTGCAAGGAATCCATTTCATTGTTTAACCCTAATGATACATAGGGCCCGAATCTGCTGGTAGACAGATGCCAGACTGAGGCTGTCTTTCTCACCCCACACCACTTTCCTGGTTCCACTGAGCAGACCATCCAACCCCCCATCAAAGAGCATGTTTGTAACTTCAGAAAATGAGTAGTGCCATTAACCTTAACAGATAGCTTGTATGCTTAGACATGGGCACGCATATGTTGTAAAATCAGATCACTAGTATACTATTATCATTTATAACCATTCCCACATGGCAAAGGAATAAAAAACCACCACCACCCTCACACTGCAGTACTGAACATATTAATTGCACTTATTACCTAGAAAAAGTGGTAGACTTCAGTACCATAGAAATTCATGTATCTGTTCACCTTCCTACATTAAAGCATTTTTGTCATTCTTTTTCCTTCAGAAACAGAATTAAGTTCATTAACTTAACACAGGGTTCATATTCCCCCCATGCTTGTGGCAGGGGAGTTGGAACTAGATGATCTTTAAGGTCCCTTCCAACCCAAACCTTTCAAATGATTCTGTGGTTCTATGAAAATACACATAAAGTACACCTAGTATTTCAATCTTCCTCTACTTGCACATGCACACAATCTTCTACTACAGTAAAGAACATAAGCAGGATATTCTACTGTGCTGCACACGCTGCATAATTATTGTTTCACTGTTCATTCACTGGAACGATGTTTTTGAGTAGTTTTATTGTTACCTGTCTTTTTATCCATTCATTGGTGTTTGTACTGATATCAGAGGACTTAGAAGCTTTAAATATTGGAGTCAATCAGTTAGTGTTGTTTTCCTCAGAGAAACCCTGAAATCAGAGGTGGTGGGAAGTACTGCTTGAGCAATTACTCCCAGTTTTGCACTGCAGCAAGAGAATAAGAAATCTGCAACAGAAGGCACAATGACAGTAGATCCTCCACAGACACTTCTCTAACAACAAGATGATCTATTAAATTAATAGAAACTAAATTCAGCCTTAGAAGTCCTACAGAGAAAATGGTTAGCGAGTGGGAGAATAGTCTACTAGATAATCATTACAGGCTTGCTCTAGCCTTCTGCTCTCTTGCTTTAGTCACTGCTGAGGGAGGAGGAGGGGGAACACAAAAGGGGAAAAAAAGTCTTCTCAAAGACAGCCTACTGAAAAAGACTTGGATTGTAGACAAACAATGCCCCCCATGACCACCACCCTAATGTCTTTAAATTCACTTCTAACTATTTCCATTTTCTTACCGCCAGATATTCTGACATCTTTTCTGTAATAAATGCTGTGCAGGAATACAAATCCTGCCTTTTGCTACCACCTTCTAAGATGTTAGACTTCTGCCTTAAATATTGTGACACAAGTTTACTGAAGAGAAAATGTTATGTTTAGAGTTTGCTGCTACAATTTAACAGGTATTCTAGTAAAAGCTGATTAAACAAGTTACTCTAGCACAGGTTGCATAGGTGCTGCATAATACAACACTGTGATGCATGAACAAGACGCTAATAGTAAGATTAAAAATTCTAAATATTGGATAAAGCATTTTGCCTTTAACTCTTTAAGAAATACAAACCCCACCCTAAAGTGTTTAGTTCAAGTTTCTGATGGAAAAAACCCAAACTGAACAGCAAAGGAAAAAATCAAGAAGCAGCAATGCAGTTTATGCAAGTCCGACAGAAATCAGCAGAAAACAAGTATTTACAGGCTCTAATTATTACAGGCTCTAAACTAAGTCTAAGATCAGGTCACTCAGACTGAAATTCAGCCCAAAGCGAGGTTTTGCAGCACATCTGCGCTGCCAAAGGCAGGTTTTATTGGTGAGAGCAGCTGGCAGTCTCTCACCTGCAACTTTAAAAATGGTATTACTGCAGTCCTCTTCCACCTCCGAAGGAAGTCCCACCACACTGTCAGACAAACTTCAGAGCTCTCTGTCAGTCTACTTACATGCCCCTTTCACTGAGATGTTCCTCCTGCATTTGAGCAGTGCTTGAGGACTCTAAGCCCTCCAGAAATGCTGCCATCACAGTGAGTACTTTACAAGGACTGCAGGAGGTAATGATTCAGGATAAGGATAAGGCCATTAATTGATTATTTTACATTTAGTTCTAAAGGCTATCACAGCTACATGCTGAGACATGGCAGTTAGTGTCCAAGCAAACACTTTCCTAACTGAATGCTCTAGTACTTTCAAAAAGCTGGTTTTTTTTTTTAAACAAAACAACCCAGCTTTCAAAAGAAAAAACATATCCTACAGAAAATTGTTCCTTCTTTCAAAAACTACTTCCAACTGTGAGGATTTGACAAGAATCTAATACAGTTACAGCATACAAACCATCCCATATATATCCTTTCCATTCTTGTTTTAAAATCTTCATTATAGTTTCTCTGTAGGTGCCTTCCAACTTACTGCCTGCTCTCCTGTTCCCCAATACTAAAACAGATTCAAAAGAGAAATATTTTGTGCTATGAGAAAGCTTCACCTCGCTTAGAAGTCTAAGGCCAGCCTCCTTGCAGTTCAGTAAGGGCTCATTGCAGCAGGCCAGGATTTTTCTAAGTGCATTTACCTTACAAAGAGTGTAATACTACATTCCCATGATAGAAACCTTAGTAGATCACTATAGACAAAGTTTTCATAACAAAAAAAAAAACCCAGAACACATCCTGCAGGCTATTATTTTGGCTTCATTTTTTAAATCCAGCTTTGATATTTTTGAGAGGACCTCTACAAGAAATTCCACGACTGACATCTCATGAGAGCTTATGACAAATTTGCATTTTTAGACTTTGGAATTAACAAAGGATGTAAATAGCACATTTCCCCTAGCTGACCTCCAGAGGTCTCTTCCAACCCTAACATTTCTGTGACTCTACGATCACCTTGACATCTCCAGCACCCTGGCAAGCCCAAATTATCTGTCACTCAGAATGCCTTCACTTTTAATTAATTTTACTCTGAAAAAAGCAAAGTCAATGGAAAGTCAACTGGTCAAGTTCACAGAAGAAAAACATATGCAAGTCTGTGCAGCCAGCATATTGCTGGGCATGTAGAATATTGCTAAGTTTTAGAAGTTTTAAATTAACTCTTAACACCACTGCCTTCACCTAATACAGAAAATAACAGGACACAGACATTTCACAGAATCATTGTACCAGGGAAGTTTGGACAAGGACTGAGAGTTTGAGGACTATAAGCTCTAAGTACTACCTCTCATGTAATTTATATCATTGGGTAGCAAAGGGGTGAGTGAAAATAAGGGCTTTACTGCTTGTATTCCCCTGCTTGCCCAACAGAAGATAAGAGAAATTCCGATTCTCATGAACAAACAGAAGATTTGTGCTCTTTTAAAATCTGATTTATCCACGGTATTGACTCAGTGACCCACTGAAGCAACACAGAAAAACCTCCTGAAATTTCAGGTAAAGTTCTTAGGTGTGAGCCCACTTCTGGACAATGCCCACTTCTGATATTTCTCCAATACAGACTCATTTAAAACTTTGAATATTAAACCCATTCCTTTTCCTAATATCCGCTCCTTCCTTCTTAATTAAAATGCTGGAATAGAAGACTGCTGCCCTTCCTAGTTTGATGTTTGTTATTTCTAACTTTACAGTTATAGCACATTTCAAAGTGTCTCCTTTGTGAAGAGCTGCTTGTCCAAGTGTTAGCTTTTATACATGGTTGATAATACAACGTATCTGATCTCACTTGAAGGATGATTTTGTAGTTCACAGAAGGGCTGATGTGAAATCTCACAAGTAACAATTAGCTGGGATTTGAAAAAAGCTGCACTGAACCCAGGCTCTGCAAGGCCACGGTACTTGCAACTTTCCTGCTAAATTAGGCTCTGTAAACAACAGGGTCCAGTCACACCTGATACTATAGAAGCTGCAGTTATTTCCTTCGGACTTGCTAGATAACGTTAGCTAACAAAGTTGGGGCAGGAAACAAACACCATGCACCTTCAAGAAAATATTACACTTTCCTCTGCGAAAAACTGAAAGAACTTTGATTTTTAAATAGGAAAAATATCAAACATAGGCTTTCTTATAGACTTACTGTTTTATATAGTTTATAAAGGTGATTACACAATGTTCTCATTAAAGCAATGTACTGTAGTTGCCATTAAGCACTCACTATTTTGCTTGTAATCTTTCATACTTTATAATGAAAGCATAAGAAACAGTAATCGGGAAGATCCACATTTTTAAGCATTAGGAAATGGCAAAACATTCCAGGTCTGTTTGACAAAATTCTTTGAGAAATTTCCTTGAGAAAATTTGGGCTGTTCAGCCTGGAGAAGAGAAGGCTGCGTGGAGACCTCATAGCAGCCTTCCAGTATCTGAAGGGGGCCTACAAGGATGCTGGGGAGGGACTCTTCATTAGGGACTGTAATGACAGGACAAGGGGTAACAGCTTCAAACTTAAAAGGGGAAGTTCAGGCTAGATATAAGAAAGAAGTTCTTTACTGTAAGGGTGGTGAGGTACTGGAATGGGTTGCCCAAGGAAGTGGTAAATGCTCCATTCCTGGCGGTGTTCAAGGCCAGGTTGGACAGAGCCTTGGGTGACATGGTTTAGTGTGAGGTGTCCTTGATGATGGCAGGAGGGTTAGAACTAGATGATCATAAGGTCTTTTCCATCCCTAACCATTTTATGATTCTATATCAGCATTACCTTACAGTTTTATATTCAAATTATTATATTCTCATAATTAGCATAAGAATTATTGATTGTCATGGTTTAAGTGCAGCCAGTAACTCAGAACCACATAGCGCTCTCTCACTCCCCCCTCCCTTCCCCTTCCCCCCCCCCCCCCCCCAGCTCCTGGATGGATGGACAGGAGAATCGAGAGAATGTAACTCCCATAGGTTGAGATAAGAGCAGTCCAGTAACTAAGGTATAACACAAACCACTACTGATACTACCAATAATAATAAGGGAAATAACAAGGGAAGAGAATACAATCGCTCACCACCCGCCAACCGACGCCCAGCCCAAGCAGTGATCTAGCCCTTCTAGGTAACTGCCCCCAGATTACACCCTGGGCATGACGTGCTGTGGTATGGAATACCCCTTTGGCTACTTCAGGTCAGGTGTCCTGTCTCTGCTTCCTCCCGGCTTCCCCTCTTCCCTGGCAGAGCATGAGACTTAGAAAGTCCTTGGTCAGACTAAACATTACTGAGCAGTGACTAAAACCATCGGTGTTATCAGCGCTGTTCCCAGGCTGAAAGTCAAAACCCCAGCATTGCACCAGCTACTAAGAAGGAGAAAAAATGACTGCTACTGCTGAACCCAGGACATTGATAAGAAAATCCGTGTTACATAAACAATGAATCTGTTCAGAAATCCTAACTTGTAGAATTGGAACAGAAGTTTTGGAGACTAATATTCTGCTTGGCATTGTAAGAATTTGAGTCCTAAACTACAAAAACTTACTCTGTTTGTTGAAGAGGTGATTTTAAGTAGACCTTCACTTGTTGCTGATAGCAAGAAGTTTTGGTTGCTAAACATCAAAGCTTCTGCAGATTTCAGTGGTATAAGTGAGCAGAGTAATATTATCATAAATTGAAAGAACTGCAAAAAAAAAAAAAAACCCAATCCTACTAAAAATACTCAAGGAAACACAATTTGCATATAATAACATAGTGCAGGGACATATTTCAGTATTGAGAACAAACTTCTAGTTCTGCAGGAAGATTCTGCTGAAATAACATCTGACAGAAAAGGTCGGAGAGTTAATGAAATAATGCCTTATGACTGAAATAATAAATAATACCTTTTTATACCTTATTATGCAATTTTGTACAATAAGGTACTTTGTAGTGTCATAATCAATCCTCCTACATGAGAAAGTCATAAGTCATCAATCTGGCATCAAAATGACAGACTGACTTATTTTGAGAATATTCAGATGTCAGCTACATAAGTGTTCTGGGAAATGTAGTATAAAATATCCCTCAGTTAAATTATTAATGCTGAGGTGAAAGTAATGAAGTCATCCTGAAAAAGTGAGTAATTGCCATAAAGAAGAAGAGGATTTGCACAACAATCTCTGATCAGTGCAGTTACTTCTAATATTTTTGCATTCCAAAAGGATTCACACCAAAAAAAAAAAAAAAAAAAAAAGACTGAAACACAAGACGTATTCATCACTAAAAGAGTATCTCTCAATACAAAGACTTCACCCCCTGCTTCTCCTAAAACACTCATTCTAATTGCAGAGAAATATTGCCAATGCAAATACAAGCAGTAAGAAAAGATTAGTTGCACTGATGTCATGTACATTGTACTAGACATAGATGATGTCATAGATTCTTTTTTTTTCTCCCCCAAGTCAAACTTAGAACAAATTCATCTTATTAAGGCAGTTTTTAACAGCTGAACCATTTGAAAGCCTTAATTAAGCTGATCTACTTCAAGTATTTTTTCTGTTCTGGCCACCCACATTTTACAGCTCTATACACTACAGATTTTCAAAATGTCACAAAGTACCTGCTTGACAACGGCTTTCTTTTTCTTGGATGGATGAGGGAGCAATCATTTTAGTCACTTTACTGTAAAACACCTTGCAAAAACAAAAAGGTGGGGTTGAAAAATGTTAATCGAAACTGTGTAATATAAACTTCTCTCTTGACATTTCAGAAAATGGCAAATCTAAAAAAGAAAAGGTGGCAATCACCACCAACTACTCTTCAGAAAGCTACCCATTTGGAAGATTTACAGTAATTCAGTGCTTTATGGGAGAATATCAGAACATCTTGAAAGCATCAGTATCAAACGCTGTAACATAGGAAGAGTTAGCCTACAACAAAGCCAGGCCACTTGACAGTGATCGGATCCAAGCACTGCAGTCATCAGAGCCCTGAACCAGTTTCTTTCCACAACCATGTATTACTACCTTCTTTAGGAGTTTACTTCTGATCAGCTTTTACAAAATAATTTCCAGTCATCTCCAGTTTTATCATTACTCTCAAATGCATTCTTTCCTCCCATAGGTCCCAGAACAGAGGTGGATCACAGGTGAGTGGCAAAATGAAGTATAACTTGTATTCAGTGTGTGAGATAACAGCACATATACTATTCTTTAAGAGGTAAACATTCTGAAACACAGCTACTTACAGAAATATAACCTTATAAACAGTGGAAATGGGATATTAGTCTAAACTAAGAAGGCAGTTCCCCTGTCTAGTTTTTTGACAGGCAGGGAAAAAACTGCAAAGGACACTGAGGAAGACACTCTATGCGTTCATGTACGAAAGAAATACTAAGGCTTCATAAGAGGCTTATATTATTAGATTCACACCTTCATAGCATTCATTTTGATTTTCAGATTATTGTATTTCGATTGAGCGATACCCCTATCTCTGATGCAATTTTTTGTTCCCCGCAAATACACCTTTTCCCTGTTGACCAAAGGCAGTCTGCTTTGTGCTGCGGCTTTATCTTTATTCCCATGTGCTACAATGCCTGACAATGGGGTTCCAAGACAATATTGTTTACAACGTCTTATGTAGTGCAGATAATTATGAGTTTACATGAGTCTGTATTGCCCATATCAATCCATTCATTCAAATACATTCCAAAATCAGTAGGGTGCACTAAAGAGATCCAACTGAGTTTAAAATGAAAATATTGTTCTACCTCCCCTAGAAAGAACATCTACCACTGTGAACAATTCAGAGCCTTTAAATGCCATCAGCATGCAGGAAAACAGAAAATTACATATCTGTGCATAATACAGACTCAAGGGCATTTTCCAGCTGCTAAAATAAATTACTCTTACATGCATGGCAGATAACATTTGAAACAAATCATGCCATGCAAATGATCAATTAAAACCATCTCCACTGAGTAGTATACGGCATGTAATGAGTCCCTAACGCTACAACATTGAATGTGTCATTCTGGGGGAAATACATCAGCAAAAAGTTTACTATAATTTCCTAATAACAATAATAAATTTCATAAGCTATTCAGCAACCACAGCATTTTCCATAGCACTATAATGAATTATCCTCAGTTTCCATCTTATTACAAGTTTGCTGTTAAAATGCACTCTTGTTTCTTGCCTCAGAGAAGTGTTCAATTTTTGCTACCTGCTAGAATCATCTTTCAGCTGTCACTGTGGCATTGCATATTACTTAAGGTGAATCTCCTTACTGCAAACAACATCTACTTTCCATATTATTTGGCTTCAACACAACCTGAACTATCCTTGCCCATCAGATATAAGAAATATTGAACAGCTGTGTCACATTACAGTTGTGTCTGTATCATTTAGCCTCCTCACATGCATAACAGACTGGCTCTTGGCTACCTTCAGATGCTGCACATCAGTTCCAGAAGCAATATAGCCTGTAGATTTAATATTTATTTTTTTTAAATCAGGAGTAAGACTTTCTAGTAACTCAGCCCACAGTTTTTCAGCCTTGGGGCTGCTCTTTTAAAATCATCAAATCATTTAACATTTTGTTGCATGCTGTGCAAAAGAATTAAGAATTCCCAGGTTAACACTATGCTTCCAGTTCCATAATTGTATCAACACAGTCCTATACGAACACATAAACCTTGTGTTGCCATAGCATTCTTTGAACCTGCACAGAGATCTACAAATCAACACTAAGGAACCACATTGCCAAAGGTTGCACTGCCAAAGGCATAATAAAAATTATCCTATCTTCCAAATCCTATTATAAAAATAATACTTAGGATTATTCCCTAAAAATTTTGCTTGGTGTGGTTTTTAGGTAAAGTAGAATATGGTCTGAAGCTATACAACTTTGTACCGTGCAGAAGACTAAGCAGTTCGAAGGGAGCACTAGACAAAAACATTTTTATGATATCAAATTCATACAAAAGTGGTTTTCAGAGCATGGGTACTGAAGAATTTTAAAATCTATACAAGCTGTTGATTCTTGGTTCACTGATCAAAAATCTGCTGGCATAAGAAACATTTCAAAGCAATCTCTTGCTTCAGCTTAGATGAACAATTATGTTTCAACCATACACATTAACTAAAAGGAAGTGAAATATAACCCATTTTCTATGCAAACCTTAGCAAAGTTCAACTCTGACCCCACTTGCACATTTTACAGTGGAACCATCCTAACTCTTTCAAGAAAAGTGACTTCATATATACCATAGAAATTAGCACAGCAGGATATAGAAACACTGGGATTGACCCAGTCATAATGAAAACAAAGAGCCTGGAACAGAATTCACTGAGGAGACAGGAACTGCTAGATGGTAGCTCAACTGCTACTGAAAAAACATTATTCAAGACAAAATGTGCAGAAGCCCAAAGGTCAGCAATAAGTATGAACTAGAACTGCACTCAGTAACTAGGACTTCAGTGCATGCCTGTAGGGCAGTGATAAACAAGCACATAAAATCAAATGAATCCTGACCTACCAACTAAAGATGGCTAATCAGTGTAACCACACAGGGAGAGCAGCTATTTGGAAAGGATACTTGCGTGACTACCCCTAGACTTACTGCTGCAGTTTCTAGCTACATTGGCTGGAAGGGGGAAGATGGAAAGAACATGAACTTTGTTTTGCTTAGTTAACCCAGCAAAACTGGCCCAACAGTTCAGCTACTTCTAGAATTCTTTTCAGCATCCATTTCTAATCATCAGCCTTCACTTCTCAGAAAAAAATAATGTTTGGGCTTTTTTTTTTTTCAGATAAACCTTACAAAATTATCTTTCTTACAGTAATCTGATTAGGAACCATTACAAGGAGATGCATTTCACCATTACACTACATGATTGCAGGCGCTTCAACACAACTACAGTTCTTCCTATGTAATACTGGAAAGACAGAGTAAGAAAATTCCCAATGAGCACAGGACTACAACTTCTCATAAAGGCATTGAGGGAAATACGAATATGAAAAGCAAATTATGTATTAACAGAACTTTAAACTTGCCACATGTACACTCACATATTTAACTATGCTTATCACTTGGGTCCCGCTGGGATCAAACCCTCTCCCACAGATACGCTTCTATCAATTTCCCACTGAAAAAATCCAGGATTATGGGAAAACCAGGTGATTTTATTCCCCAAAAGCCAAACTAGATGTACACATAGATACTCAAAAGCGAGATTTTGTAGGAGAAAGTACTTTTCAAGTCACTGGTTAAAATACAGTCCAAGAAATTCAACACAACCTTCTTTTATTCTCAGATAGATATGCTACCTTATAGTTACTTTAAGGCAGCAGGATAAGATCAACCACAGAACTGAAAAGCAGCTAACACAGATACAAACTGCTTGTGTATCAAAACCTATTTTTCCCCAGTTATCTGAAGATTGCAATGCAACTGCAAGTTTATGCTACTGCAGGATGGAATTTCTGGATGCTGCTGCTAACTTTCCGCATCACCTTTAGTATCTCTAAAGGCAGCAAAACTGAAAGGATATGACTGCTGAGCTACTTCCATATGTCCAGAGGTGATAGGGTGAAGTTGCTGACAAACCTCAGATGCCATCAAAACTGCACCATTCTACTTAGAATACCTCTGCCTCAAGGAAGCAATATCCACAGCCTTAAATTTACTTAAAATGCAAACTAGGAAAAGCATTGTAATGCATCGCCTGTAACAGCTTTTTAAAACCAATGAGTAAGATTAACCAATTTCAGTGAGAAGTACAAAATGCCTTTCTGTTTAAACTAACTCATTAAACTCCCTCATCTGCTGACATTCTTAAGGCTAAATAATTGGTATGTCATTTCTTCTATTGAATCAGTAACCTGTCAGGGAAGTTAATCTAAACATTTTCACTAAAGGACCCTCTCTTTCCCCATTCGCTATTTTACACCCAGGAAATTCTACCAGAAAAGTAGAATCTCACATGCCTGTGTGACTTCTCTCACTGTCTGTCACAAAGTTATGGGAGTGTAATGTGAAAATAAACATTAAAGTAGCAGGGGAAGTGCTGGTGTATGACTTATGTCCTTTACAGAATAGATGGCTAGAAAGTTCACTAAGTCCCTGTTGCCACATTGCACTACTGTGCATATTAAATTTATGCTTCAGTTCACATCTTCCTTACAAATCGCAGAAAAATGTTCTATAACCTGTCCAATTCTGCCAGTAGTAAGCAGATCCTACCAGTGTGATATATTCTGTATAAACTTTGCTGGTTTACATGTTTATATTATACTGGAACCTTCTGTCTCTCAGTTGTTTTAATCCACTGGGCAGCTATTGTTGTTTTTACCAAGGACATCAGGAACTGCCCCACACCTTTATAAGACATTCAGTTACATAGTTGTGGGAAGGGATCAAACGTGATTTATTATAGTCACTGTGCGGCCAGACCATTTGCCTGACACTGATGAGGCTAAAATAACCATCTTGACAGCTCCCAGCAGCAAACCTGCCAAATATTCAGCAGATAAATGAACAAGGGACACCCCCCGGGTCCCCTCAGAAAAAAAGAGGTAGAGGTTGAAGCCTTATGTACAGGACCTTTTTCTACTTTCAGCTGCAATCCTCTTACGTACAGTCACATAGAGTGACCTTTTCCTTGCAGTCTCCTGCTGCAGTTTCCAAGGAGGAGTTTCAAAGATTACAGTCTACTGGCTGCATTTGCTGTACCAGCCTTACACTGCATTTCCTGAATGCTCAACAGTCATGCATAGCACAGGAGACTGGTATCGTCAGTAGCACAGTCAAATCACAGAGGGGTTAGTTCAAAAGTCCACCAAGTTACTGTTCAGTAATTGCTGCTCACGGGTAAACTTGGCATTTTGAGAAACATCCTGGAAATAAAAGAAATTCACATCTCCATAAGGATTACAAGAAACCAATGGATTACTTGGGCCATCCACACAGACCTTTTTCTTCCACCCAAACTCCACCTCTCTTCTGGGACTCATGACAAACTCTTAAACAAGCTCTTTGTTCTACCTTGCTGCAAGAAACTTCACCATGGACTCAAAGGCCTTAGCTTTATCTCACCTGCATCTATGCAGCTCACTGAGTTATCTAGGGTACGAATCCTGTTACGATAGGCTTTTGCTACCTTCACGGGAAAGAAAGAGGTAGATGAGAGAAGCTGAGGTGGGGAAGCATTCATTTTCCTCTAAGATAGCAGAACTTTGTGCTGCTCTCCAGTTCAAGCTTTTGCCTGTTACATGGAAAACACTGGGAGCTACCAGATCCTAAAAGTTATCAGTTGTTACCTACCCTATACACTTTTAATAGTAAAGAATTTTTCTGCATCCTAAAAACACCTTTATTAGAAATACATATAGCAGGTGAGAAAAGGAGAAAGCAGGTGAGCACATGCAAGACAGAATCATTCAACGAAAACAGATTACAAGGACAGCCAGACTGCCAACTATTTTGGCGCTCTGAGAAGCACACTAACAGTAGGAAAAATGCTTAACTGCAGGTGACCTTTCACAGATGCCAGCTGCTGCCCACATGAAAACCTGAGTAAACTGTAATCAGCCATTCTCCATGAACAAGACTTTGCACAAGTTAGTGTGCGTTATTTTATGTATCACATTGAAACGAGAACAGGAAATGAAAGGAATAACATTGCTCTGCCCAGAAGCCACCAGGAATGCCAAATGCGCAAGTAAAAGCTGGCGGGTGCTTCCATAGAGCTAGAAAAAAATAAGTAAAAAGGGTAAAATGAGAGAGTGCCCTGAAATTAGCTGCAATGATGTGACACAGCCTCTGGAGAAGAAAAAGAATAAAGAAATTAAAAAAAAAAAGGGGGGGAGAGGTGAAGTAAAGGGGCAGTGGAGACGGGAGACATCCTGTGTCTTAATCTCTGGGTCTTGAAAAACAACTTTTTCCAAGGACCAAGATTCAAATTGCAGATTTAAAGGAGGGAGCAGATTATTCACAGCTAGAAAAAGTGTTACGATTACCTGGAGTTAGTTTTCACACAGAACACACACATACTCTCTAACTAGGTAAGTATGTCTATTCTGTGAGAAAATAATGAAATCTTGGCCAAAATTATTACACAGATATAATTACTAATTGAGCGTAAATCAACTTCTGTTATTCTTGCCTCCAGAAGAGATTACTTTTTCAAAGAAGAATCACAGAGGAAGAAGTAGCTGCTACAACAAACAATGTGCATTATTTTTAGTTGGATCAAGCAGTCACGAATTCGGTCTGCTAATGTCCGAGAATTAGTTTCTGTATAAGTTCTGGGAAAAAAAAAAAAAATTAATTTAACTCAGGAACAAGAGTGGTTTTATGCTAATACCAAAGTATTAGCTGGAAACAGGTCATCTGCTTAAATCTGATTTTTTTAATAGTCACAGCAAAACTATCAACACAAAAAAAACCCTTAAATCTTCTTCCTCTTACTGAATGTAATTCTGCCCAGTTTCACTGCTTGATAATTTATTTCAGCTCACAGAGATATGAGATTATAAGAGACATCTACACTGGAAATCCTTACTGCTGAATTAGTAGGAATAAACAGAAAGCTGACCTAAAGCACTGACTGAAACTCCAATTTTAATAAACCCTGGAATACATGTCCCATGTAACATAAATATGGATGTGCAGTCTGACTTGAAGATAGGCCTCTCTTTGGACTTTAAAATTTGCAGACATCTTCCTCTCTGCACTGAAACATTACTGTATACAATTTGCCCCAAATTACTGCAGGTGCAAAATGAGGGACCAAGGCACAGCAGAAGAGTCTCAGAGTGTGCTCTATGACAGTAAATCAAAATTCCACATATAAGTGTATTTAGTAACTTAAATGAAGGCCCTTAGTACATCAGAGATTACACTGTACATGCAAACAGACATTGTGAGGGATTGCCAGAAAAAAAGCCTCCGTTTCTCGAAAGCAATAAACATTATGGCATGGAGTTTTTTCTCCAGTTTAGTTTGCTGCCTAATAAGCATGAGGTAATGTATGAATGTACTCATCAGTGAAGGATAAATTTCTGAATTCATGTTTTTGAGAAAGAACCTGTTGTTGCAGACTGTCATTTTAATGGAATATTGCTGCATAAAACAATGCAAACTTTTTCATATGCAGTTCAACAACAGACAGGTTAACTAGCACTTCAAGTCCAAAGAGCATTATAAACCAACCCACGTGTAGAGGTCTTCAGCTGTATAAAACTAGAGTCCAATACTTGAGCTTTGATCCTTCAGGAATACTGAGAAAATCAGAGAAGAATCCTCGTGCTCTGGAAATTCCTACATAGATAAAACAAAAATCAGTGAAAACTGAAGGCTAAAATAACCACCTTCCGCTCACGCTTTGTACATATCAAAGTCTGTTTATACAACTATATCTGTGGGAAACTAACTACTACTGTGTCACTCGCCTCTCCCACCCTTCAATCCCACACTTGCTAGACTTGTTATACTATCCTAACCTCAAGCTTCACTTTCAGCAGTCTCAGACTGCTCACATTTCCAATTAGCTGAACCAATCATTTCACATCAGATGAATCTTTATTCTGAATAGTGTTGCAAATCATAGAAGCATAGACTAGTTAGGGTTGGAAAGGACCTTAAGATCATCTAGTTCCAACCAGCTTGAGATTTTGAAAAGATGTTGCCGTGGTTTAAACCCAACCACAAACCTCGTTCACTCCCTCCCCCGCTTCTTGCCCTCCCCCTGCTCCTGGAGGGATGGAGAGGAGAATCGAAAAGAATGCAACTCCCACGGGTTGAGATAAGAACAGTTTAGTAACTAAGGTATAACACAAATCACTACTGCTACCACCAATAATAATAATGACAAAGGAAATAACAAGAGGAAAGAATACAACACCTCAACACCAGCCGACCAATAACTCGCACCACTCCCCCCAGCCAAGTACTGACCGACACCTCGTCCAACCCTGCTCGTCCAGCCCTGTTACATCCTGGGCATGCCGTGCTGTGGTATGGAATACCTCTTTGATCAGTTTGGGTCAGGTGTCCTGTCTCTGCTTCCTCACGGCTTTCTCTCCTCCCTAGCAGAGCATGAGACTCACAAAGTCCTTTGCCAGAATAAACATACTTAACAACAATTAAAAACAATCGGTGTTATCAGCTCTCTGCCCAGGCTGGAAGTCAAAACACAGCGCTTGCACCAGTTACTAAGAAAGAGCAAAACGGCTCCTGGTAAACCCAGGACAGATGTATATAATTATTTCTTCAGAATACCACAGAGGGAGAAGTGAAGCAAAAAATGGACTGTTATGCTAGAGTGTCACCTGCTTAACACACAAACTAAACAGGTAAGATTCAGACATAAATCTGCTGATCCCAGAGCAAAACATAGATCACATTCAGTAATTTAATGGCTTGTCAATGCAAGCAAATTTGTACAACTCTTTGGTTTGTTGTTTGGGGTTTTTTTGGGGGTTTGTTGGCTTTTTGGTTTTTGTTTAAGAATTTATATAAGCTGTAAAAGTGAAATGCTGAAATTCAAAAAAAGGAGCAGGATGTTGATTACTTCTGCTATTTCCTAAAGACAGGGTACTTCCAACTGAGGCTTCACCATATGTCCTACAATATGTGAAAGCAGATGCAAACCTTGAAATAAAAAAAAAAAATACTTTGTATTATTCCATTACTTGTTCATTACACATCTTTTCAGGATAGCATAATGTTAACATTACGAAGTTCAGTCTCTCCTCACACAAAAACATTCAACTCTTACAAGTCTACTCTAAAATAGAAATTAAAATCTTAAGATCCCTATATATGCGTGTGAAAATTGGAACAAAACATGGGGGACATGTATAATTACTATGATGGGGGTTATTTTCCCTCAAAAACATTCTTTTACTTACCATATCATACAAGTAGCAAACTTGGAATAGAATGATTTCATTTCAGAGTACCTTACCTCTCTTTTAAGGTTTTTGTTAAATGTTTTCACTAGGTACACACAAACACTTCTCTTTGCACATTTGTAGCAGAAATAAAAAAAGAAAGTTGCAAATCAAGGTGCTATAAACCAAATGAGATATGAATGAAGAAAAAACCACTGATCATCACGAATAAGAATACATTATTTCCAGATTTTTCTGATCATCAGGGCTTTTTCAGCGTATTTATAAAAATTTATTTTTTATCTTTGGTACAGAAGTATTGATGACATTAAACTCTGACAAGCTAAACATCTGCCATAGCTTGAGGGGGTTGTTGCTCACAATTTTTGTTTAGTAGTTAAATACTTTCCAATCCACAGACTAAACTGGCTTTTGGCATTTCAATTCATAAACAGAACATTACCCATCTATTACACATTCTTCCTTACATTTTTTTGGGTAAGATTTCATCAAGACAGATGAATTTAACTTTGTGCATGACTGATTCAGGAGAGGAATTCTACCTACTAATATATGATCAATATCTTGACTCGTAAGTGTATTTCCCTTCAAAAGGTTCATCTCTCTTCAAAAGGAAATAAACAACTTAAAGCTAGAAAGAGTAACTCCCATTTTAGTTTTCTTTAGTGTGTTAAAAAGCTTTACACTTTTCAACTTCATTATAAACACTCCTACAACCGAAGTAGCATTAATATGAAATAGTATTACTCCTTTTTCACAGACATTTCAAAAGAGGAACAGCATGAGAAAGTTTCCTAAATGTTTTAGAATTTGTAAGAACAGAAGAAGCAATGCTTTGACATTCAGTACAATAAATCTTCACCACACACAAATCACGAGTTAGCCTCATTGCTACCATTTCCCATTCCGATTTATGGTGAAAGCAAGAGACTGGACACACTGACAGGATTTAACTTTTCATACTAATGCCCCTCCAATAAACTACACAAAAACAGAGATTAAAAACCATTGCTTGTTCTCATTTTAATTTAATCATGGAATCACAGAATGGTTTGCATTGGAAAGGACCTTAAGATCATCTCGTTCCAACCCCCCTGCCATGGGCAGGGACACTTCACACTAGATGATGTCACTCAAGGCTCTGTCCAGCCAGGCCTTGAACACTGCCAGGGATGGAGAATTCACAACTTCCTTGAAGCAACCCATTCCAGTGCCTCACCACCTTCACAGTAAAGAACTTCCTCCTTATATCCAATCTAAATCTAAACTTCCCCTGTTTAAGTTTTAACCCATTACACTACAGTCCCTAGTGAAGAGTCCTTCCCCAGCATCCTTATAAGCCCCCTTCAAACACAGGAAGGCGGCTGTGAGGTATCCATGCAGCCTTCTCTTCTCCAGGCTGAACAGCCCCAGCTTTCTCAGCCTATCTTCATACATGAGGTGCTCCAGTCCCCTGATCCCCTAGACCAGTCAGTCTCACCTCTGTGCCTGGTAAAATCTTGGAGCACATTCTCCTGGACAGCATGCTAAGGCACATGAAAAACAACAAGGTGCTTGGTGACAGCCAGCATGGCTTCACTAAGGGGAAATCCTGCCTGACCAATCTGGTGGCCTTCTATGATGGGGCTACAGAATTGATGGACAAGGGTAAAGCAGTTGATGTCATCTACCTGGACTTGTGCAAAGCGTTTGACACTGTCCCACACCACATCCTTCTCTCTAAATTGGAGAGACATCAATTTGATGGATGGACCACTCGGTGGATAAAGAACTGGCTGGATGGCCGCACACAAAGAGTTGTGGTCAATGGCTCAGCGTCCGGCTGGAGACCGGTAACGAGTGGTGTCCCTCAGGGATCGGTGTTGGGACCGGTCTTGTTTAACATCTTCGTCGCTGACATGGACAGTGGGATTGAGTGTGCCCTCAGCAAGTTTGCCGATGACACCAAGCTGTGTGGTCCGGTTGATACGCTGGAGGGAAGGGATGCCATCCAGAGGGACCCTGACAAGCTTGTAAGGTGGGCTGATGCCAGCCTTATGAAGTTCAACCACGGCAAGTGCAAGGTCCTACACCTGGGTCGGAGCAATCCCACGCACAGCTACAGATTGGGCAAAGAAGAGATTCAGAGCGGCCCTGCAGAGAAGGACTTGGGGGTGCTGGTCGATGAGAAAATGAACATGAGCCGGCTTCAGCGTGCGCTCGCAGCCCAGGAAGCCAACCGTATCCTGGGCTGCATCAAAAGGAGTGTGACCAGCAGGTCGAAAGAGGTGATCCTGCCCCTCTACTCTGCTCTCGTGAGACCTCACCTGGAGTATTGTGTGCAGTTCTGGTGTCCTCAACATAAAAAGGACATGGAACTGCTGGAACAAGTCCAGAGGAGGGCCACAAGGATGATGAGGGGACTGGAGCACCTCCCGTATGAAGACAGGCTGAGGAAGTTGGGGCTGTTCAGCCTGAGCAGAGAAGGCTGCGTGGGGACCTCATAGCAGCCTTCCAGTATCTGAAGGGGGCCTATAGGGATGCTGGGGAGGGACTCTTCATTGGGGACTGCAGTGACAGGCCAAGGGGTAATGGGTTAAAACTTAAACAGGGGAAGTTTAGATTGGATATAAGGAGGAAATTCTTTCCTGTTAGGGTGGTGAGACACTGGAATCAGCTGCCCAGGGAGGTTGTGAGTGCTCCATCCCTGGCAGTGTTCAAGGCCAGGTTGGATGAAGCCTTGTGTGGGATGGTTTAGTGTGAGGTGTCCCTGCCTATGGCAGGGGGGTTGGAACTAGATGATCTTGAGGTCCTTTCCAACCCTAACTATTCTATGATTCTATGATCATCCTCGTGACCCTCCTCTGGACATGCTCCAACAGCTCCATGTCCTTCTTATGCTGAGGATACCAGAACTGCACACAGTGGTCCAAGTGGAGTCTCACAAGAGCAGAGTAGAGGGGCAGGATCACCTCCTTCGACCTGCTGGTCACACTCCTTTTGATGCAGCCCAGCATATGGTTGGCTTTCTGGGAAATTTTCGAAACACTGTTTTGTCTGTGCAGCTTCTAATGCAGTTAGAAACTCAGATTCAGTTACCATAACTTAGTGATTCACTGTGTATCAGCTGATCTGTAGTAATAAGCCAGACAAGCAGAAGAGCAATGTTTTTACCTACATCTCCTCCTAATTGCCTTCTTTGCCTCTGTCTTTACTCCTGCAGACTCTCCCCGAGGGCCCCGGATTTCTATAGCCCCAGAAGGAGTCAGGACAAAGGAGGAGTTTGCTTTGGTAGATGAGGATTGGGTTAGGGATCAGCTATGCAATCTGGACATCTGTAAATCGATGGGTCCGGATGGAATGCACCCACGGGTGCTGAGGGAGCTGGCGGAGGTCATTGCTAGGCCACTTTCCATCATCTTTGGTAAGTCGTGGGAAACGGGCGAGGTGCCTGAGGATTGGCGGATGGCAAAGGTCACACCAATCTATAAGAAGGGCAAGAAGGAGGACCCGGGTAATTATAGACCGGTCAGCCTTACCTCCATCCCTGGAAAGGTGATGGAACAACTTATTCTTGACTCCATCACTAGGCATATCAAGGATGAGGGGGTCATTAAGAACAGCCAACATGGTTTTATGAGGGGGAAGTCATGTATGACCAACCTTATAGCCTTCTATGAGGAAGTGACTAGGTGGAGGGATGATGGTAGAGCGGTAGATGTAGTTTTTCTTGATTTCAGTAAGGCATTTGATACTGTCTCCCACAGCATCCTCATAGATAAGCTAAGGAAGTGTGGGCTTGACGATCAAGTAGTGAGGTGGATCGAGAACTGGTTGAAAGGAAGAAGGCAGAGAGTTGTGGTCAATGGCGCAGAATCTAGCTGGAGGTCTGTGACTAGTGGAGTTCCTCAGGGGTCGGTGCTGGGACCGGTGCTGTTTAATATTTTCATCAATGACCTGGATGAGGGAACTGAGTGCACCCTCGGCAAGTTTGCTGATGACACAAAACTGGGAGGAGTGGCTGACACACCAGAGGACTGTGCTGCCATTCAGCGAGACCTGGACAGGCTGGAGAGTTGGGCGGGGAGAAACTTGATGAAATTTAACAAGGGCAAGTGTAGAGTCTTGCATCTGGGGAAGAACAACCCCATGTACCAGTACAGGTTGGGGGTTGACCTGCTGGAAAATAGTGAAGGGGAAAGGGACCTGGGGGTCCTGGTGGATAGGAGGATGACCATGAGCCAGCAATGTGCTCTTGTGGCCAAGAAGGCAAATGGCATCTTAGGGTGCATTAGAAAGGGAGTGGTTAGTAGGTCAAGAGAGGTTCTCCTCCCCCTCTACTCAGCCTTGGTGAGGCCGCATCTGGAATATTGCGTCCAGTTCTGGGCCCCTCTGTTCAAGAAGGACAGGGAATTGCTTGAAGGAGTCCAGCGCAGAGCCACAAAGATGATTAAGGGAGTGGAACATCTCCCGTATGAGGACAGGCTGAGGGAGCTGGGTCTCTTTAGCTTGGAGAAGAGGAGACTGAGGGGTGACCTCATCAATGTTTACAAATATGTAAAGGGTAGGTGTCAGGATGATGGAGCTAGGCTTTTTTCAGTGATATCCAGTGATAGGACAAGGGGCAATGGGTGTAAACTGGAGCATAGGAAGTTCCACGTTAACATCAGGAAGAACTTCTTTACTGTAAGAGTGACAGAGCACTGGAACAGGTTGCCCAGGGGGGTTGTGGAGTCTCCTACACTGGAGATATTCAAGGCCCGCCTGGACAAGTTCCTGTGTGATGTACTGTAGGTTACCCTGCTCTTGCAGGGGGGTTGGACTAGATGATCTTTTTAGGTCCCTTCCAACCCTTGGGATTCTGTGATTCTGTGATTCTGTAATTGCTTGAATGTGTTGGAACACCTGGTAAATACAAGGTAGGCTATTACATGACTGGTCCTGGACAGTAACTCATTAAGATAAATACTTAAGACATACAACTTGATCACTTGTTTACATTCTTAATCTGAAAAAGAATTAATCCATTTCAGCTCACGGTATCCTTATTATACTGTACATATATTTTTGCTGAGTCATTAGCATCAGATAGCCATGTAGCTGCATACAGATATAAAACCCCACAAAATCCAAAAGATGGTTCCTGTCTCAAAAAGTAAGCATATGACAATGAGAATGATTTCAATGAAATCAAGACCATATCCAAGTATCTAATGGGTGAATGCAAATCAAAACATGCCTCCCAAATAGAGAGAGGCCAGACAAGAAAAGAAGTTATCTGCGATGAGGCTATTCACCATACAACTGCTTTCTGTAACAACTGCTTTCTGTATTCAATCACATGTATCAAAAGTGCATTGGAACAGAAATGCATTATGAAAGCAGAGCTGGTTCTCTAAAGGCAATTGGAAAAAGATAGGAAGAAAATCCAAAACTACTGAAAGGCCAGTTTGAAGAAAAATACTGTGATTACTAGCCTACACTACAAAAACTTCAGAAATATATAGCTGCTATTAGTTCCCCACTAAAGTAAGCCAACCACAGTAAAAAGCAATGATTCCAGAGTGCCATTGTTAAAGACAATTGTTCAGATTATATAAATCAGAGTTCCAGCTTGTATCAATGAAAGATCACATTAAGCACCTAAGAATATTAATGAATTGTTCATTGAAGACATTTTCCATTTAGAGGTACCTCCAAAAAAAAGAGCAATCAAGAACACAGACTATGGAACCATTTAGGTACACAGCAGACATCTGGCAAAACAATGACAAATGGTAAAATTAACATTTAGATGTAGTTCTATTAAAAAGACAACTCTTCCACTGTTGGAATAAACTCATAAAAGCCCGTTCATTAAATCACTCTCTCACACTAACTGAGTCCTCTTCAATGCAATTTAAACTCATTATGGTAAATGAGCACTAGTATAATTGCAATAAAATAAACATAAGTACTGTTTTTATGCTTGCCTACCAGGTAAATCACCCATTTAAAAATATTACAGCTCTATCTGTTGCAGAGTACTTAAACATGCACATTTAAAAGTTGTTGGTGGTTACTCTCTCTTTACTTGGATGAGTTGGTCCCTGAAGCACACAAAATACAAGTAAAATCTTTGATTTTTTTTTTTCCACTTACAAGTGATTATACTTTCTCTCACAGAAACTGTCCTACTACTTGGACAAATTATGCAATTACAACAAAGATATTGTCCTGTCTTCAGTATGGAACACTAACAAAATCATTAAAAGCAGCTGCAAGAAAACCTGAGACATTAAGAGAAAAATGTGATTTCAGACTTGTCATGCCCAAGTGTGTATTTTGATGACCAGATTTCATCTTGTGCCTCCTTTTTTTCCCTGTTTGTTCTAACAATTGTCTTGTACAGCAAGAATCTTTTATTACAGAGTGGAACACGCAGCTCAACCTGCAACAGGTATATAAAAAGGGGCTTAGCAGAAAATTAGCTGAAGATTTTACCAAAACAGTGCCAGAACTTTTACTGGTTTATGGCTGCTGAGCACCCACTGACTTTGGCAGCTTCACAGCAGGTCACAGAACATACTTGCACATCTCAAAGGATGAAAGCAGCCAGAATAATTCTACAGCTCCATTTACAAGCTTAGCAGCGAGGCCAGCAACTGAACTGCGGGACTGAACTACCACTTCCTTGCTAAAGGTGGTGCCTCAAAGGTGCACCAAGCAAAATAAAATCTTGACTGGCCACTTGTCTGTGCAGCATGAACTTCAGCGTCTGTTGTACCGGCATTCATCACACCCAGTCCACTCATTAAAACATTTATACTGCTTCAAGGGATCCCAGTCACCATAAGCAGTGAATAAAAAAGGAGACAAAATGCAGATGATAATGCTTGTTACACTGGATAACCACTGAACACAGAAATGCTTCAGTTTCTTCATTAGGCAACATTATGCAAGTCAAACTAGAACTGAATCAGCCTTAACTTTATTATCTTTAAAGGTTACATGAAGAAACAGTATAGTACAGATCTGCTACTGTCTCTGTAGTACAAAGCACAAGTGCTTACACATGAACACTGCTTGCATGAACCAAGTCATGTACTTTTAAAGGAGAGAAATTATTTTTAAGGTAATCACTACCATAATAAAGTCACAGAAGTCAACAATATTGCTGTGCTTTTTTTTTCTTAACAGACTACTGTGAAACTATACAAATTTGCTGTGATTTGTAACATGCTATGAAATGAGACTGGAGTCCCATTATCATGTCATTCTGGGATTTTTTTGTACAAGGAGTAAAAGATTTGGTCCTAAAGTTACTTCAAGGAACCTGAGAGATCAGGCACATACATTCCATTTTTATATGAATACTTACTGTTAAATAAATGGTATCAGATATGCACTGTTTCCAAAACAACTGAACATTATGTACCTTCAGTAAGAGCAGATATCTGTTCAGCTGTGCTGATAATTGGGACACTTATTCACAGGCCAGTATATGAGGCAAGTATCAAAAGTCAAATCAGAGAGAAGGTTAGCACAATAGAAAACAGAACAAAAAGGAATTTAAAGAAATTTCATAGTAGATATTCTGTTTTCTTAACAAATGCCTTAAATGCCATATTGTTTAGATCTGTGACTTTCTGTCTGCCTTTTAAATCCTCTACTAGAATACACTTAAGTATTTTCTGGATAAAAGAAAGTATTTCTGCATTTAACAAAATCTTTCAAAATGTGTTATTTACCAATAACATTCTAAGGAATCTGAAGGGAACAGCACACATGCTGTTTTACTGCTAGACATAAAAGCTAGTGTTCTCAAAACACATGTGGCTTATATAATAAGGCACCTTCACATTAAGTAAGTATGGTGTTCACAAGAAACACTAACCAAGGTAACAAGTATCTATAAAGAAGATATTCCTAAAAATAATCTAACTACACCCAGTACCAGAAACCGACTAACCATGCAATGTCCAACAGAGAAGAAAACCACTTACTTATATCAACATGTCTCTTCAAGCCATCCAATGTCACTTAAAACACCCAAAAATGCAATTGCACTTGCTACTGAAAAACTTGCAGGAACAGTCTTGCTTACAGGAAATTACTGACCCAGTTAAATCAGTAATTTGTTCCAAACCAGTCATTTACCTTTTTGGTGCTTAAATAAAGCACCAAATTGACTATAAAATACTCACTGGTTTCTTCCAACCACACCAACTCAACACAGACTTTACCCTCTGAATCTGCATAGTCTGTGGTATAGATACGACCCATGTAATCATAAAGACCAGATGCCTTGGAAGATAGATCCATGCAGACTGGGGCACTGAAACACCAGAAGGGCTTTCCAGTTTCATCCAAGAGAGTAACATCCATCACATAGCAGTCCTATAAACACAAGCAGAAGACGTTATTTCCCTGTGCCATGGCACAGTAAGTAGATCTGTCCTTGATTTTAGGAGAAATATCAAGGATTCAAAGAGCAATTTTTGGTACAAAGGCTAAAACCTCAAAATATAATTGACAGTGCTCCACTGCAAAGCAACAAATACTTATTTAGAGGTTTCCTACAGAAAGCAAAATTGCAACCTACAGACATCAAAAACTGTGTTACAGAAGATAGCAATGCCAACCTACTTCAGGTATTATTTCTTAAACACTTTAGCATCTGTATTTCTCAATTACTACTTACCTTGCCATTCGATATTAATAGTCCTTTCAATATCAGAAAGAAACCTAAGTTTAAACTTAGGTGCTAAACTTGTGTGAATGCAGCAATGTTTGCAAAGATACTCAAAGAGACCATCCCTAAGGCAGTGTACACACACAACAATCACAATTGTGTGCAGTGCTATACAGCACTTTTTGAATGGCTGCAAGCTACAGTTCCCCAAAAGACAATATTAAGGTATCTTTCTACCCTCCAAATAATTCTTCCTTTTAAAAAGCCTTGAAAATATTTCTTTATAATACTACACAATTACATCAATTTCTAATGCAAAAGTCAGGATGCCAGTTCTTGGCCACTTGCAAATGAATGGTTTCACATGTGCCTTAAAAAAGTATGTGGACTGTGTGTCATGGTTAATATCAGCTGTTACCTAATCTCATGAGCTCTGAATCACTAAATGAATCAGGTTATCTTTATTATGCTGTATATATGCATTGCATGCAGGAGTATCATATGCTCCAAAAGTGTAAACAAACCAACATCATATATTCCATGCTAAAATTTGGAATGCTTTATTTCACTGTACTACATAGCTGTGCTTCCATTGCTTTAGCATTCTTTCACTATTACCATACTTCAATCAAACAATACAGAGCAGATGGCACAAACGTAAGTAGTAATGTGATACATACAGTTTTCTTAAGTTTGAAAATGAAAAATCCAAAACAAATCTGATGATCATTTAGTATCTTATATAAGCTATAAATTTACTTGAAACAAGGAAGAATTACTATTTTGTGGTCTGACATCTTGCATATGAAAGGTCAATTATGAAAAGTAAACCAGGGTGGCCTTAAGTATTGGGTTCTGTTTTTTTTTCTTTCCATGTATTTCCAACTACCTGTACTTCAGCATCTAATTTTTTATAAAAAAATACCCAGAAATGCCAAGAAATAACCTCTTTTTAAAAAAAAAAAAAAAAAAAGAAAAACAACAACAAAAAACCAAATTCCTTAGAGTACTGGGCAAAACTCAAATAAATTCAAAGCAGTGGCATGTTCTGCCGTGACCGATATTATTTGGCCTTCACAATTTTCAGAAGTTTTACAGATTCATGTTAAATGCCAAATTGAATTCTACCCTCAGCTATCTGTTGGCATGTGCAAGCTCTTACCACAAACAGTTAAAAAAAAATAAATTAGTATTGTTTATTTTTTCCTAGAAACAAATACTCAGTAAACCTTTTGGTGTAAGCACACAGGACAAGGCTAAACTGAAGACTACAGCCATAGCTCTCTGTTTCTTCTGACAGTTAATTTGCCAGATTTTTATGCACTACTCATGATTGTTTTTCATGTAAGTAAAAAACCTGCCAAGCAGCTGTAAATCATTCAGAACCACAGAATGGTTTGAGCTGGAAGGACCTTAAAGACCATCTAGTTCCAACCCTCCTGCTATGGGCAGAGACACCTTTCACTAGACCAGGTTGCTCAAAGTCCCCTCCAGCCTGGCCTTGAACACTGCCAGGGATGGGGCAGCCACAGCTTCTCCGGGCAACCTGCGCCAATGCCTCAGCACCCTCATTATAAAATAAATAAATAAATAATTTCTTCCTAATATTCAGTTTGAATCTACCCTCCTTCAGCTTAAACCCGTTGTTCCTTGTCCTATCATGACAGTGCTTGGTAAAAAGTCTCCCTCGTACCTTCTCATAAGCCCCGTTTATATATTGAAAAGCCATAATAAAGTCCCTCAGGAGCTTTAATTTTCTGGTATCTGCACAATGGCACCAAAATATCCTAGCTCCTATTGTATGCTTTTCAAGCAAATTAAGCATATTCTGTAATTAAGTGTTAAGATCCTACTAACTTTAATCATGCAAATACTTCTAATGAAATTAATGGGATACACAATAAAAATAAAGTAAAATTAAACTAATTAACGTCTGATTTTTTTCAGAAGCCTGAATAAGCACCTATTCTGCATTATGGTTCTCAGTGAACATTCATGGCAATCAAAGATAGATGACAAACAATTCCCTTAAAAGTGTTTTCTTGTAAACTTGAATTCCTTCTACTTCCCAACATAACAATATTTTTAATAAAACAAAAAGGGAAAGAGTTGTTCTTTTGAAAACAACCAACCAACTCAAAAAAGTTAAGTGTAAACTGAGAAAAAAAAAATGCAAGTGAACAGATTTGCCACTATGCAAACAAGAAGAAAAAACATCACCTCAAGCAATTAGAGGAAGCACTCATTGGAAACTGCAATCCAAGCTCAACTGGAGTTGATGTTCCCAACAGATACTAGTAGATTACTAAATTTTAAGAAACATTTAATATTCCTCATTGCATAGGAAAACTGTCTGACACTGTAAGCTATAAAACAAGTACTTGAATGACTATGAGCAAAACATTATGTTATCAAACAATATTCCGTTCCACACTTATGCAGGATTAGCAGAAATGAGAGTTTTACTAATTTTTACTTTTTTCAAAGAAAGTGCCAAAATATAAATCAAGTCCTGAACCAGATAATTTTTCAGTGATGCATAAGTTACATCTGTCAGAAATTTTGGTACTTCTGAAATATTCAGGTAAATGAAATACATTTAAAAAAATGTGCCTTCACCACTACTGCAAAATCAACAGAACTACTTTCAAACTTTCTTTAAAATGATTCTTCTAGGAATTCTATGCAAGAGAACAAGGGAGAATTCCTCTCAAATACGAACGGTTAATCCAGCTGACCCACATACATGACTCAAGGGCAAAGTGCTGGCTGTATGAATGTGGACTGTATTTCAGCCTGTGTCCATCAGCATTTGAACATTCTCCAACAGTTTCCAACCTTAACTGTGCGTACGTGCTGCAGCAGAATCTCAGAGTACTTCTTCTCGGTTTCCAGACTTACTGCCTACGAAGAAACCGAAGCCCAACCAAATAAAAAAAAAAACAAACAAAACAAAACAAAAATAAAAAAGACAAAATAAAAAAAAGACAAAAAAAAAAAAACAACAAAAAACCCACCAAACAAAAAAAAACACCACCCAAACAAACAGAAAAATCCACCAACAAAACCCCTAAAACCAACACCATCCCCCGCCAAAAAAAGCACATAGGCAGTAGGTTTTTTGTCCAGCATTTCCAAACAAACAGTGTTGGTCAGTCGCAGCATCTTTGCCAAGTACGACTGGAGTCATCACACATGTATAATGGGTCTATCATGCAATGTGGACTCTAAGACAGAAAGGGTAAAACTTTTTATCCTCAAAATTCACATGATTTTTTGCAATATTTGAATCGAGTTTTTTTCCTAATTACAGACATCTTTCACAAATAAAGTAATTTTTAGTTAGCATATTTAGGAAGCATAAACATTATTCTGTTTTGAGATAACCACTTCCAGAAATAAAAATTATTTCTGACTGACCTTTACATTGCCTTTAAACACACTGGTTTCCCAGGATAAGCCGGGTGTCCCAATAAGAGGTAAGTGCTTCGTATTATCCTTCAAGCTTACAGCTGTGAGCTTCAAATATTCATCTGCAATGTCATCTGAAAATATTAACAATATATAACATTATAATACTACAAATCAAACTAAGCCCAAGTATACTGTAAACTTTCTCTCTGCTTGTCTTCATGTTTTTGGTTTCCTCCCACTCACCAATACAGAACCCCAATACAGAACATACACCTACAGCTAGATACTAAGCACATTATAGAGATTTTAAGTCACAGTTCAGGGCTTTCATTCTGAGATCTACAGTAGAAGCAGCAGATAAAAAAACCAACTGCGTATATCTGAGTATAAAAATCTGAATACCACCTAAGGGACTTATGCAAGAATGCAAGGAGTAAATTCCATGTTCAGTATTTCAATTTCATGCCACCAGAGCCTCCATCACTGCCCACTCACCAAGAGTCAAGCTCAACACATAACCCATAAAATAAATTACGAGATACACACACCACCTCTTTTTTTAAATCTCTCTGCTCTGCCTGGTAACTCAGCCTATACAATCGGGTATATGGATAACTATTGGTTCTCCCTGGAAAGGATACTGCACCATTTAAACTGACAGCAGTATGCCTTGATTTGAATCAAGCATTTAAATTATGTATTTGTTAATTTTTAAAACAGCTTTCCAAAGGCTCATTTTTTGACATAATTACTTTGTGATTTTTTTTAATTATTATTTTGTCACTACACATATGTGTTTGGTATGTCTTCTTCTTCCCTCAGAATAGATCAACTTTGCTCACTTCTCCCTTGCTATCTGAGAAGGAAAGCTAACGCTCTAATTATAACTTGGGGTACAGCATAACAAACAAGATCCCTGACCACAAAGGGAGGTGTGGGGAGAAAGCATCACAGTGTGACACAACCAGATTTCATAGTAGAACATGCCTTAAACATATTACCTTGAACAAGAGATAATCTCTTAAAAGAGCAAACAAAAGCACTACAGACCTCAAAGAAAAAAAGAATTAAAAAAAGGAAAGGAATTAAGTATCTAGGACTTGCAGAAGACAGGAAGGGAGAGAAGAAATTCCCAAGAAAATACTGCTTTTCAGGAGCCAGTAGCAGGCCCTGGATGGTCAGATGGTAACTGAAAGAGCTTGTACAGGTTTAAGATGCAAGTGGCACAGGTGAAAAAAAGAGAGAAATGTTTTGCCTGTGATTATCATTCAAACAAGCCCAAGTAGCAGTATGAGGCTGAAGACAGAAAAAGCAACATCAAAAGGATGCCTTTTGAGTTAAAAAGCTAAAGCCTCTGTGAAAGAGCAGCAAAAACCTTTGCCTGGTGGCTGCTGAAGGCAGACAGCTGGAGGAAAAGTGACTGAAAAAGAGAGCCCACAGTTAACCACAGAAGCCAGAAACTTCTCTGAATTGGTACTGTGGGGCCAACTCCCAAGAGATGCTCAGCCACAAACCAATGCTGGAAAGACATCGCTCACAAGAGGGGAGTCCAAAGAATACTTGCTGTGGGGAGGAAGCAGCCCAACACCTGATAGAAGACAGAAGCAGCAGGTTTTTCAGTACAGACCCTGTCTGGAGTAAGAGTTTGAATACACTGAAACCAACATGACTATGCCCAGAAGTATTTTGTACGGTTGAAGGAAAACACATCACTCCAGTGATAATCACTGCTCTTGCAGTGAGGTCCTCGAGAACTTAAATGAGGAAAATGTAAGCAGAATTCACTTTCAGGACCCAGCTCAAAGTGCAGAAAAGGATATTAAGTTGATACCTGCCCAAATGATTCAGTTCTAACTCAGTAAATCAAATCCAATGACAAAATTTCATTCCAGATAAAAATACTTCAGATAAATAGTCAAGCTTTACTGAGTGAACATTGAAAGCCCACACTTGAGAGTTGAGCTTCTATACAAGAGACTTTAAACACCATCAGTCAACAAGCACTTTTTCCAAAGCACCGTTCTGGTATCTGCAATTCAGGTTCGAAATCAAGCAGCTGTTCCTGTCACCCATCCAAAACAAATGAAAAATGGACTAAAAACAGATTGAAAAAACCGTACTGGTAATAATTTAATGAACCCCAGGACATGACTAATATTGCATGGCATTAATAACATGAACTGCTGCATTGCTAGCTGGGTCACCTGATGAAGGTATAATTTATATTGCAGTTACTTCTTAACTTTAAGCCAGAATTGGAGATAGGTAACACAGATCAGGAATCTAAAGGTCAATTATTCATGGATTAGTTAATCCAGTTCTTAATTTATTTATTTTTTATATAAAAGCTCCACTGTAAACCTCCTATCCAGAAGAAAGCAAAAGTATGCCCAGAAATTAGCAAGAAGCTGAAGTGCTAAGCACTGAAAACTCCCTTTCCTCTTCCCAGTCAGATGAGAAAAGGAAATTAAAGGACAGAGCAAGCTATGTTAAAAATACAAAGGCAAACAGAGGAAGGAAATTAGACAAGGCTTTCTTCAGTCTTGTCTAGAATTTGTTTCATTATCCCTTTTTAATATCTACAGTCCAGAGTTTATGCAAGACACATAATAGCTGCAAAGCATCCCTTTAATCAGGTTAATATAGGTTATAGGGAACAAATACTTCCACATAAAGAGAATACCAACATAGAGAACACATATCACACAGACAAACCTCAGGGAAAGACACAAATAGCCCAATAGTTCAAAGGCATTTATTTTATCTAAAAGGCAAGCAAGTTTGTTTTGCTAACCATGCCTTTATTGCAAGTTGTAATCTGATTGCTATTTTCACAGAGAAGGCTGTGCTTAACACTAGTTCTGGTTGTGACAACTAGCCTTACCATGCTGATATGGTCATTTAAACTTGCAAATCTATCTTCAAGGTCAAGCAAAAACATTTCAAATACATAATGTGATATTTTACAAACAAATCTTACAATTTCTTTAGACAAAAAAATCACCCCATTACATTTTACAAGCACAGCGTATTGACTTACAAGGAGTAACACTGAAAAGCCAAAACTTAGGCTAACATATGGCTACAAAGCTATGCTTAAAAAGGTGGAAACCTAGGTAAAAAGCTAGATGCAGTATTATGGCTTCTGAGTCATATGAAAGACCTGTCACAGCCTCCTGACACAAGAAGTTTTCTAATGCTTTCAATTCTAGTTTAAAGTATTTAGCATATTCACCCTATAGTATACATCAACAAGACCATATTACCGATTCTGTTTAAATGGAAGGAAGCATAAAATAAAATGCTAAAAACCAGACAAAGGAGTAAAAGAGTGGCAAGCCAGCTAGCTACTGCAGTGCAATAAAATACTTCAGTATTAAAATACTGCAGTATTAATAAAACAAACAAACATCTTAAGCCATATATACACCATCCATTTGGTTCAATGAACTGTGATATAACTTTTTTAATGTTAAGAATTTTGAAGAAAGAATTGAAAATAGAGCAACAAAATTAAGCACAACATTAATGAACACAGACAAAAAGAAAACTAGATGTGAACATGTAAATCAGTTATTCTGCAGAATAACAAATGGATATTCCCTGGTAACGTAGAAGTGTCTACAGCTTCCTGATGGAATCAAATTAAGTATCTGACAACCAGCTGACAACTGCTCTATGTCTTAGGTTACGGAAACTGCCATTGGCATGTCACATCCATAATCTGAAATACATCTGGATTGCTTAGAGCATTTTAAGAAACAGTAAGACTTCTTTGGGGGTTGGACTAGATGATCTTTTGAGGTCCCTTCCAACCCTTGGGATTCTGTGATTCTGTGATTCTTTCTCACTATGCCAGAGACCTCTATGTTTCAGAGCCCGCCCAGAGAATGGGACAAAGAATATCACCATAATGGAGCCTAAAATCAAAATGCAACCCATTGAATACCACCACATGGGACAAACCTACTCTGATGGACACATTCAGAAGCACCATGTTTACTGTAAGGAGCAAAGTGGACAACAAATTACCATGAAGATATGTGAGAGCAGACAGCCATAAGCTGCCTCTCTACATCATTTCTGAACACAAATTATGGAGGAAATCAAACATTTTCCAAAAGGAATTATTGTTCAAGTACACGGAAGGGTCTAGATGACAAATGAGCTTATTGCCTACAGAACCATGGCTTCAGCTGACTGATGTCCTCTGAGAAAAGAATCTAATGGCTGTCATACAGCTAAACAACACAAAAATAAAACAGCTCAGAAAACACTGGCTATCATAAAACAGACTGCCTAACTGGCAAACTGAGACAGCACCACAACCGTATCATGGACATTTGCTACCATTTGCATAAACATCCACTTAACCTTTAGCAGAAGTAGCTTTTAAGCTGCAAAAAAGTGATACCACCAAAACAGTGTGCCACATACTGCTTTCTTTTGTACAGCTGTATTGCTAGGAGCATAAAATTTTCAGTTTAGAAAACAAAACACAACATTCACCTTAAAAAAAACAAAACCAACAACAACCACCAAACCCCAAAACCCAACTCTCTGTCCAATTTACAGATGAAATTACTTTTTTTTTTTAGGGTATAAAGAGGAGTCCTGTATTGAACAACACCTCAGGAGAGATTTCTATTGCTACATGGATAGACTTTCACTCAAGTTAAAGGAAGTATTCCTTTATTTCAAGCTTGCAGCTTTTCTGGAATCTGAAAACATACGCGTTTCAAATTCAAAAGACTACAACACTCCACACTGTGCACAATGCTACAGACTAAATGACAGTTTTTGGAGTCATCGGAAACAAATTAAAAAGTGTCACACAGGGAAATCTGCTCTAACACTATAGAAACACTGAAGCCTGGTAACAGTGCCCTCTATTGTCATCATCAAACCAGTATTTTCCGAAACCAACAGAAGGCTCATTAGTAGTGTTAGCAGAAAAACACGGGGGAGAAGTAACTGATTTAGTGTTTGATTTTAATTGTTCAAGCTTACTCTTGTCTCTCCTGACAGAAAGACAGCTGCGTAGCTGTAGGCAAGGTTGTGCTGAAGTTAGGTCAAATGAGAGATCAGCTATATTATTTTGCAAAACTAGCACAACTTTTAAGTTGGGCTGTACCTGAACAAGGATAGCCAATCACGTCTCATTAAAAGAACTGCTAAGAAATGAATAAAAGCAGCACAGTTAAAAATAATCACTGAAATTGCTTATCACACAACAAAAGGATGTCAGAATAGACTACCTTAAGCTGACCTAAAGAAAAGCTATAAATCCTGAAGTTCTCAGTATCTTCTACAAATGTATTTAAATATTTAATCTGTCAGTGCACCTAAAGTATACTTGAGAAGAATTTTACAGAAATAGGCCTCCAAAATGTATGAGGACAAACTTACCTTCTCTTCTAGTATACAAGTGGAAGGAACACCAATTTACACCAAAAGCTATGCCACTGAATTATTAATTCAGCACTGAAGCAAACAAAAATATGCTGACAATCTGCAGAACTTGTATCTCAGGCCTGACACTATGTCAGTTTAACAGGCAGATTTCATACAGAGCAAGCTTACAGCACCACACAATGTACCATGCAGATAAAAAAAAATAAATAAAATAAATCACACAATGAAGAAAAATACAGCTTACACTTAAAAATCCATTTCAGTTTCTCCCCTTAAAACAGAAATATTGAATATAAAAGGAAAACATAACAGCAGGGATCATTTTAAAATCAGACCTTACTCTTCTGCCAACTCTACCTTTTCTGCAGAAGAGGCTCTTAAATGTTCCACACAGGTAGGTGCAGCTTCTACCATGCATATCAAGATGTAGACTGTAGTCATGTAGTCCATATTCTGGGTCAACATCATCCAATAGAGGTTTATGAGGTGGAAGGGCATATTTACTTTAAAATAATAATAATAATCATTAACAACAACACAATACTAGAATTAAGCAAGGAGGAAAGACTTAACAGAAAGAGTAAAGAGCCCTACATTAGGAGAGGTTCTAAGAGGGGAAAAAATTATTAGAAAAATCAAACACCTCTAGTTCATCATACTTCTTTTAAGCTAATACAGTGCCTAATACTTCTCATCAGCTGTCCAGCCTAGCCAAATGCAGAAAATATAGCACTCAACCTTAAAAGGTACATCTGCAAAACTCCAAAATAAGGTTTATGAAAAAATGAACACACCAAAAACACACACACACACACACAAAACAAAAATCAAACAAAAAACCCAACTAACAAAAACCACATCAGCTTAACTATAAATCTAAAAGCTACAGACTTCCCTGGAAGAGCAGTTATTGAAAATTTTGTCTGTGTCTAACCTAAGAGAGAAACTACTATACATGAATGACCAGAAGAGCCAAAATCCCAGAGGCAACTGAGCAGCTCCTAAATAGGATCCTATCTGGCAGCAAGGGAGATAGTGTTAAGTATTACCTTCTGTGTGAAAAGAGCCACACTAAGTTATAGCCAGCATTTAAGACTACCAGTAGATCCTACAGTATCTGAGCAGAAAGCTGAGGGGGTGGGCTGGGGGGAAAAAATGAACCCCCGAAATCATACTCTAAAGGTAAAAAACACCATCTTTTTAAACAGCTTACAGTGTATAAACAGGTATTACATTGTACATTGGAATATACACATATGCACAAATACTGCATAGGAAATCCATCTACTTTTTCAATAGGGCTGAAAGATAAATGCAAGCACCTTGCCAGTTTATCAGAATTTTTTTCTTCCCTCTTGCATGACTAAAGATAATTATCCTACTTCTTAAAATGTCTCTCTCTTTTCTAAGTCTTTCAGATAGGAAGAGGGAATAAGAAGACTGCTTGAGAAAAGGGAGAAAGCATGTACAGTGTATTTCTAACTTTTTCAATATAGCAAGTACTGGTATACTTGTATGACTAAATTATCTCCTTAACAGCATAACAGTGGTTACATTTGAGTGTGAAAATACTTCTCCGGCTTTGTATGTAGTTACGGTCATTGTTGTTTATATTAAACAAGCACAGTTAATTACTCCCTAAATATAAACCTCTTACCAGCTGCCAATTTTAACTGTAAAACTCAAAGCTTTATTCAAAAGGTTATATTTATTACCCACAAAGGAGAACCCAAAACTTACACAGTAGCAGAACCCAAAGTGCTTCTCTCAAAAAGTTGATGATAATGAAGACTCGTCATAACAAAAGCAATTTCATTTTTCTCCTGAAAAGTTAATTAAAGTAGATGTATTTTCATCTGGCAAGACTTTTTCTTCATAAGGCCTCCCTGAGCATTAAAATTCATAGATAAATGCTGCTGCTTATTACTCTGCCGGTTACTCTAATAATGTTAATAACAGCTTGCTTTAACACTAGGACTCCTATTACTCCTACTATCTACTGCCAACAAGAATACAGAATATATGCAAAAGGTCATTTCTATATTATGAGAAAAAGAATGGAAACTAGCTATGCTGGGGAAAAAGTTATCAGCAGCAATCCATGAATTGCACTTCTCTAACTTACACTTACCGCTTCATACCGGACACCTAAAAAGAGTCAAACAGGCCTTACTCCCAGCCCCTAAATACCTAAGCATTAAGCTTATTTTGTGTAAGGAATTATCTGCAAAGAGGCTAACATCAGTGAGGAATACAGAACTACTCAAAAGAAATATTGAATATCAAAGTAAAAACCCAAATGTCTTACCAGATTACATGCTCCTGGGAAAATGGTAAGATATACCTTCTACAGGCCTATATACCTCAAAGAAAACTTCAGAGCTCAACATGAGAACTAAACAGAGCCAAAGGTACCTGTTTACTTCAAGAACGCAGAATGCTATGATTTCAGCTTTAAAAAATAAAAATAACAATGCATTTTTAAGTCCTACATTTGCAAACACATAAGTCAACAGCAAAATAAATTATTCACTGCCAGCAGCCTATTTCTGTTCTGAAAAGTGGGCAACTGTTGTTTTCATCTCTCTGGGTTACCAAACAGAAAACTGCATCCTCTACTTGAACTTTTTTTTTTAAGCTTCTTCTTTAGCTACTTCTCTGCACTTTTTGTAATGCAAAATTACAACTATAAAGGATGCAATGAGAAAGATTTATCAATCACATAGAGTCTCTCAGTCTTTCTCTATCCAAACACCAAAAGGCCCACATAACCTGTCCTTGGTTGTCAAAAATACTAGCATTAGCAATTTCTATTACACAGCTATGTGTAAAAAACCAAGATGTGTGGCATTTGTGATTATCACACCCACCTACACTTAACTGCCTAATGTTACTCTCCCACATAAAGGATAAGAAACAGCTGTTCAGAAAAGTAAGCAGGAAAAGCATATTAGAGCAAGGCACTCGATGCTTAACAACTCTGTAGAATTTAGTTACGACTAAACCATTTCCAGGTGCTGAAAGAGTTCTTTCCAAGCATGGGAAGGGGCAACACATTAGCAGGACAATAGAGACAACAACATATGGACACAAATCTACTAAACTGAGGATACAAAAGAAATGGCTGTTCACTTAGCAGAGCTTCTCACAGATTGAGACAACTCATAAGAGGTTCATGCAGGTCAGCCAGTCTCATTTTCTACAAAATGGACACCTTTAAGTAAGGGTGAAACAAATATTCCTTCTGTGGTTTTAAACAATTCCTCTGGTGATTGTGCACATTTGAACTAGCAAGAGTTTCCAGCTAGAAATGAGACATGGCTTAGAGCAACTATTCACAAACTCCCTCAGGGAAGTTTACTGACAGTGCTAAATATTATGTCTATGTCATTAGCATGGCTGGAAGAGCAAATAAAGGGCTACCTCCTCTGAATTCAGTCCAAGAACTGAACACCTGAGATAGGCTTCTAATACTTCTAATACTTCTAATACTAATAGGCTTCTAATACAGTACCTAACTGTATGCACTTTCAGGCAGACGAGGTGCCAGTGTATTCAATGCTAAGACACAGGTTCCTTTACAGTAGGAATCTACTCCAGATGCTCGGCACTGCTATCTAAAGACATTTATCCCCACATACAGCCTACACAGACTAACTACTTAACTTAGACCCTCGACAGCAAGAACTGAATATCCCCAAAACGACAAAATGTACAGCATTCCTACTGCTGGAGCATGATACGACTACCTGGCAACATAGATTAAAGGAAACAACTAGCAAAATTGCCTTGTAGGAATTCATTGCCTTCAGTGATGGGGACAGGGCAAGGCGTGAGTTAGGGGAAGAAGCACATCCCTCCTGAAACCATTCTCTTTAAAATGTCTTTAGGATATCAAACTTTGGCACGTGAAGAGTGCAAAATAAACGTAATGGAACACAGAAATAAGATTAGTACAGTATCTGATAGACTATGAAACATAACTGTTATTTTTCCTAAAGATGGATTTTTTTGAAAAGTACGGATAGTCCTGTAACAGCTCTTTAGAATACAATAAATCATGAACTAGCTGTCCCTACCTGCAGTTTCTTGTTATTAGTTTAGACAAGATCTTTAAAAATACAAAAGAAAAAAGGAAGGTGAGGAAAAGAAAAAAACAACAGAACTACACCCCAACCTCCTCTCCCTGAACTCCCCAAATCCCAAACTACCAGGCAAAATAATCTGTTTCTTCAAGTCATAGTACAGTATCAAAACAAAACGTTTATATTACCTTCCAAAGTCCTACTACAAGTCCTGAATTCAGACAGAAGAGTCGGACAAGCTTATCGGCACCAACTTTTACACTTTTTTCAGTCAGGTTAGCAAGATGATATTCAGCAATTAAGGAACGATGACGAGGTCTTTGAAAAGAACACACAGAATGTAGCAACAAGACTACGTCTTCTTATTTATGAGAAGTTCAACCTAATCTCATTTTTTAAGACTGACCCACCACACAAGATGAAAACGATTTTGAAAGCATTCAGCTATAAATTTTACTTCTGAACAACTACAGCATTCTAGCAGGATCTCAACATCTAACAAGAAACAAAAGCCACCCTAGGATGGCCTAATACAGAATTACAGAACCATAGAACCAACTATGTTGGAAAAGACATTTAAGATCATGAAGTCCAACCATTACCTCAGGACTGCCAACATATTACTTAAAAAAAAGGGAGAAAAATTGATCTATTTGCCCAATATTTCAAAATAGCCAGAGAATTACTTTATAATTTGTTTTTAATACTATGTTGGTACTCGATGGAATCACTGGACATCTGTCAGTATGAAGCTAGCTACTAAGAAGGTAAGTTCTTCCTCCACAGAAGCAGAATTCCAAGGAAAGGCTCAAACTGCACACATAATAAATTAGAAGCTTCTCTTACAGGAAGCTTCCTTTGTTTTAGAAAATTGTTTCTAGATTTTGCCAGTAATTAAAGCAAATTAGCTCCATAATATCCTTTAACTAAAGGTCATACCTCGCAGGCATTCTTATTGGCTAATGACACATAACAAAAGAGCAGAAAACAGTGTGTTACCTATTTAGAATGGAGAAATGACCTTTTTCTAAAACCTCCTGCAGATTTATGCTCTTAACGATATTCAAAACTGTTCCTAGCTTTCCCAACAGTTTCAAATATTGTCACATACCACTACACACTTCTAAGAAAACAGCTACCAACAGGAAATTTGTCACTTTACCTTGAACTGTAAGATTTGGAGAAGAGATGGGACATCAACCTTCTCTGGTTTTAAGTCAAGCAAGCTGGTATAAATACAGGGAATTGACCAAAGTCCCTGCACTAGCTCCTTATAGTCGTAACATTTTCAGTAGCATTCTGATATTTGTGAAATCGTTATCTTCGTGTATATTCACAAGTGCTAAAAACTTACAATTCTGCGAAATAAATACACTAGCTGCTTGCAAGTTTTGTTTTACTATTTTCTGCATATGAATCATCATCTTGGTAAAGCAACTACATTTTCCACATAATCTGACTGTAAGACTTGTGTAGCTGACTACACAAAAGGCTTCTTGGTATTTTTTTTTTATTTAGGCAAATACATTGCTTATTCCTGAGGAACCTTGGGTTTTGTATGTGAGCAGTTCATTCTTTTCAGAGCTATACTGGCTATGGGTTTTGTGTAAGAAGCATGTAGCTGATACTGCATACATTAAAATGACAGGTAAGACACAGACATGGTAAACTCCTTAACAGCAACCAAATACATACATATCTCAAATACACACTTTCAATTTAAACATCTTTTCTCAGAATATCATGCCAGAAAAATATTGTACACACTTAAATTACAAAACAACAGCTATCCCACATTGTTCTGTGGGCTACTTTATGCGCATGTTCTTTTACTGTACACGTAGACAAACACAGAGCTCCCTAAATTCACATACATACCTATCAGATAGAAAAAAAAAATGTTAGTAACACAGATTACCTTCTTGTAGCCACATAAACATTGATGTTCTGTCCCTATCTAAGCTTCTCACATTAAATCCTCCTAGATCTACATGTTTGTTTCATGCTCATTTGTATCTATGCCTTGTATCAGCTTTCCAAGGCAGGACCTAACAGTCTGTATCTTGCATGCCAATAGCTACATTAACCTACTAATTAATGTCATAGCTTGCTGGATTATATCTATTTCTTGCTAAAAAAGCTCTACCAATGAAGAGAAGGACATACGCTTTGGAAGAAATAACACAGAGAGGCTTTCTCAGAAAGAATTAACTTGTTAAGTTAAACCAAGCTCAGGTAGCTCCTACAGACATATTATGAACCAGTTACACCAACCCTCCCCCAAAAAATTCCTATCTTAAAACTCACCCATTCTTGCTGTGAGCTCTGCTTTGGTCAGAAAGCAATGGTATAACTCCGAATAATTTTAGGGTTGACAGGATGTCTAAGCATGGCCAGTCTGTACTATACCAAAGTATAGTAACAGATGTATCCTTAAATGATAGGCTTGCTTCCTCCATTATGTGTTCCTTTCCATTTGTGTCCTTTAGAACAATTATCCAACTCAAGCCAGAGGCTCTGTTATTTAGAAATTGAGAGGGAAGAAGGGTGTTTTGGGGAAAAAAAAAAAAGAAAAAAAAAAAAGCATACAAAAAAATTAGAATTCTCAAAGAGGCAAAAACTTAAACTGTGCTTCCCCAGAACTTTTATATTTCTACTAACCGCTACTTACACTTTTGCAGGCTAGGTCATTTACAGGCTATCACATTTCTTCCCGTTCGGAAATACATTTTATAACTCTATTTCCATATCCCCCCATCATTTCCAAAGCTATCAATATTCTGTACATTGCTCTAGTAAACATCTCCTAAGATAAGGCATTGCTTACTTCATAGCTTCTTTGTTTTTACATGGAAGACCTGTATAAGGATCTACAGGTTTAACAAGTTGCATTAATCTAGTTTTGACAACAGCTATTTGTTTGAAGACATATTCTTTCTTCCAGTACCCAGGCTTTCTATCATGTAGAGCAGCACAGCCCAAGGAAACAGTTTCTGTTTGTTCAGACTTCATTTTCCAAATTGTCTTTTTTGGTTGAAAACAACTGGAATAGATTTTCAGCCAGATTCCACTGAAAATAAAAACAGAATAAAGAGGAAAACCATATAAATTTCAAAAATAGTTATTTAATTATTCTTACACGCTTGTCTCAGCTACCACTGAGCACGCAGGCAGAAACATATAAAGCCCCAGATTATTAGTATTAGCCAAGGAAATGCAAAGGCACAGTTGTATACTTCTCCACTTTTCCCCATTTTGACCTTCCAGCAGCTCATATGAGGTCATTTTCCCTGGTGCAAACATGAAGGCTTAGGAACCAGAAGATGCTAGGTGTCAGCATTTCTCATGGGCTTACTGGGTTACCTCAAAGAATATGTAATCTCTGAACATGTTTCTTGTCTGGATTATGTATACCAAATGAAATCCACTTACAACCTTCCACTCTACCACAGGGATAAAAAAAAAAACAAAACCTAAGAAATATGCAGTTCTTACAATATGCCAATAATGTTGATAAAAATCTCAACTACATATACAGAAAATGTTTGACTACTGTTTTAGAAAGCAGAATCATCAGATATTGGGGAATTTTATGCATCACTGTAGCACACTAGAGTGTGGTGGTTTTTAAAAGGCCTTCCCTTGACCTTATGCTGCCACTTCACACTCACTGAAGCAGATTAAAACAAACAACAAAAAAACCCACCAAACAAAGTAAAACAATATATATCTGAGTGAAAGCTAGCATGACGAAACAAAAGGAAAAGTAAGTCTTGACCGTATTCCTGAAAATACAGGATCCAGGATGAAGCTCAGAGACAGCACAGGCATACTCAGTGACTTAAGGCAAAACTGATTAAGGTTAAGCAGTTACTTCTGAAAATTCCACCCTGAAACAATTCATCTTCCTCACACAAAATCTGCTAGTAGAAAAAGTGGTTTAATACCTCTTATTCAACAAAGACAATATGGACCCCTCAAGTTTCTCACACAGTCTAGCTGGAAGTGAGGTAGACAAAGACAAGTAGAATCACCTATATTTGGTGGTGGTACCACTGTCATGTCAATCCATTCGTCACTCTCTTTTGAAAAGCTCAGAGAACAGACATCTTATTTAAGAGATCAAAGAAACATGCAACAGGAATGATGGGTTCACCTCTTTCCAGTCAAGAAAAATATGAGGTCACATTTCTGCCCCCCCCCCCCATCCTCCAATATCTATCTCTAGCGCAATTCATGGAATATTAAGTACAAGAACTTACAAGAATTCAAACAACAACCTGTGAATAAAGGTTTCCAGTAAGTTTTCCAATTTTAAAGTGCTACACAGTCTACCTAGCTGCACTAGAAAAAATTAATAGCAACAGAAACAAATTCTCAAGAGAAATTCTCTACCATTCATCAGCAAGATTACCTCTACCAGCCCTCACTTATCCCCAGGCAAACTTACACTAATGTGCTTTGTAATGCATTTTTTCTCTCCTTAAAGAATTAAAGCATTCAAGGGCTGAATCCATCCCACACTACCTCCTACCTGTGAAAACCACCCTCACTTCATCAGCTGCTGAGACCACATGCCAAGAGCTGGGCTCTTTGTTATTGATGCAAAAATACTCAGGAATTATGCAAAAACCTTCCAGGCTGCTGCTCTGCAGATATATGTACAATCTCATCCTGACACTTTTTTAGTCAAAGCTGTTTAGAACACACAGACCCGTAAGTTTCTGTGACAGGTAAAAGGGGGTTCACAGTCAATATGAGCTTTCAATTTTCCTTTCCAAAGTCTGAGAGGGAGTAGGATATATGAAGAAGAATCCTATAAGTAAAACAAAGGCTTAAGATACTGCAATTTTGAGCCCAGAAAGGAAAAGACAACCCAGTTATCAAATAGTATAAAACATTTCTGATGGAGGGAGGAAATTGTTATTTAACTCCAAAGCAGCTAAGAATTGCGAGATGATGAAAACAGAGGAGCAATGTCCTTGACACAACATCATCAGGGGAAACTGAGCAGCGTATCACCCAACTGGTCTTATTCAGCCAAAAAGTCCACTAATATGTCCTACGATAACCCTCTCCTGTGAACTAGAAACCCCTTCCCAACAGACATGGGAAGAGATACTCAACAGCTGGCTGCTGAAAAGCCAGGGTTTAGTAGCAAGCACTTCCTGCATTTTGAACGTACAGTCTCGGGCACTGTAAGCTGAAGGAAGACAGACTTACCACCAATACCTACCACCCTTCTCCTCACTCTCAGTTACATATTGCTTCTTCATTTCCCAAAACAGTATTCTGCAAGCAGGTAAGAAATCAGTTCAAGAAGTTCAAAAATTCAATCAGGGCAGGGAGGCAGAGGAGAAAAAAAGGGGGATCTGGAATCACAAGTGTTTAGGGAGGTATCACTGTCCCCTCATCCTCAACATCTGAAGAATTCAGGGCAGACAAATCAAAAAGGCATCCAGTAGGGAAGCACAAATTTGCCTCTTTACAGCAGAATACACACCACTTTTGCTTCAAAGTGTTAAGTATAACATTCATCTCAATGCCTCTTATTGGACATTGTAAACAAGCCAACCCAACCTCTTACTGCTAACTCAAATGCCAGAAGTGAACATGCAGCCAGTCATCACTTGATGACCACAATGGCAAAAAGATCACCCCCTGTTCTCTGGTTTCTCACTTCCTCTTACACAAGCACTTTCTGCTGGTGATCAAAATCCTCAGGCTTTCAGACAGACCATCTATGTGAGCCTCCTACACTGCGTGACAGGAAGGCTGGAATAATACCACATGCTGAGGTAAGTGGGGTGCAGAAAGAGGGGTCAGAAACAATGCCCTGCCTTCAACATTTACAATGAAGACAGAATCACAGAATCCCAAGGGTTGGAAGGGACCTCAAAAGATCATCTAGTCCAACCCCCCCACAAGAGCAGGGTAACCTACAGTACATCACACAGGAACTTGTCCAGGCAGGCCTTGAATATCTCCAGTGTAGGAGACTCCACAACCCCCCTGGGCAACCTGTTCCAGTGCTCTGTCACTCTTACAGTAAAGAAGTTCTTCCTGATGTTAACGTGGAACTTCCTATGCTCCAGTTTACACCCATTGCCCCTTGTCCTATCACTGGATATCACTGAAAAAAGCCTAGCTCCATCATCCTGACACCTACCCTTTACATATTTGTAAACATTGATGAAGTCACCCCTCAGTCTCCTCTTCTCCAAGCTAGAGACCCAGCTCCCTCAGCCTCTCCTCATAAGGGAGATGTTCCACTCCCTTAATCATCTTTGTGGCTCTGCGCTGGACTCCTTCAAGCAATTCCCTGTCCTTCTTGAACAGAGGGGCCCAGAACTGGACGCAATATTCCAGATGTGGCCTCACCAAGGCTGAGTAGAGGGGGAGAAGAACCTCTCTTGACCTACTAACCACACCCTTTCTAATGCACCCTAAGATGCCATTTGCCTTCTTGGCCACAAGGGCACATTGCTGGCTCATGGTCATCCTCCTATCCACCAGGACCCCCAGGTCCCTTTCCCCTTCGCTACTTTCCAGCAGGTCACCCCCCAACCTGTACTGGTACATGGGGTTGTTCTTCCCCAGATGCAAGACTCTACACTTGCCCTTGTTAAATTTCATCAAGTTTCTCCCCGCCCAACTCTCCAGCCTGTCCAGGTCTCACTGAATGGCAGCACAGTCCTCTGGTGTGTCAGCCACTCCTCCCAGTTTTGTGTCATCAGCGAACTTGCTGATGGTGCACTCAGTTCCCTCATCCAGGTCATTGATGAAAATATTAAACAGCACCGGTCCCAGCACCGACCCCTGAGGGACTCCACTAGTCACAGACCTCCAGCTAGATTCTGCGCCATTGACCACAACTCTCTGCCTTCTTCCTTTCAACCAGTTCTCGATCCACCTCACTACTTGATCGTCAAGCCCACACTTCCTTAGCTTATCTATGAGGATGCTGTGGGAGACAGTATCAAATGCCTTACTGAAATCAAGAAAAACTACATCTACCGCTCTACCAGTGCCAAGGAACTGCTAAAGCAGAGACATTATTTGAAGGGCCCAAAGACAAAGCGCTGTATTCGGCAGCACAGATATATCACGATGAAAGACTGACGGTCCTATTGCATCAAGGATAGTATCATGCAATATCATCAAAACATACTCTTTCTAAAAACCAAGATCAGATTTGTCACAGAGATATGGAGCAACTTTAATTAAACCACAAGATTCAGGGACTCAAGAAGGCCCATAGAAATCCAGCAGGAAGACGGGACCTAGTCCCACTGACAAGTCAGTCTTCTAGATAAGGGAAAGCATCTCTTCCTCAAATCCCATTTGTGCACATACAGTAATCTCTGTTGAGATTAGAAAATGGAAACAGACATTGCTGAGATGGATTCAAGATGAATTGGCTTCCCATGAACAGCCTCAATGATTTTATCCTACCTTTCTATCCTGAAGTAGAAAATGCATATTGAGATATATAATCTATGTCCATTACACAACTGTTATCTACATGCACCTGCTACAGCCTCAAAAAAAATAATCTCAGTAATGGCCTTCCCTTCAAATTCATCAGTTTGAAAGTGCCAATGCCAACATTAACTGATTCATTGTACAAGTTCTGGCAAATAAGTGAGAAATGGCTGAACACCAAGATGCGGCAGCTTTCTATATAGGAAGACATTTTCTGATATAACTAACACTAATTCAGCAGAAGCCCACAAAAAAAAAAAAAAAAAGAATACCCAGGTATCCTAGTTATCACATACCAACTATGTCCTCTCCTGCTGGTATTTTCACGAAATTATTATGATACTGGTACAATCAATCTGTGAACTCTGTATAAGCCATTGCTTACAAAGCATGGCAGTATTTATCTTCGCCTCTGTTTCAGTCAGAAATCACCAAAATTTGACAGAAAGAGCAACAGATAAAACCCACTAGTGAATCCCCTGACTAAATCAAACCTTCTGCAAAAACCTGACTGAAAGAGCTAAATGAGGAGGACTTCAAAATTATGAAATCTATGACAATTCTGGACAGCTACTGGCTACACACCAGTAAGGACTGCCTGAACTAAAAAGCCTGTGCAGCTGCATGTGAATACAAGCAAACATATGCAAATAATAATAACAAAAAAAATATAATAGCTACATTTGAAAACACTGTATTTATTTTTCACTTCCTGACTCCCATTAAACTGAACAGAGCTTGTACAGCTAGAATTCCATACAACACATTGTACCGTAAGCTGTGCAGTGTATTTTCAGCAGAGTAATTGCCAGTAGGTATATGCATCAGTGCTCTGGCATGAGTGAAACTAAATTAGAAAAGACTCATAACTCAGGAAAATTCAGCTGCTACAAGATTAAGAGTAGCACTTATGCTTCCCTGTTCCTTACTTGTCATTGGCCAGATGATAAAAGTGCCTATTCACACAACCAACAGCCAACAGGGACGCAGCATCCAAATAGGAAAATATCTTTATCAGCATTTCTGATGGCATGCTGGAAAACAACAGAAAGAGAAATACCATTAGGCTTGCCTGCAAATCCCAGAAATTACAATGGCAAAGAATTTTAATTCTAAACCAGAGCAAAACAAAGGATGGAAACTATCAGCTTGTAAGTAACAAATCAAAACTCACCAGAAGAGATAATTTGCAGAGTTTGGGTTCTGATTTGTATCTCTAGTGCAAGACATTTTTTTAAAAGCATTTACCATAACGTATTCAAGTGGCACAGCACAATTACATGAAAAGTTATAGGTTTGCATTTTCATTAAACTTTGTTAACTTTAACCCATTTTGACATGAAACTACCTCATTCAACTTCAGTTTCTTGCTGCTTGTAACATGATTTTAACACACAGTCCACAACCACTAGCATTTGCCAGAACTGCCTATACTCAGTCTCCTCCTCACTGTGGCGTCAGGGACATAAATGTCCTTGTCAAACAGTGAGATTGTGCTTGACCTCACAAAAACCTTCAAACCATACGTGCTCAAGGGTCCCATACAGTTTTCATTTATGTCAACAGAAAGATGCGAAACACAAAATAAGAGCTGAGTGGCATTTCCCGAACATTAATGTTTCTGTGCCTGTGTAGGCTGGCACCTGTGTTTCAGGCAGCCTTAAGTACAAACACAACATAATCTGGAGCTGAGCCACCATGATTTTTGTATTAAAAGATAGAAACCTCATACCCTTAGAGTAGTATCTGGTAACTGCACAGAGTTTTTAAAAAGATGCATTTTATATTCTTAAGTTTTGGAGCCTGACAGTATGGTAACATCAAAATCACCTACTGAAAATGCAAGGTGCTGCGAAAGTAAACACTACAGCTGTGTCTCTTGTCCATTTACCACTGTCATTTACAACACTTGTCGATTTATAATACTCTATCCAGAAGCACACAGCTTTCAAGTACAGAATAAATGCCAATACACCAAGGTTTGTATCAAAACTCAGAATCCTAGCTGCACTAACACAGAGATGATTGTGCCAAAACTTGCACAGTTATGTCAAATAACTTAAACACTGAAAGCCCAAAGCAGTTACTGCATTTATTCCAGAGAGAATTTAGAAATGATCCCTTCAAAATCTGTAGATTAGCTAAACCAGTATACTTGATCCAGAATTCTCAACAGTGGTTTTTACAACAATATTATTTTTTGTTTGAACAAGATGAGAAATTATTTTCTTTTCTTTCACACCAAATTAACAGTGTCAGGGACTGAACTGCCCATCTAATGGAAAACAGAGACATGGCTGCACAGGAAGTTACAAAATCTATATTAAAAAATTAATCTTTCCTGTAACATACTCTCAGATGTCTTCTGTAGAAACCTAACTAATTTTAAAAAAGGAAACAACACATGACTACAGGAAAGTGCCCTTTCACTGTCAAACAGGAAGGGAAACATCTATCTTGCAGCAAATACGGAGCAGCCACTCTATTCCTCCCCCTCATCATCCCACTCCACCAGCCTAAGCCCCTCTATACAAAGCCACAATCATCAAGAGAAACACTGAAGTTTAATTCCAAACTGGCCTTCTATTGAAATAATGCAATAACAATTTTTATTCTCAAGGAACAACACAGGCCATGATTTGCAAAGGAGCTGCTGAAGTCTTAAATACATACTTCATATGAACTTAGAGAAGAGGTAAGGAAGAACATGCCAGATAACATCAGAAGGTCAATACAGGATCAACAAAGAAGGCCAGGAAAGTAAATCTTTTATTTTCAACTCAAAATATCTGATATGGAACTCTCCATATAGTAACTTTAAGCAGTCAAAAGATAACATATAGTCTGCAAGGGGAGTTCCACTCTTGCTCCTAATGAAGACATACTCACCTCTCAATACCCAAATTAGACTTCGGTTTTACAGAAGGTGTCAAATACAGACTTTTAATTGCAGCATGTACAGCTCTAGAATCTCTCTGAGGCCTGGCAGCAGAGCTTCTTGACCTATTTCTGAAAAGCAAAAGCTTTTAGGAATCACAGCATCACAAAAAGAAGAAATATGCATATTGTGCACACCTAGACTCCACATCTCAAATGAGACAGGATTCAGGGAATACATTATATGAATTCCCTGAGTACTTGTGAACTCATTATCAGTTCAGAAATTTGAACAATTATCACCAAGTTAAAATACCTGACATCACGAAGACACCAGATTTAAACTCATAGGTGTCTCTCCCATGATTAATCTCTTACAGTAGTCAGAAGGGAACAGTGTTGCACCACCAAATCAATCTGAATTCAGTAGAAATCCGTTAACATTAGACAGCTGCACAACTGTGGCCACCATAATCATGCTCCAAAAGTACTCCAGAGATGCTTTTGAGCCATCCAAATTTGTTAAGCTATTCAAAGATATTAAACAAAACAAAAAAACTTTCTCAAAAACTGACAAGGCTCAAACAGAATTCCTTGGACTACATAACTATACTTGTGTACAGACTACAGAACTCTATTTGAAACAAAATTATAATCTTATTTCAGACTTTCCCCTGCTGAAGTACTCACAAATCTGCACAGTAAGCGCTAGTTTAACAGGCAAAATGGGTTATCAATGTTCTTATTGCTCATTAACAAGCAACAATTTTGACAAAAATTACTTTGTAATTTTAACACAAATAAATTCTTAAAATCCAACTGGCCACACATTTTTTCCAAGTTTCCTGATAGTAAGAATTTTGGAAGCTGTAATTGCAAACACTATCACTCAACCACACAAAAATATTCATATGGGAGTTTCAAACTTAATCAAATCCTTAACAAATCATACCCACTGATGCCATCAAGCAGACAGAGCTCCCTATACACTCTGTTAGCGATGGTTTGTATTGCCAAGTGACTTTCCAACACCTGGTCAGTTCAACTCCGGGTTTCCAAGCAACCAATTAATTTTTGGGAATGAAATTACAATCTAATTTTGAAGTACATGGGTACCACGCACATTCAATGCACACTGTTCTTGAACTGAGATTGGTTTGTGCTCAAAGAAAAATAAAAATTAGAAAAAAAAGAACAACTCTGCCCTACATTGTCAACTGTGCTAGGGAAAATAAATAGATAAATAAATTAAAAAATCCTTGAAGTTCTACTGGAAACTGTTATAAGCATGACACAAAATTATGCACATTTCAACTTGGCTGAAATGACAGACTAACTTCACTGATAGGCTGACAAAATTAACAACTACTGTATGTCAAATATACCCTGAAGGTCAAGCAAATGTTTTACTCATATTATTATCAAGAAGTACACTTAATCGATAAGGCTATAACAAACTGCGTTTTTCAAAAGCCCACCAAAGGGACTCAGGGATGTAAGTCATGTTCAACAGCAGAACTACCACTTCTGGATCTTTCTGGGCAGCATGTCCCAGCCTATTCCCCTATCTATGCTGAAAGCACATATACTTAGTTTGGGGAAATTCTAGAGTGACATACCTACACAGATGCCAAGTACAAAAGTAATTTTAGATCAGGTGCTGGATCCAGGTTTTTACAACACACTTCACCTGGTACAAGCATAACTTGCATTGTCTCTATTCAGTCCTTCTTGCTCTCTTTTTAACCACTCCTTGCATCCCCCTCTGCTTCACCCCAGGAAGGAACTTCTGAAGTAAGAGAAATGCTGCCTACGGATGCCCTGAGAACTTCAATATAGTAGTATCTACCCCTTTTCTAAGCTTTGATTCAAAAACATTACTGAATTTTTGCATCTTCCAAACCAAAAATATTAAGGTATGCAGAAACAACAGCAAATCCTAAACTATTTTTTTAAGAATTGTGTCTGCTAAGACTTGAAATTAGTATCAACAAAAACACTTTCATGCTGTATCGACAAACCCTGCCTGCCCAAGTTAAAAATCAGTGTTACTCCCCCTCTTTTAGAGACTTCTAGTAACAAACAAGATGCTCCTGCTTAGAGGCCAAACAATCTCGGCTGCCATTTCATTAGCTTTTAATTTGTGGGACTCAGTTTTGTACTAGTACTTACACTTCCACACCCTGTAGTGCTTGCAAATTACCACTGGGGTTTTTGCTAGCCAGGGAACAAAACTATATCAAAGAAGGCATACAAAGCTTTTAGTGACAAACCCTGACCCCTTGTAGAGGTTAAATGCATACCTGGGGATAACAGAAATTACAGCAATGTTTTGACATCTTGTTTCTTTTTCTCTACTAACAATTCCAAAGTATTTTAGAAAGTTGGGTATTAGGCATGTCATTTACAGGTTAATCAAATGGGGGGAATGAAAATGCTACGATACTCAAGGTGGTACGAATGAATTAGCAGAAGAACCTGCTTTCTCAACTTTGCCTCTAAAATTTAAACTTTTGGAAGCTGAACTTTTACTGTAAGAATTAAGCTAATTACACCTTCCACAATGAAATCCTCCCATGTACTACAAAGGCCTAACTACCCTCAACATACATACATTAGCCACAAAGCTACCTAGTACTTTGTAGAAGGTCTAGTGCTCATCACCTTCGAAGCTCACCTAGTCCAATCCCCCACAATGAGCAGGCACATCTTCAACTAGATTAGGTTGCCCAGAACCACATTCAGCCTAGCCTTGAACGTCCCCAGGGTTGGTGCATCCACCACCTCTCTGGGCAGCATGTTCCAGTATTTTATCACCCTCACTGTAAAGAATTCCTTCCTCCCATACAGCCCGAGTCTTCCCTCTTAGTTTAAAGCCATTATCCCTCATTCTGTCACAACAGTCCCTGCCAATCACCTCTCCCCTTCTTTCTTATAGGCCCCTTTTGAGAACTGAAAGGCCACATACTACTACTTCTAAGCTCAAGCACATGCTAAATTTAAGCCCCACTACCCAGACAGAAAACAGGGCAATAAACCTCATGTACACGTGGAATGCTCATGCTTCCTAACACACGGTGTCACCTCCACAAAGACACCCTCTCCACAGGGCCAGGGAGAGGAGAGCACTATAGCCATAAAAGACCAGGCCTGAGTTATGGTGACTTCAGGGCTTCACGGCCATGAGACGAGTGGATCGGGGCTCCCTGACCAGCAACAGGAGTGCAACATCAAACCACTCCCTAAGGGCACCGTGCCAAAACACGAGCCGACAGCCCCTGGGCAGCAGAGCGCTGTAACCCCAATCGACGCCGCCTGGCAGCCTTTCCCCAGGCCGGGCAGGGAGACCGTTACCTAGGCCTGACGGCAGAAGGACCAGCAGGGCTGAAAGGCGGCGACCGCAGCCCGACCCCTGCGGCACCGGGAAAAGCCGCCAGGCCGGCTGCCGGCGCCGCGCTGCACTCACGCGGGGGCCTCCCACAGCCCGCCGCCATGGCCGGCTCCGCCTGACGCCAGGGGCCTCACTCCCGGCGGGCGGGACGGGTGGGCGCTGCCACCCTGCTACGTGCCGCCGTGGGGCGCGCCCGGGCGCGCCGCCGCGGGGGAGGCGCCGCAGTGGCGCGGCGCTGTTGGTGCCCGCAAGGCGCGGGGGGCTCTGTGTCCTGCAAGTTTACTTGCAGCGGGACAGGAGGGGCGAGGCTGCTTCCGAGAGCTGCCAGCAGGGGGGAGCGGGCTCCCAATGCGCCATCGGCGCATATCCGCGGCGAGACAGCGGTCGGGCTTGGCTGCGCCGGCCGCCCTTGGGCACACGGGGAGCGCTGACACACCCGGGAACCGGACTGACCCCCGCCATGACCCCCCGTCAAGGCGTCCTCCGCTCCCCTTCCCCCAGTGAGCCGCTGCGCCGGCGCCGGGAAGTGGAAACGTCACCTGCATTGCTGTTAGGCACCTAGGAGTGCAAGATCAAAAAGCATATATATATATATATAATTTACATGTATTAAAAAGCCTAAAAAGGGTGACCAGGACCCCGGTCGTACGACGCGGGGGGCACACCCCCCTCCGCTTTAGCAGCAGTGTCTCCGCCCCTGGTGGCGGCGGCGCTCGGCATGGCGGTCGCTGTAGTGATGTCGCCGGGAGCTGCTGCTAGCGGCGGGCGCAAGAGGGAGCCCGTTTTAACTGCCGCTCCTCAGGCCTGCCGCTGCCGTCCTCCCCGCCGCCCCCGGGAATATTTCCGCTGGGGGAGCGGCGAGCGGCGGCTGCCGCCCGGTAAAGGCTCATGGGGATTCCTGACCGAGAACGCGGGCTGGGGAGCCGCGCTCTGGGCGGGGAGCTGCCCTGACTTCCCCGAGGCACCCCCGTGGGGAACGGTGGTTTGTGGCGGAAGCTCCCTGTTTAGCTCGGCCGTGCTTCCCTGAGGGCGGCTGGGAGAGGAGCCCCGGCATGCTGCCCGCCTCCTTTGCGCGGGCCTGGCAGCGCGGCGAGCGGGGGCGAGCCGCCCTGGGGAGGCGGCTGCTCGCTCCCCATGGCTGGGCCCTGCTGCAGACGGGGCCCGAGCAGTGCCTCCGCCTGTGCCTGAGGTGGCGGCACCAAGTCCATTGCAGGGAGCCTGCCCTGCTGCTCCGGGCCGCCCGGAGGAGTATCGGGACGCAAGCCGGGGGGCTGAGAGCTGAGAAACCTAGCGATAATAGCAAACACGTGGCCGTGCAAAGGGCTGAGAAAGGAGAAACTTTGCTGTCGGCTGCTCAGAGAGGTAAGACGGGCTGTAGTCACTTGTGAGTGGGAGCACGGTGTGCTGGCACGGAGGAAAGTGCTGCTGCCGCTGAGATCTTATAGCCCCAAAACTCATGAATTTAAAATACCAAGCCCTTTCTTTCCACGTCCTTTTGTTTGCAGCAGTTGATCCGTTTCAGTTTATGTATTGCACAAGCAAAACAGAAATAGTGGCTTCTTCCAAACAACTTTATGATTTAGTGGTTAAGTCACATCAGGGATAAGATTTCCAACGAGGAAAGGCTGAGAGAGTTGGGAGTTGGGGTTCCACCTGGAGAAGGCTCCAGGTAGACCTTATTGTGGGTTTTCAGTACTTAAAAGGGGCCTATAAAAAAAATTGGGAAAGACCTTTTAGCAGGGCCTGTTGCAATAAGATGGGGGTAATGGGTTTAAACTAAAAGAGGGGAGATTCTGGCTGAGTGTAAGGAAAAGGCTCTTTACAATGAGGGTGGTAAAACACTGACACAGGTTGCCCAGAGAGGGGGTGGATGCACCATCCTTGAAGGCATTCAAGGCCAGACTAGATGTGGCTCTGGGCAACAGATGATGGCCCTGCTTATTGCTGGGAGTTGGACTAGATGATCTCTGAAGGTCACTTCCAACCCAAACTATGCTGTGATTCCATGTAGTCACCTCTCATTTTCCTTTTCAAAAGGCAAACCTAGTGCACGCAGCCTACCTTGAAGCTGTTGAAACAAATTTATTTCTAGAAAATAGTTAAACCTCTGCATGTGATGCTAGTTTATAGGATGGCTGTCACTTTGGTTGCTCTCACTTCAGTGGAAAGTGGTTTCTGCATAATTAACCTCAAAAATTCTAAGTGCTTTGAAAAGGTTTCAGAAAAACACCCTCAACTGGTTAGAAGACTACAGGAGAAACTGTTAATAAGTTTTCCCCAGTAACTGGTACTTCACTGAAAGGCACAACTTTATCACCTAAGCAAATCAGTCATTTCTTTCCAGGTTCTCAGAATTATTTTGTAACAGAGAATCTCATATGTTTTAAGGTGGGATTTTTGCGTGTATGCTGACACTTTAGATCAAAACTAATAGATAAAATTAATCAGATAAACTGCAGTTAATGATCTCAAGTAAAATACATATTTTGGTTTCATATCCTTCCTTTTCATTCTTCACTTAATAATTCATAAAATCAGTTATTTTCAGTCAGTGTGTGCCATTTATAAGCTTATGCTTTTTCAATTTTTTCGTTGCATGAGGATTGCAATGATTGTGGGTTTACATAGTAGCATGAATACTGCAGTGCTAAATACCTCATTACTTCTTAAAAAATACTGTCTGTCATGTACACAAAAAGTAGCAGTAAGTATGCTGGGTCTTGGAAACATCTAGGAAAACAGAAAATAATAAGGCTTCTTACAGAAGTATAAGCATGCTGTGTACAAGATGAGAGATGTTCCATGGTCTCTTTCTTCTAGTGATGAGGCATTATGAAGCTGTTAGTGCATTTCTTCTTGTGCCAAAATGATATTTGAGCTGCAGACAAATAGAAGAGCATTTATAGAAGACAACTGTGCAAATCTTATTGTACAAGATTGTAACTCCTGCTTGTTTTCTGTCTATTTCAGTGAAAGAGGCTGGAAGAGACTTTACCTATTTTATTGTGGTGCTTGTTGGAGTTGGTGTTACAGGTTATTTCTAAAAATTATGTTCTTTATTAGAAGATGCTTTTCATTAATTCCATCTGGTTTGATTAGTTTTCATTCCATTTGCTGTTGTTTCTGTTACAGGTGGTTTGTTTTATGTGATTTTTAAAGAGCTGTTCTCTTCTTCTAGTCCAAGTAAGATCTATGGAGATGCCTTGGAGAAATGCAGATCTCACCCTGAGGTTTGTTTTTGGACCTTAGTCACAAGTTTATGTTTCTCAGTAGTTACTGTCTAACTTTGAGTCAGAAGTTTGCACAAGGAATCTCACAAGTGTCTCTTGTGACACTTCACTCAGGTTAAGTCATACTGTGAAGCACTGCATAAGTATCCAGGAATTTAAACTCTTCATGAGAAACACAGATAGCATTCCTGTGGCTAACAGAAAAAGAGAACAGTCATTTTATCACACAAGGTAGCTAGATGTAAACAAAAGTCACTCTTAACACTGGATTCTAAAACCCACTGCTTCAGGCAAACCAAGAAATGCACAGAATAGCTTTCAAACAAGATTTGCCACAGATGCCACTGAGGATAGCCTAGAAAAGAAGTAACAGGTTGTCACTAGAATAAAAATGGAGACTGGCTGGAAACAAGTTTGTAGAATTAAAACTTCTCTGCAGTGTTTACACAGTAAAAATCAACCTCTCTTTTTAACCAGCGCCATTAAAACTAGGTTAATTTGGTCTGGCTTTACAGATCTGGGCAAAAAAATTGAATTTCTTAATGTTTTTAAGATAATGTGAAGGGGAATTCATTTGCATTTTAAACTTTGAAACATACTGTCTTGGAGGAGACATGAGCAAATATTTCGTGCTTTTTTTTTTTCCATTTTACACAAAATGTCAGTAAAGTATAAAATACACATTAAGAAGACAGATTAAAATGTCATGATCGCAGAGAACAGTACAAATGGAAGATAGTGGGATTTTAGACATCTAATATGTGATTGTCAAGAAAAGCACTGAAATGCAGAGGAATTTTCCTTACACTGTTCTCCGTCATAAACTCTTCTACCCTTGACACATCAGACTCAGAAGGGGCATTTTGTTGAAAGTGAAATGCATTCATAGCATTTCTGGAATATCTGTTTCAGTGTGATACCTTCTGACAACTAAAGCCTCTTTTCTCTTGTAGATAATCGGTGTTTTTGGTGAATCCATTAAAGGTTATGGGGAGGCAACAAGAAGAGGAAGAAGACAGCTTGTCAGGTGCCCTTTGGTGTTTGCCCCATACAGGCACAGCAAGACATTTTAGGTCTCATAATAGAAAGCTAGATCTAGATTAATGAACTGCATGTGACATACACTGTTACTTTCGAGTGAAAACGAAAGCAGTATTTTGCAGTACATCTTGTGGAACACATACTGCTAAGTGCAGCATACATACAATACAAAATGCCAATTCTGAGTGGCTCAAAACAAGCAATGGTCAGAACAGTAAACATAGAGCTGGACTCTCCCAAAAATAGGAAGAGTCTGAAGGGAGCAGTACAGAGGCCTACACATGCATCTGGAGAGCAGGGTTCTGACTGAAGTTTACAGTCCGAAACCCTCAAATAGAGTGAAATCGTTGTTTGAAAAGTTGTTCCTGAAGAGTTTTTCTCCTTTTGAAGCCGTAGTTTTTATCAGGCCAGAAGGAGCAGGAGGTACTAAATTTCAGACTTTCAAGAATACAGCTTGCTCTCTTTAAAGCTGGGCTGGGCCTGATTGTACAGGTTGTAATCACTGCAGTGATTATATTGTCCCAAGCTGATCTGCAGTATTGGCTGCCCATTTCTTATACTGATTTTTGGTACTTGAGGCCGCATCTATACTGTGTATTTAACAAAACATCTCTCACCTAAACCTTTCAGCAGTGTATTTATTATTCTTTTGAGGGAAGTAACAGAAGTAATTCTTAGAAAATGTGAATCCTCCCTGCCCTGTAACGCAATAGGGGCTTTGTCTTTATTGGGTCCTTTGACTTGAATTTACCTGAGGAGGTTTCGTATGGGATGGGACACATAAGCCCAGATGCATAACTTGAACCATGAAATTGAGAAACTTTTTTTTTTTTTCCCCAGAGGAAAGTGATATTTACTGGTGGAAGTTTTATCTTTTCACCAGACTGTGAAAAAGTGTTTAAAGTGGAGCAGCTAATGAAAAGGATATGCACTAAATGTTTTAAGCACCTGTCTGTAAAAGAAACTGTGTGAATAAGTAAATGCACTATAAGCTTTCCTAGTATTTAATTTCCATCAGTTTGAAAGTTTAGTATTTAAAGTAAATTTTTGAGCTGAGGACTTTGTTTGTGTCTGCAGTATAAGGATGTCTCAAAAAGGGCAGATTTCTGTGTATGTTTATGAATACCTTGAATATGAATTTACTGCAGTAAGGTTCTCTGTTCATCTTTGCTGTCTGTAAACCATAGTGTCACTTTAAACATATTGGAAGTTTAATTCACAGTGTGTATCTGAGCATGACTGATGAAAATAAGACCTTGATAGTATGCAGCAGTTAGTAATTTCAGTAGGAAGCATAAGCTGGCACCAGAACTCTAGTTTGACCATTAGTTTTTGGAAGTGATTACCTTGAAAGTAACATGACCTTTATCTGATATTGAGCATAACCTAACTCCAGTCTAAGTATCAGCATTTAGACTGGAGATTTGATACCAGTGCTAATACTAGTGTTTAGTAGAACAAAATTATTGCCAAAATACATCAAGTATATAGTGAAGTGTTTGTTTTGATGTGATTTAACCAACCTGATAATTTATAATTAAGGTAACAAAACATTGTTTGCATGCTTTGGCTTGGTTACTTCATTTTAAGTGCCTAAAAGACCCAAAACCCCGGCAGTCTTGGTGATGTGGGTGTTCCTTTCTTCATGTCAGGCTCTGAATCTGAGGGTTCTTTAGAATAAATGCAAGGAAATTCCAGAATTTTCAGCCACTGGATTGCTGTTGAGTTTCAAGGGGAGGGCTGGGGTGAGGACATATAAGCACTTAGTCTGTTAATCCTCAACTGCATAGTAAATTCTTCTAACTCCACTAGTCGTTATGCTCACAGTAGAGCTTCGTAAGAGGAGTAGAGAGAATGAACCCATGGTAGCATAAGGATTGCATCGGAATACACTTTCTTACAAAATAGTTAAGCAGCTCCTCTAAAGAAGTTGTTTAAATTTTAAGTTTTGCATATAACATGTATCCTTGCTGGGTGGCTTGGGTTTTTGTTTTGCTGTTTTAGTCACATTGAATACATAAAGGATGGACTGAAACATATGCGTTTGAAGTTCTATATTGAGGGCTCTGAATCGGGGAAGCGGGGAACAGTCCATGTGGAAGTCAAAGAGGTATGTACAATTGCTTGATACAGCTGACAAGCTTAATCTTCAGTTTGAAACTACCAAAGAGAAAAAAAAACAAACAAAAAACCAGCCTGAAATTGTTTTTCTTACAGAATCCTGAGAGAGGAAGATTTGAGGTCCGCTACATATTTGTGGACGTTGACACCTATCCTAGAAGAACCATTATTGTAGAAGACAACAGATAGCCGATGATCAAACTTACTGTCTCACCTGATAGAGTACTGGATGATACTGGTGTCACCAGACTGCATGAGTTGTTGGGTATTCTCGGTTGTATCTTGCAGCTTTGGGGTTCTCTTACAAGGAAGCAGCCTCTCAGGGCCTCCATTGAGGTCTTTCATAAAAACAGGTACAGGATTTGAAGTGAAGCCAATGAAATAATAGTAGAGCCATCATTTATGGCAAATACTTTTGACATAGGAAAATAATGGTTCGTAATAAGCAGTTTAATGCTGGATAATACTTCTGCACACCCAAAAACTGAGTATACCAAGATGTTAGATTTGGATGTGTTTTTTTGTGGTTTTTTTTAATTCATTTGCTTGTATTTTCCACTAGCACTGCAATAAAGTATAGGCAAAACCTCACTGTTTTCCTTCTGGATGCCTTTATAGAGGGTAAAATGATACATAGGAGATCTAGCCCAAAGGAACATGAGGATAGGAACTGTGTAGAAACACACCTGTGACAAATGACTGAAGATAAAGACTTCATTATCAGTGTCTTCTAAATAACAGAACAACACTGCTCATTGTAACGTTTGCTATGCTGCTCTGTGGAGTTGTAGCCAGTCAGCACTGTTCACAGTATTTCCATCAACTAATGTAAATATTCTGGAAATCAGATGCATGTAGGTTTACACAAAGACAAAAGTTCAACTCATGACAAATTTTTCACCTGTGTTTCTTCCTTAGTGCAGCATGGCAGACAGCAAGCATAACCCTGTGTGTTAATAATCAGACTCGGTTGTGCTGATCTGCCACGCAGCACCAATTAAAAACATTCAAGCTTTAGCTTCTTACATTTAACCACTTTAGTAAAATACCAACTACTGCATTTTTCTGTAGTTACCTATTGTGTTACCAGCTTTTTAGTTCACTAGTGAGTTATCCCTGCATTAGGCATGCACTCACGTTGGTAGCAGTCTTTACTATGAGTTTATTTAGTGGTATATTTGGACTGTTCCAAAGTTCATACAGTGTTTTCTCATACAATGACACAAATACTGTATGTAGACCTTCAGTAATACTACTCTGGACTTAAGCTATCCTGTTGATCTGTCTCCCAGTAATCCCACTTGCATAATCATAGAAGATAATACTTTGTTACACCCAGCTAGCTGCCTTAATCACTACAACCTTGACTTCAGTCAGATCCTCATAATGTTTGAAAGTATTCAGTGAAGATGAATCACGCATTCACCCCAGTCATGTGGGCAGAGTTAACCATTATAGCAGAGCAGCCACCAATGTCAATCTGTGTTGAACTGCAAAGCATTTTGGGGTTTCCACGCTGTACACAATGTAACTGACTTTTACTGTGGCTTTAAATAATGAAAGCAATTGATTCCCATTGTTCTTCATGTTATTTTCTTGAAAGCAGTAGAGTTACTAGCACCTTTTGACTTATGACTCTTCCAAGTGCTTAGCATTTCATTTGCCAGAACTTCTGATTCAGAAGAAATTTTCAAACTAACGTAATTGATTTACAACCAAATAAAAAAAGAAGAAAATAGTGAAGGCCCTCATTGCTTCACTGCACCTGTTGCAGTACTGACTGATAACATTACACACATTTACCTGCCACCGCTTATGTCCACTTGCTATAAGCATCTGTCATACTGTTGTGGTTACTGAGAACCATCTCTGGAAGAGTTTTGTCATGAATGCAAGACAGAGCATGATTGTCGGACCACATCAGAAATACTGCCAGCTATGTACGTTTAGAATCCAGGATCACTAGCCTTAAGCCCATACTGTACCTTGATAAAAACGTAATTGTTCTTCACCTTTTGCAAACCAAGGCTACATAAAAATACATAGTTTAAATTAGAAAATACTGTATTTGCCTTGTCTTCATGAGTTTCTACCATGTCAAGCTGCCTGAAAGCCACTGTAAACAACATGTCAACAACAACAGGCTAGTTTATGGAAGGGTGGGTAACTGGAAGGTTCAGCTTTGCTTTTCAGTAACACAGGCAGTAAGTATTTCAGTGTTTTCTTTTTAAAGCTCTTTCCTCTTTTTCTCTGAAAAGCACAAAATTGCAGCGTATGTGGGTTATTTTCTGATGTGAGACTGTCATGTTACTGTTGCTAAAGCTGTGGGGAAAAAAAATCATGGCCAGGAAGTCAGAGCTGAAACAATAACCTTTTCATGGAAATTAAACACATTTTCCAGAGTTAAGTTTTGATTGTTGCAGAATTAATAAAATTATATATGCTCAAAACCCACTTCTCCCTTAAAATGAAAATATTTCACTCAGCAGTGAAATGCTTTTTTCCCAGAAACAATTGTGTCACAAACTACTCAAAATGTACTTGAGGTGGTGTGTAACTTTGTCTTAACTTTGGTGTCTCTGCCTTCATTTTCGTTCGTGCCAAAACTTGTGCATATAGTATAGGCAGCCAAGATCCTTTGAGCTGGTTTGTGGGAATGTTACTCTGTCATCTACATGACCCCTTGAGTCTAGGCCCTATGTATACTTGCTGTATTGTGACAGAAAGAAATAGACCTTCAGGAAATTAATTTTCTGAAAACTTTATAAAAAATGACTACTCTTACTAAGCTTCAATAAACAGAAGATCTCACTAAGGAAATGGAATTTTAGACTGGAAATGAAAAATGTTGTTGTGCATGACTGACTGAGTTTAAAAATTACCCTGATACATAAATAATTCCAGCACAGAAATCAAGTTTCAACAATCGATTTAGGTAATGGAGTCTGATCCTGGGAATGGCTGCAAATAAATGCATGTCTGATAGAGCAAACTTCAACAAACTCACTTAACAAGGAGAGGAGACAGGAATGACACAGTTTGACACAATTACTGTGTCAAATGGCAGCTGCAGAAATAAAAAGACAAGATGTGCTGGGGGGTTTCACAAATAATTTCAATTCACTTTGCACTCAGCCACATCTCACTATCAAAAGGGATGCTATTCTAATACCCATGAGGTTATTTCGATGTGTAAATCATCAGCCACCTAGTTTCAAGGAGCAAGCTTAAAGATGACAGTGATGGCTCATAACTGGTCTCTGTATATGGGGTTGTGAAGTCTGCTTGAAGATTTGGAATACAGTCGGTACTGGACAAATGAAAAAGTTTGAAAGCAAAAAGATCTTCCCTCAACCTCTTTTTTGGTGGGGTGGAAAGGCTTATTCTCTAGAGAGGTGTTCACTTGCTCAGAATAGATAATAATAGAACTCCAGTGCAAATTCTCCTTAGGCAGCTGGGAAGTCATTACAATACAAAATACCAAGAATCATAAAACAATCATTCCAACCTGTACTGTAAATAATTGAACAGCAGAAGTATTTGACAGTTGTTCTTATTAAATTCTCAGGGATTTTTTATTCTGCATGTGTTATGTAAAATACAGGAATGACAATGTCAATTAGTACCATCCTGTATTCAAATTCAATATATTTAGATTTCCTTGATAATAATACATAGCTAAAAGTTGAAAATGTACCCAAAATATTTTGCAAGGAAAAGGAAAGTAAAGGAAAGAAAAAAAAAGTCTGTTTGGAAGTTTGTGGTTGTCCTAGGAGGAATACGTATGATTCCCTTCATCTCAGATACATTATCAAGGAATATTTGTAACTCGACAAATAAAAGAAGCGCAAGTATATGTTTCAGTAAAGGAGTTCAGTTTGGAAAGCCTCTTGTTTGCCTCTCAGTGTTCAGTATCAAACTGCATTTCATTTTAAACAGCCACATAATAAGTAAAACAAGTTGTGGAAAAAAAGTAAGTAAGCTTATAATTATCAACGCAAAGGATATGACACAGTACATCTTAAAAGTATCATGGATTTTAAACTAATAGAAAGTGTCAGGTTTAGTTGGCATATATGGCAAGTACGAATATTTACCTATCTATATGAAAGCTTGCTATGTGAGAAATCTTGGGGTTTGGGATAAAGATGGAGATCACTTGCCAATTACAGTTGCAGACAAAATAGACTTCAAAGTTAACTCAATTTATGGCCTGATGCAGTGCAGCAGCATGGGCAACCAGCTGCAGTGGTGGAATACCTAGGGAGCTGGCAGCGGTGTACATGATCTTTACTTCCAGATCGTGTATGTGTGCCTGCCTCTGCATCTTAAAACCTCCTGGTACTGTGCTGAGAAACGTTTCCAGGATAATCATGTTTATCCAATCTCTATTTAATCACAATTCCCCTTTATCTGAATCACAGCTACGTTCTCTAGCATGAGTTGCCTTCTTGTATTACTCCCCATAATTAACTCTATTAACCTTCATTTATTCAAGCGTGTTTTCACTTCTTACAGGAGCAGGGTCGCCTTGCAATTTGAATCCAAATTTTTCTTTATTTTTTTTTTTATTCCCCCTAGAAACAATGATCTCAGCCATAGCAGTGCTTTATTACAGTTACACACATAACATGGCTATATTCCCTGACAACTGATTTGTGTCGTTAGTGCTACAACATCCAGAGAGGGGCTGGAAGTGAACTACTGTTTTGTATGGTGTCTGGGGCCATGCATTACCCTGTGTTTAGTAACATGAAGCCACATACTGAAGGCAGAGTGCAGATTTGCAGAATGCCATCAGCTGCTTTTCGGCATGATACCTGGTGAGATCCAAGCACCGTCTCGTCCTCCTTGGGCTGCAAAACCACCGTGTTCAAGTGTGTGTCACTGGTAAGGATAAAAGTGGTGGAGAACAATAGCTGAGACATCTCAAGATTTAAGACAGAAAGCAACTTTTTTATCGTCTGCCTTGAGCATAAAAGCCTCATAATAAGCCACAACTATTTTTCCCTGAAAGCATCCATGAAAGATATCCCACTTAACTAATTTTTTTGTATTCTTCCCACTTCTTTTTCCTGAATTTCCTTATTAGCACCTTTTTGGGGGGAGTCCTGCCAGCATCTAAATCTATTTCTGTTTTCCTTCAAAATATTGTGCCTAACTTCCATGTCTGCATTTCTCTTCTTATATTTAATCCAGCAGAATGAAAGCTGACAAAGAAATATCACAGCTTCTGTTCCCAAGGTTTCTAGAGCTGGTGGCTTTTCTCCTGTGGCTTTTTACAACTTTTTCCATCGTGCTTGACTCACTTAAAAGGTAGTACAAAGTCCGTGGCTACAGCCTGTAATTCAGCCTCATCTGGATGACAGGAAGTCTTACCGCTGCAAAATATTTTACCCTGTGTTAAGGTAAATAAAGTGAAAGGATTTCAGGGAAATCATTTCAATTTTACTGAGTGCCTGATTTCTCCATGAAAAAGCAGCAGTATAACATTCAGTGTATTCCCCATGAAAATCTGGAGGTATGATTATATCAATATATCATATGATATACAATGGTTTATATCCAAAATAAAAGTCAAGGAATTCATCCCTGACCCATCAAAACCTGATTAAGGGGAATTAATTCCAAAGAACAATGTCATCCAAATCAGCCATCTGCCACATTCTGCAATTATTAACATATTAATGTGTCATATGTTTCCGCATAAATATGTATATATGCATGTGCATAAAAATATATCAATATATAATGTAAAGCGTATATGTTGTATATTTTATATACGTACTAGAAATATCTACATACATATCTACATATGTGTGTATGTATATACATTCTTGACCTCACCTTGGTAAGCTTTTCATGGAACATCAAAGTAAACCAGCTTCTGAGGCCATTCAGAAACAGACATCTACCATTACAGACCAAGTCAGGTCTCCAGGGATATTCTCACTGTGATCTGAGATCACTGTAGTCTGCATAAGCCACGTGAACTCACAAGTGGTGAATTCTGGATGGTGGCTCAGATCAATACCTTCATTTTTTAACTCATGTCCAGCACTCCATCCAAACGTTCAAAGACATCTACAAAAACTCCAGACATCTCTCAATGGCAAATGCTTCAAGGGGAATTAAAAAGAAGAAATCAGATAAGGACAAGGATGTAATTTGTGCTATGATTAGAACCTGTCATCTCTAATCTCTCCTGCACTGAATGAATCATGATGGCAGTTTCTGCTTGATAATCTCTCACTCCATCCTGCATTGTAATGGTAAAGGCCTGAAAAATAGTGCCACATTCGCTGGTAGTTGTCAGCCTTTGTAATGGAACACTAAAATGAAAATTATACACTCATGGAATAGATGTAAAATATACATATATATATTTTCTTTTTTTTTTTATTACATATGTAAAATATATGTAAACTGCTAGTGTCACAGTCAGCCCTGTTTAGCCACAGGCTAGCCATCATGGTGTAGCACCCACATGAGGGATGTGACATAGTGACTTCCCTTCCACAGAGGACTGGCCCTGTGCTGCCCAAGCAAAGTGTTCCTACATGTTGTTTACAAAATAATTGTCCACCACAACATAAATACCAAAACATACAAGATCAAAGGAAAATTAATGCTCTAAAAAAAGAAACCATTGTAATGTGAAGAAAATGACTATGTATTCCACAGAGTGAAGTCTATGTTTTTAGATTTAACATGCTCCTGTGAACATTGTTAGGCAACGCCATAGTCAGTGAGCAATCTTGCTGTGTGAGAGCATTAAATACTTCTGCTGTATGCCCAGTCTGATGTGGCTCCATTGCTGTACCTTGTAATAGAGTTCAGAAGCAACCAGCCCATACATATCCATGTTGAGGTCACTGAGATGACATAATGGGTTTTGCTTGTTGTGCCTCTGGTCTCATACTCATGGGAGTCTCTACCTTTCAAAGGCACACATTTGATGGCTTTCTGAAAATTACATTCTGTTCAGTCTTGGAGCCCCAGGGAAGGTTTCTGTCTCTAATTCAAGGGTCATTGATCTCTTCCCTGGGCATAAGAGGTGGTTTGCTGGAGGCCCGCTGCTGGCTGGTCTTTCAGACCTCTGTGTACCGCACATGTTCCTCAGGCCATGCTTTCTGCACTCAACCCGCAGATGTCACTGGGGTTTTAAAGACAAAAAATAATGTGGATATTTTTGGAACTGCCTATATATCACTGCTTTTATCACAGCGTATAGGGTTACAAGACAAGCATTTTCACACTGAAATAATTTACTTGGTAGTAGTAAGGGCTTATCAGTAATGATACAAATACTTTCTGCACCACCTAAACCAATAATGAGCACGGGGCTGGGACTCAGGAAATACCGATTCTGAACTAAATTCTGTTATCCACCGCTTCCATGGGCCTGGAGCGAGCATTTCTCTCTTTCTGTCTGCTATAATAATCACCTGTCACAAATGAGTGTTGTGAGAATCAGGTAACGGCAGGAAACGGCAGAAAGCCTGGGCAGGTAGGCAGGAGCCCTCAGGATAAAACAATGATTTTGAGAAACCCAGAGGGACAAGTTTTCAGAAACTCTGGAGCACATTTCTTAAACACATTTCAAGTCAGGCACTCAAAAGCATTTTTCCAGGAAGCAGATCTCATCACTTTTGTCTATGAGAGTGACAGGTAAAGAAATAATTGCATAATAGGTCATGACATTTAAATAAAGTCAAGCCATACTTCAAGGAATCCATAATCATACAGGAAGTTTCCTAGGAAACTGGCAATATTAGCGCTGATAATGAAGGGCTAAAGTGTCCACTAGCCCACGCCTGGTATTCCTAGCCATCCCACATCCCTGCGCTGCAATTAAGCTCTGGTTTTAGTGAAAAGCTTTTTGGACTTGAAGAAGAATGTGACAAGAAGCAGAAGCTCACTTTTAAGCTCAGATTAAAAAAGCAAACCGTAGAGCTTTATGCATAAAAGAATGAAACCGGTCGCTCAAGGGCAGTATGAACATCTTTATGCATATAAAAATTAAAATACATTTCTCTGAGTTGGGTGCAGCTTTCATCTGTGCTCCTATAGCACCACATGCCATAAGTGGGAACACACACGTTTCTTCACAATGTAATGGGCTGCCTGAATAAAAGCTGGGAAGTTGAGAGCAGATCTTGATTCTTCTCACACAACAAAACTAACAGAAATTGCAGAATGGGTTGAGCTTTCCTAACACTTAAACAGGGGAAGTTTAGATTAGATATAAGGAAGAAATCTTTACTGTAAGGGTGGTGAGGCACTGGAATGGGCTGCCCAGGGAAGTTGTAAATGCTCCATCCCTGGCAGTGTTCAAGGCCAGGTTGGATGAAGCCTTGAGTGACATGGCTTAGTGTGAGGTGTCCCTGCCCATGGCAGGGGGGTTGGAACTAGATGATCTTAAGGACCTTTCCAACACTAACTATTCTGTGATTCTATGATAACACTGAACTAGGAACTTTGTTAAGAGATGTTAAATAATATTATCCTAAGCCCTTTTGCCTTCCTTTTTTACTCTCTTCACATTCCTTCTACAATCTTTATTGGCTTCAAAAAACGTTAACTAACATGATGAAGTCCTTTATATGCAATGAAAGCAAGCTCTCTCGGTTTTGGCTATAATTTGTAGTTTAGCACCACCTTCCTAGACACCAAAGAATTACATCTTTGCACTGCCAAATCTTTTAGCTTGAAACCTTCATACAAAAAGGGAAGTACAAAGAAGGATTTTTTTCCCCAATCTGTTTCAATTACTAGACAATTTTAATAATAAGACTGAGTTCTTAGTCCTCAGCATTTTTTGGAGCTCATCAGTTTTTAGAAACTATCCCACAGACTGGTGTTTCCTGTAGCACTTCAGGTACTGCTCTATGGCTGTGAATCTGTTGTCACAGTTTCAGGGCCCATCATTTATGTTTCCAAGTCATGAAAACTGAACTGTAATTGTAGTTTATGCTGAATATAGCATATTGTAGTATTAAAAAGGAGCTTGTGAGTGTCTGATCTGAACATGGTATATTTACTTAACATTGTAAGCAAAAATTTCAGCCTATTTTCGATATTTCATCATAAATAACTGCTAAGAAGAGTTTCAGTGATTTCTTGAAAAACAGGATTGACAGAACAAATAGAATTGTGGTTGGCAGCCTCATAGTTTACAATATAAATACTTTCTTCTATAATCCACGGAGATGATAAGAAAAACAGTAAAGGTGACAGATGTAGGGGTAACTAACCTGCATTAGCATCAAACACAAGCCCATGCCTCAAAGAATATTCAAGCAAAGCATAAAGGGGTTTTTTAATGCATTCTTTAGGTTTCCTCTTCTGCGTGTTCCCCAGCATGCCCTCACTTGCGTGGGGCATGTCCAGGATCAGCTAACCAAGAATAAGATTAATCACAAAATTACCTTACAGTGACCCTCTGCAAAACCTCCTAGGCTGAGCTCCTTATCTTGTGACCCAGAAGCTGCATGCACCCCCCATGTCATGACCTGTTTTACAAAAGTCTCACACAACTGATACTTAAAAATACCCAAGAGATCTGTGTACTTTTGCTTCGCTTGGTGCTTCCTACCATTACTGAACTACTAAAGGAGGTGTTCCCTAAGATGCGGTCACAGAACTCTGGGTGACACGTTGTGTCCATCCTACCTGTGTTCCTCAGGACAGCCAAGCAGCTAACTCGCTCACTGCTATGTTGCATGCTGAAGCTGCATCCCCTCTTAAGCCTTGGCTGACGTGGGGGTGCAGCAACCTCCCTGGTTGTAAAATTATTCTTCATCTAGAAAATGTCTTTTATATGGTGGAAACCTCTTGTCTCTTAGTTTCTTTGCCTATGCAATTACTGCACCATAATCTGACTGTGAATGTAAAGCAACCCCTCATTTTTGTCTCTTTAGGGAAGAAAAAAAAAGCTATTGCATGTTGAGCAACCATCACACTTTCCCTGCTAGATCTCCACCCTTCTATCACATATTTAATTTCTCATAAACAGAACCCTAATGGCAACCAACAGTGGGTTTAGTTATGGCAGTGAGCTAAAGGAACAGACACAGTTACATCTGCTGACTGGGCAACAACACAGAGAGAAAAGAAGATGATAAATGAAAAGAGAGGAGCTGTAGGTGTAAGCCTTTAAAATCTTCCCTGAATTCCACATGTGAATCAGGTATGGTTTCTGGAAGCAGCCCCAAGAAAATGCATGTGAGTGAGTCTTTTAATGTGGGTTAGTTTAATTTCTTTACACTTTTGTGTGGATGTTCTCATCAAGAATTAAAAAGCCTAAAGTGACCTTTACTTAATTTATTTAATTTCCAAGGAGAACTAAAGCAGATTGAATTAAGGACACTGTAATTCTGGCTAAGAGTGTCCACATATTATTGTATAATGCTGTTTAATTCTTGACTTTTCAATTCACATCTTTAGTTTGGACCGCATTTTCAGTGAGGCCCTGAGGAGCAAACACCAAGTGCATTACTGTTTGAAGAATGTCACAATGGTGTGCAATGCTTAACAGATTTATATTGTTTTCTTGTCCCACTGAATGGAGCATATAAATATTTACATAGACATTGCTACTCATTAGAGGCAACTGCATAAACAGATCCGCATGCTTACTTGGCACATATTTTTGATGCTTCTGTTAAAATTTGAATTTGGCTTTAATCACACCTACAGTTTGCATAGAAAATATATCAGAGACTTCTTTCAACTGTATATGACATTTACCCTTGCAGAAATGACTGGTTTTCATACACACATGCCCAGTGTAAACAGATTAACTTAGCAGGGAAATTATTTTTGAATGTCTGTGCTTCCATTGGCTCTCCAGCTCTTCTCGGACACCGTTATCTCTAAAACCCCTCTCAGATTCCTCAGTATCAGACCAGCCACAGTGTGGGACAGGTAGCTCAGTTGGGAAAGCCATGGGGAAGTCTCAAGCATCATGTCATTTTCCAGTCATAACGTTTATATCCCAGGTAAATTGAGTTTGGGAGGCTCGGAGTGTCAAAAGCCGTGATCCTGGAAGGGCAGCTGCCCTGGGCTGACCGTAGTTTTCCACTTTCCTTTCCGTCCCGGTTGTCCCCACAAAGGGGAAAACACCACCCAGGGGCTTTTGGGCCTTGTGAAAAAGGGGCCTGGAAAAGGGTCTGTGGGCTCCCTGTGAGGAGGAGTTATGGACTCGGTCACTTTGATTTAATGCTTTTCTTCAGTGTAATCCACTTTCCCTCCTGACCAACTGATAAGCAAGTCAAAGTATTGTGGTCAATAAGGTATTTCTATCCCAAATGTATTGACCTGCTGAAGACATTTGCTTGCCAAGCAGTTTGTCTTTCAGGTAAGTGAACTTTGCAATTAGTTCCCCAAGCATGGTGTTTGCTTGAAAGTAATGCCATTAAGGATGCTCTCTTTGCCTCCAGCTGCTGCACTTCAAATTTGGTGGCATTGCTGTGTTGTTAGAAATCTGAACAGAATGAAGGGCATACAGAGAGAACATAAGGCACACAGTATTAGCAGTTATTGTTTGATGAATACAAAGTGATAGCATCAACTATAAAAGCTAGAGAAGTCCTGCTTACAATTCTTTAATAACTTGGAATTAAATTTTACACAATGAGCATCTGTTACCAGTCAATTTTCCCCCACACTCATACACCAAAAGCTTCAGCCAAGATAGCTTGCCTGTTTTCTAGGGCCAAGGCTGAACAAAAAAACGTGTCTCCATTTCTCCCCTGCCTGATGAAATATACCAAGATCCTATTCTGGCAGCTCCAGCAACCTCTGTTTTCAAGCAAGTAATTTGGATTCGCCTGCAGACAGCTTCCGTGGCAGAAATATGGCTTTTATTCCTATGAAAATCCACAGAAACTTTGCCAATACACAAAAAAATTATAATTACCTTTCTCTGCTTCCTGCAGACCAAGGCTAATGCCCCTGCCTGCAGTTTTCCCCCAGTAACAGGGACAGGGCAGCCCTTTCTAGGTCATGGCACAGATGCCTTGCAAAGCCCAAGTCCTGGCACCCAGGGGGACCATACCCCAACCCTGCCATGGCTGCTGGGTCATATCCATAGAGATGTTCCACTGGGCAGCAGGAAATCCCCTAGGGCCTCACAAACAGCCTTTTCCCAGCATCTCACCCTTTCCTGTGGGATTTATGGCAAGTAACTAGGAATAGCTTTCTTGGAAAACTTCATCATATTTTTAAATGGTAACATCTGAAACTCTTCTGTGTGCTGACAGATCCTTGCATCTTTCACACTCAGGATGGTTGAAGCCAGCTGAGCAGCTCGCTGCTGAATTGGAGTTGAGTGGTGCAAAATCCATTCAGCAGACCCAACACAGCTGCTGCAGGGAGAATGGGACCTTGACTTGGGCACCCAAGGCATGACTTTGATGAAGCAGAGCTGTGAGATTCTGCTATAGAGAAGAATATCAGTAACTAAAAGGGAAAACCAAACCAAACCAAACCTTATTTAGAAAATTATTCAAATGTGGATTTGTTCTGTGCTGAGATTACCAGCCACTTGTTCTCTATAATTCCAGCAGCTGCAGGAGAGTCCCTGGCAGGAACAGGGACTGGCAGATCTGTTTTAATCAGCACATCCCACCTCACCCTGTGAATGAGTAGCTCCTTCAGCCACCATATTTCAGTTGCACCCTGTCATGTCCTTAAGTCCTTAGTTTTTTCCTATTGCTAAAGGTGATAAGCAGAGGCTGGAGCAAAGGTCTATAACAATGGAAGAGGATGTTTTTCCCAAACCCTTTTAGAAACAGGTTTTACTGAATATTTGCAAACAACCATGCACTGCTATCAATTGAAAAATTTGCAAAAAATGAACAAATTGTCCTAGGTCACCTGTATAAACATGTGCAAAGTGTGCAGTGTGGGTATGTCAGGGAGGAGACTGCCAGCAGACAGCCTTAAGGACCCACTGGGATCCATCGTCTCTTTCCTTCTTACGCTTGGGTCAGGACAGGATTTATTTCCGTGGCCTGAGGACTGAAACTCCTTTGTTTTAAGCCCAGCTTAGACTCATTAAACCCACACTGATGCCGTTAACAAGTCTCTTTTTCCACTTCAGATCTCCCAGGATGGTAACTGGATTAATCAGTGTTTACACAGAGCTTTGTGATGGAAAGTCTCGGTAAAATGTGTTCTGTAGATTCAGCACTTTTTGGACTACAGATTCAAAAAAAAAATGCAGTATGAACTTACTTAGGGGTCATCATTCAGTAGGATACTTCCAAGCATGTTTAAAGATAACAATTTGGGTTGAGAACTCCACTATATTCAAGCCTAACTTTATTAATTTCTTACACAAAATGAGCAGTTTTCTACTCTGGAATATATGCCAAATGTCAGCAATGTTTTATTTAAAGGTGTAAGCAAATTACACTTTTGTCAGACATCCGTAAATCCTTCTGAAAAGGTGTCTAAGTTATTGTGCATAAATTATTTGCACAATGTATATTGAGAGATTTTAAGTGTTTGGAGACAGATGCCTCTTCTACATCCCTGAAGAAAAATGGAGAATAAAAGTGTCTTTAACTGTTTAGAACAGATGGCAGGGCAATAAAAGTGCTGAACAGCTATAAAGCAAGCAAAAGAAAATAACATCCATCAGACAGGAGCCAATGGCAGTGAGATGCACGAATACAGATATTAGAGAAAAGTTACTTAAGAGTAAAGAATGACACTTTTTGTCCCACACATCACATTCTGTCAGGCTCTGTCTTTTTGATCCTCCTGATGCCAGTCTCTAATCAAGCGATGAATGAAAAATACAGTTAATTGCTTTACTGGAAACAGGTCTAGCCATATTGTGCATTTATCCCCCAGGGGCAATGGAGGCTGTACGCTGCAGGTATTAGTGATTTCTTCACCCATCAATGCTGAAAACAGTGAACATTTTTTGCTGTAAATTCAAAATACCCTATCAAATACCCTGTGAAACTTGGTTTCCCACTCTTCTTTGTCTTCTGCTCTGACTTGCCGTGTTATCATTTCTATGCAGAATTGGAAGGAGCCGGGATTCCCTGCCTGCATAGTCAATGGCACATTCATCACCTGATGTACTCACGTGTGTGTTAATTAACAATTTCAGTGACACAACTGTCCGTATCTCTGCTCCTACCTGAACTACTGTGGCCTATGACAAGTCATTTGCAGGCTTCTGTAAATAATATTCTTAATAGTTAACATTCTTAATCATTACATTATTATTTTTACAGTTGTTATGTCTGGCACTCCAGAGCTTAGTGAAGAGCTGCAAAACATAACACTTTCAGGATCTCTTAAGATCTGCTATCCTCAGACTTTGAAAGTGTCAGTAGAATTCTTAGATCCAGCCTCATCTATTCCAAAAATTCATGTGTCTCTGTAGGTCTTTCTGTCTTATTTGGGGCCTTGGTGTCTCTTCAAGGTCCTCATGATCTGCACAAGAACTCTTCTTGTCATCAGCTATTTCACTGAAAACCCTGAAAAAGAAGGTTCTCCATGAGGAATAAATGTTATGTTTCAAAGGATATTTCTAGATTTTGCAAGCCCAGAATTTAAGACTTTGAAAAAATATTAACACTTTCAAGAAATGGAGTTTTATCAACTTGAAAAAGAGTAGATTTTGACTAGATATTAGGAAGAAATTCTTCACCGTGAGGGTGGTGAGACACTGGAACAGGTTGCCAAGAAAAGTTGTGGCTGCCCTGTCCCTGGAAGTGTTCAAGACCTGGACATGCCTGCCCATGGCAGGAGGGTTGGAACACGATCTTTAAGATCCCTTCCAACCCAAACCATCCCATGGTTCTAAGACTCCAGAAAGAGATTTATGCACGTCTTTAAGTAAATAAATAAATAAGAGTAGCACTGCAAGTCTAATAGCAATGCATGTCTATAAACAAAAAGGAAAGCTAATTTTTCTAATTTTAATCAAATTCCAGGAGTAGACAGGAAAATAAAGTAGGAAAAGTAGATTAGCTACCTTAAGCCTTTTTTGTCTTTTCTTTGTATATAAAGACTCTTGGTAGACAAGAAGAGGTTTATTTATAACTGAAAGTATAATTTAATTGTTTAATCGTTATTGCTTTGGTTCCACTTAAGAGTGTGTAATCACATGTGTTAGCCATGGAAGACGGTGTCTTTGAGCCTGCACAGAGAAAAAAAAATTGTATGGCAATTCCTAAAGCAGTAGAGTTAGGCTTCTTTTTTCTTATAGAGGTACAGAAAATGTTTGTTTCTACTCTAGAAATTGAAAAATCTCTTCCCTTTGGTGGTTTCTTTAGAATTTATGACATGCAGAAGGCTTGAAGTACATTGACAGCAGGAGGGTTCACATCGGCTGGCTCTACACAGCAAAGTCGACTGCCTCATATCTGCTGATGCTCCATTTTTGGGGGGATTCATCACTACATAAAAATCAGACCTGTGAATTATGTCTGCTTTGAAACTGTTTTGTGGTTGTCTGATGCTCCACACCTACGTTGCAGTGTTGCAATGACAAACATTTTATCCTGAATAAAAACAGATGAAATGAAAGTTCACTGGAAATGCATTTACTTTGGGTTTTTCTTCTGAACAAGACCAATATTTTTTCTCTATTCACAACCTAACTTGTTCAGTACTCTTTACGAAAAGCAGGTATAGGATTTCATAGTGGTTTTGCCTACAGCATGCATCACTTTTTACATAGCTACAGTTACGTACTAAAAAATGGGAAAACAGCTTCCAATCAAGTTGCTAAGTTTACAAACTTTTCCTGATGACCAGAAGACTTGGCTGGATCCAAGTATTTTTCTTTCCATGTTGTATGTCAACAAACTATGACTCATACTAAATTCACATAGCCCCTAAGAGGATAATATTAATTCTGGCTAAAGTCAAATAATTCAAAGGTTTTATGTGTGAACAGGAAACAGGTTAAGCACAAATCTTCTATTATAACTGAGATTAACATAGTGATAAGGGGGCCACAGCAGGCAAAGGCATGAACTGTTGAGCTGGATACACCTAACAGTTCCTGAGAACTGAAGAAATGTCTTTCAGAACCCCTGGGTAGTACCTTAGCATCAGTAAGTCAGTGGCAGAACTCCTACTGACTTAGGTGAACTACCTCTAACTGGGTGGATCTTCCTAGGTATTTAACTACAGACTTGCCTGGAATTCATCCTGGCAGGTCAGCCTGCAGGCACTGATCTTGAATAACACAGGAAAATGAATTTTAAATAGCTACAGTGGCTATGCAGTACATGTTATCTACTGCAAACATAGTGATTAAAATATGTTGCATTGCACAATAACCATCAAGAACATACCCATGAAACTGAGAGTGAATAACTTTTAATCCTTCCCATCGTGCCACCATTAAAGCAGAAGTAGCTTATTAGTTCAAAACATGTACCTTTTTCTAGCGTAGATGCAAAATGTTTTAGCATATCACGGCAAAATTCAAGAGAAAGTGCACACTATTTTACATGATCGTATACTGAATATACAAACTATGCAATATTTCTTAATGCAGTTCTTAGTAAGGAGAAAAGGTTAAGACTATTAAATGAAATCACAGTAACTGTTCACACTTGTAGAGTCCTCTGCAATGTATTTCCTGAAATGTAGACATCCATTTTTTCAACTAGTAAATACCTTATTAGAGCTAAGATATTTTCAGCAACACTATTCTGTTTTTCACCCACAACTTCTACTATTATAGTTTCCCACAATGAACCCACACTGAGAGCAGTCACTTGCCCTTATCTGTGATGCTTTGTATGTCTGCACAGCTGAGGGAAGAGGACTCCAGCATTTTTGGTCTCCTGCTGCTGTCCATACTGCCCCAGGCATGAAGAGCCTTGCTGGCCACTGACCTGGGAACACAGCCCCACACTCCTTCTCCTTTCACAAAGAGCAAAGGAAAAAGATCAAATTCAAAATCCTGTTGTCCTTTGAACCTTTAGATGGGCATTGTGTAAATACATATTGAAGGTTATGTATTATGGCAGCCCTATAAAAATGATATTTAATAAGGGTTCGTTAGAGGGATTCACTGATATGAAGATTTTTACCTCCTCTCCTGCCTGGCAGTCACAATAAATGAAAGCTCTACACTGCCAGTTACTGAGCAGGCCTCTGATTACTTTTGAATAAGGTTCAATGTTTTATTTACAATTGTGGCTGATGTGTTACGCCTGTTTTCCAAAGCAGTAGCTGGGAATGCCCTACCCCTTTATGATTAATTGCTTGCAAAAATTGCTTCGCTTTGCTACTAGAAATGCAAGTGGAGTGTCTGGCAAATCTAAATTGGTGTTCCACTGAAACACATTTGTGCAGAAAGTTGCAACAAGCAAGTACTGAAACCATCCAGCCCCACTTCTGTACAACCAAATGGGGTTAAAAAGAACACAAGTCACATATATGTTGAAGACATATATCTCCAGGAGTATTGTGGCAGTATGTAAAAAAGAAAGGATACATCTTCACTGTAGAACACAGTACTGGGGAGATATCTGCAATAGCTGAGACTGAAGCTGCATGTTAGCATCATGTCATGCCTATCTTGATTTATACTGTGGCTCAGGCCAGCTATCATGCCCTCTCAGCCCACAAACACTTTGTTCTGTATAGACAGAAGCTCAGCTAAAATCAAAATGTACTTCAGTTCGAGAAGCACCCCCATGAGTTGTGCTCAATAGCTTTCCTCTAGCTTTGCCCAAAAGCCCATGCAGACCATATGTGGGGTCTGCCACTTTTGCATGGGAGAGGGTGAGCACCCCGCAATGTTTTCTGAACTCACAGGCCACATGATCTGCATCACGATGACAATCTGTCTCTGTTTCATTGGTGACTTTTGCTGGACTCTGTTGTTCATGCTGCCTTTGACCTTAATGACTCCCATTTGCATCATTACAGGTAAAGTGCCCACCAGAATGCCAGTGCTACTAAACTGTGTCAGAACAACATACGCAAGACTACCCAACACATCTTCTCACTCAGCAGGATGGGTAGACCCACAGCAAAATCCAGAAATGCATGGGTCCTACCCAGGTGCACATTAGGTTATCATTCCTGGCTTGATGTCCCAAGAAGGTAGCATTGATACCCTTGCCCTGCCGTTCACTAATACTTCCCCTCTGCTTTGCAGGCACCAGCCATGGCAGTCGACCAGTCTCTTCTCAGCAGCTGTATTTAGCTTAACCTAACTTCACAGGTTACTAACAATTTAAACTCCACAGACCTTTTGCTATGCTTGAACAATGTGGTGCTTTTTGCAGAAAGCCAGCATGCGCACACCCACTATTTCAGCTTCAACTGTATCTCAAAACTGCAAGCTGTGTTTTTGAACCTGGGAAGTCTTGGAAGAAGCAGACTACTCTTAGGAAAGTAATCTGAAGCTAACAGATCCCACAGCCAGCCCCCAGGATCCAAACAAGTGGTAAGTGGGAATAAAGGAAACAGAAACTAAGTTGAAAATATGTTGTAACTAAAATATCTGCAGCATGTTTGTGCACAGCAGCTAGGGACTTTCCAGAAATATAAACCATGATCATCTTTTCCCTGAAGGAACTAATAAATAAAGGCAGATAAAGGTTAGGGAAACCTTATGCCCAAGATACAGTGGAAGGTCACCAGAAGTTATATAACTAGAATTTAAAGACAAATTAATTCTCATGAGCAGTGGGAAAGTTTTTAAACAACCATGGGATACAGGCGAAGTATCTTTCACCCAAAATTACACTTAGAAAATCCTGCATCACATACCACAACTTTGAATAAATGGCTGAATAATAATTTTACATGAAAAAAGAAGATGCCGTTTGGGATCACAGGATAATTCTGGCTGGGTGGGAGCTCAGGGCACCTCAGTCAAACTTGTTGCTCACAGCAGGGCCAGCTCTGAGCTCAGACTGTGTTGCTCAGGGCTTTGTGCACTTCATCTGCTTCTTACCACAGTGGATTTTTTTCCCCGTCAAAGTAAAGGAAAGGGAAAAACATGAGAAGAAGCTTCTCTTCTAAGTAGTTCACCAACAAACTACTTAGACCAGGATCTTGTCTCCAGCACTGCTCCACCCACTTGGACATCAAAAGCTGCCCTCATTCATATCCTTCACACACAGCCCCAAACAGCTTCAACTGGTGCCCCAGTGCTGTACTGAGTGCTCAGCCCCTATCTTACCTAGTCATACCAACCTCAATTTTAGACCGCTAAGCAGCTACAACACCAGAATTTCCTTCTTTCTTTTCCTGGGTTGTCCCATTCCTTCTTATTTTAACTAAAAAATGTACAGTAATGAGCCTATAGACCAGTGGTACATGGTGTCTGAGCTTTTAGGTTTCAAATATGACAGAAAGGACATATTCAAACATGATCGAGTTAAAAGAAGCCAAATCATTGCCTTATAGAAAATAGCACAGGTCTAGCAAAACACAAGTTCTTGTATGACCTTCTGGGAGAGAAGCTTGCATGAGAGGAACACATCAAATAATTATATTTTTTCCCAAAAGACAAAATTCTAGGAAAGAATAAAATCTGATACTACAGAAACTGTATGATCTTATACTAATTTTGGTCCTCCTTGAAAATATTAAATCCATATTGAACAGGAAAAGGGGAACTTTTAGCATGAAAATGCTCTGTATTTTAAATTAATCGGTAGATCAACAACTGCTATAGGAAAGGCCCCTAGCAATGTTGGAAAATAAGTACTTTTGTAGGCCACAAGAGAGATCTCCCCCAGAAACTTGAAGGGAACTATAAAAAGCTGTGCTGTTCAGTACATTCTCTAGGACATAGACCATGTGGAACAGACGTCTCAGAACCTGTCATGTGCAAATGTCAGCAAGCTCACTCTGTTTGCCTTGGTTTAATGGAGGATATTAACTTCTGATGTGGTAAAAATGTTTACAGACATACTTATTATTTCTGAAAATTAAGTCACAGTATTTAGGGTAACTCATTATGGCTGCAAAATCCATGTTTTTGCTTTGCTGTTACCTCAAATATATTTCAGCTGCATGTACAGACTTTATTCCCCTGGGGTTTGAAAGAAAACAGTCTCTCAAAATCGCCATTAACTCATATTGATCAGCAGCTTATAGATGGTCCACTTGTGAGACTGAACTGTCGTGACTACAGCCATACTGCAAAGAAAGTTTGATAGCATTTTGCTCGGGTATGTCCCCCACCAAGGCCCGGGATGGCAGTCTGCTACCTGCAAATAATGGAAGACTATGTCCCAAAGAAAAAGAATTGCTGGACTGGTTTTTTATGTGATTGATTTGATAGTTCAGGGCATAGAAACATATTCCTTTGTATGCTGCTAGCCTGCCACAAGGGCAACAGTGATAGTTGCCTGCCTAGTCGAGTCTGTCCCATTTCTCAGCTTATTTATAAGGAATGGGTTTGGATGAGGAGCATTTTTGATGCTATCCTCAAGTTGAATAAATCATGATTAATTCTTCTGGGACATTTCACCCTTCTCCAAAACATATGCAGTGTCATGCCACTCATCTCTGGTAGCTGCTGATTTTTACAGGTTTGTATGCCTTGTCTGGTAGTGCTCTGAAACATGTAAACATCCACTGAAATGCATTTAACAGCTTTCTTCTTGTATTTATCTAAAGCTTTAGTGGTCTGTTCTTGTTGTTCACTGCATTCACTGACGGAGGAGTTATCGGCATGCCAAGCAAAACTGCTTTGCCATCTTGCTGTTAATGTAAAGCTGAAAAGTACTTAGAAGTTGGTCTCATTTTCCTGCTTTAAGGAATATTACTGCATGCCTTAGGGCAAAATGGTTATAAGAGAACAATTCTTGCCTTGAAGAAACTGAAATCATACAGTATTGTGTAGACATAGTTAAAGAAACGTACTGACACAAAATAGGCATTTTGGTGACAATTCAGTAAAAAAAAAAAAAAAAAAAATTATCAAAATCTAGTCAAATAAAACCTCTAAAAACATTTTTGTAAATTAATCTTTATATATATATCTGAAGATGAAGGTTTGGTTTGAACAGACAAATCTGAAGCAAGTGTGGGAATGAGGCTGTATAACTACACTGCCTTTCAGATGCATTTTGAATCTCCTAGATTTACAAGGTCGAACAGTTCTTGCATAGTCAGCCCTGCAAAGCCTGCCAGAGAGCTGTCAGATTAGGGGGGTTTCTCTTTTCTTTTTTCATCTTCATTAATTAAGGTTCACAAGAGAGAAGTTTTCCATGTTCCAGCAGCAGCAATTATATCCCACTCTTAATTAAGCTAGTTAAACTGTGCTGAAAACTCTGAAGTGGCTTGAGAGTTTTTGACTGGCTTCCTGATTGCAAATAACATCAAATCTGGTCCTAAGTGCACTTGAAGGAGACAATAACTTGTTGTGAGATCTTGGTTTATGGCTCTTGCCTACATTATGTATTTTTTACACAAAAATCCCAATATAGCAAGTAAAGCCAAGAAGAAACACACTTTGGTAATACATCCAAAATCAAAGGAGGTGATCTTGCCCCTCTATTCTGCTCTCGTGAGACCTCACTTGCAGTATTGTGTGCAGTTCTGGTGTCCTCAACATAAAAAGGACATGGAACTGCTGGAAAGTCCAGAGGAGGGCCATGAGGATGATCAGGGGACTGGAGCACCTCCTGTATGAAGATAGGCTGAGAAAGTTGGGGCTGTTCAGCCTGGAGAAGAGAAGGCTGCGTGGAGACCTCATAGCAGCCTTCCAGTACCTGAAGGGAGCCTATAGGGATGGTGGGGAGGGACTCTTCATCAGGGACTGTAGTGACAGGACAAGGGGTAATGGGTTAAAAATTAAACAGGGGAAGTTTAGATTGGATATAAGGAGGAAATTCTTTCCTGTTAGGGTGGTGAGACACTGGAATGGGTTGCCCAGGGAAGTTGTGAGTGCTCCATCCCTGGCGTTGTTCAAGGCCAGGTTGGACGGAGCCTTGGGTGACATGGTTTATTGTGAGGTGTCCCTGCCCATGGCAGAGGGGCTGGAACTGGATAATCTTAAGGCCCTTTCCAACCCTAACTGTTCTATGATTCTATGATTCTATGATTCTATGAAATTAGCATTTGAAGATGTGATCTCATCAGAGGGAATGAAAAAGTTCTAATTACAGATGTGTCTTTTTACGTCAATATTGTGATGCTAACAGCTCTAAAAGACAGAAATAATTTATTTTAATTTCTAAAATATGCATAATTGGCTTCATATGCAGACTGGATGCAAAATGTAGTCACAGAAGTCACCATTCTTGTTGTCAAGTGCAGAAGAAGAATTGCTCTTTAAATGTAACTAAAATCCTCAGACCAGTTTATGTATTTGGTCATTTTTAGGTCTTGATAAAGTGATGCTGATTATTTTTCAGATTCTGCACCCTTCCAGCTTTGGAAGATATATTTGCTGTGAGTGTTACATGCTTGCCTAAGTATCTTATGACCACTGAGGCTCAGGTGCTAGGATTTTTTCTTACTGTAACGACCACAGTGTACAGGATGTGCATAGTATCTGGAAACTTCTATATATATGTCACTCCTATATATATGTCCCTCCTTCTCCCACCTTCCCTTGCTGTGTCTGCAGAAAATACTGCCTTTCAAAATACATTAAAAAATCAGTGGAAGCTCTTTAAACGCTTGTTAGCCTTATCTTTTTACACATGCTGAGTATTATGTGGATAAAACTACATTAAATAATAAGAGTATAACGTGTGAGGAGGGAATATGAGGGCTTGAGGTGAGACAGATCTCTGAGGGAACAAGCCGAAGGAAGAAATGAGGTGATGTATCATGGCTGCAGGTAGACAGCTAGGCCTTGGCCCACACTGAGGCTGTCTGCCTCAGCAGGGTGGTAATATATCCAAATACATCTCAGCAGGACATGGAGAAATCACTGGAGCTGACAGATAACAGTGGGAGAAACTGACAAAAGCTATAGTGGGAGTGCAGGAAGGGACAGCTGCACTTCACAGGGCACTAAGGGAAGGGGTGTGGGCAAGGGCCCAACACGACAGCTGACACTGAGGGGCAGTTTGGGTGCATTGTAGCTCACAAGGCCAACAAGGCCTGGGGATCCATTTTAGTAATGCGCTTCAAGGCTGAGGGTATCACAAACAGTGAGATTGAGGTGGGATGCAGCAAAACTAGGAGCAATGAGGAGAAAGGGATTAGGGCAGGCTTTGGGCAGAGATAGGGGAAGGTAGAGAAAGGGATGTAAAATGGCAGCTAAAAAAATGACCAAAAAAGGAAAAAGGAAAGAATAGGGCAAAGGAAGATAGGGAATGCAGATGATGTGATCAGGCAGCCTGGAGGTACTTGCAGAGCAGCCCAGCACTTGGTCACAGGCTCACAGGACCATTTGGGCTGGAAGAGAGCTCAGGAGGTCTCCCCCCAACCTCCTGCTCACAGCTCTGAGGTAAGAACTGGTTGCTGAGGGCTTTGTCCAGCTGGGTCTTGAAAACCTACAAGGACTGCCAAAACCAGGATGTTTAAACCATGCTGGTTGACTCACCTGCACTGTGTTTCAGCCCTGCTGCCATGGGCTGGAGGCTGGAGGCAATGGGGGAGCTTCCATCCCAAGTAGCAGGTTGCTCAGAGAAGCTGTGGCTGCCGACATGGCAGTGTTCAAGGCCAGGTTGATGGGGCTTTGAGCAACCTGATCTAGTGGAAGGTGCCTCTGCTCGTGCAGGCGTGTTGAAACCAGGTGATCTTTAAGGTGCCTTCCAACCCAAACCGTTCTGTGATTCTGTGACACATGGAGCATGAACATCCCTTACCAAAGCTGCATGTTATGTCAATGCAACCTGCCAAAACTGCATTCAGTGTTTCCCAGGTAGCTGTCTGAAAGCTAAAGGATAATATACAAGAAAGTGGTTTTAATCAGGATATAAGCCATTGTCCTGGGTTCAGCAGTAGCAGTCATTTTTCTCCTTCTTAGTAGCTAGTGCAGTGCTATGTTTTTATTTTTTGGCCTGGGAAGAGAGCTGATAACACCAATGGTTTTAGTTGCTGCTCAGTAATGTTTAGTCTGACCAAGGAAAAGAACTGTCGTGGTTTAAACCCAACCACAAACCTCGTTCACTCACTCCCCCCCACTCCTTCTTGCCCTTCCCCTGCTCCTGGAGGGACGGAGAGGAGAATCGAAAAGAATGCAACTCCCACGGGTTGAGATAAGAACAGTTTAGTAACTAAGGTATAACACAGATCACTACTGCTACCACCAATGATAACAATGATAAAGGAAGTAACAAGAAGAAAGAATCCTGTGGAGGATTGGCTTGTCGAAAAAGGTCAAAAGGTCATGCTCCCATCAACGAGCTGAAACAAGACATCTGTGTAGAAGATGGTGCAAACCTCTCACGCCAGATAATGAGGAAATGAAGGACACCGGCAAACAGCAACATACTATGACCAATCACAGCCAAGGCCACTAAGTGATAAGTGCATGAGAAGGAGGATGGTGGGGGGGGTGCACGGTGTAGCTGCAAAATATAGAGCTTACACAATGCCTTATTTGTGCCGGGGAAGAACTCTGCGCGTGGACAGCGAGAGGAACCAATCATGTATAACCACACCTAATCAATAACGTATATAAGCAGCGAGCTTGTGATTAATAAACGGAACATTCACGATAACTCCATGAGTGCAGTGTCTGATTCCCGCGTACCGCGACATCTGGCGCCCGAACAGGGACCTGAAGACTCGCCCTAGAGACACAACGGTGTTGAAGAGCGGAGCCGCGAAACTCCTCCGGGAGGTAAGGCTGATCTTTGCGGATACGGATTGCTGTAGGACCTCGCGAGGGACCATGCCCGGGTCAAAAGGGACAATGCCGATGGAGGCAGAGTTTGCTGCAGCCGAGCGATTGCTCCATGCTATTCTCTCTAAGAGAGGAGAAGCTGTAGCGGAAAAGCTGCTTACAAAGCTGATACAGTGGGGAAGAGAGACTGAGGACAGAGATGAAGACAGTCTTTTTGACCCGAGCTCTATTGACCCCAAGAAGGAACCTGTGCGTGCTCATCAGGCTGCTGTTGCTGCTCCTGAAGTTCTGACGCCTGTTAATTCTGATGCTGACCTGGATGATCCTTTTAACATGGAGCCGGAAAAGAAGCCTAATTTATATCCCCCAGATCCTCATGATAAATGGACAGCTGTAAAGGGAGAAGCGAGATGGGTGGGGGATGCAGATGCATTGTGTGCTTTCCCTGTGATGTATGTGCTGGATCAAGACCCGTGGTGGGAAGGTCTCTCGTATGCCCTTATCAGGGGTATCGAGAGGACTGTGGTGGACTGTGGTGGTCCGTGGACTTGGGGTCCCATATACAACTCATTTGATACAGTCTGTCTGTGATACTCATGTACTAGAAGTTAGCAAATATGTCTATGATTCTATTGATGCTTGGAAACCTTTACAGATATTGCTGGCCTCTTCTTCTGACATAGACTGGCCACCTGTGTCAGAATGAGTGTGCATTTTGATCAGTATAAAAGCCCAAGCCTCATGCGATGTGGGGGAGGCAGAGCCTCTGCGGGGACGCTCGCTAGGGCTGAGCCTGCCACCTCACACTGGGATGATGCTTGTTGGAGCTGGTTTCCTGATAGTCTTCACAGAGTCCTTATGCCACGTTTTGTACATGGGACTGTGTAGTGTGAGTAATGATTGTCTGGATTTTGTGTTTCAAATATTGTAGTTGTGTGAAATGTGCTTGTGGGATCCCATATGCATACGTATGTGTGTGTGTGTGTGATGAGAGCAGATGGTGTTCTATGTATTTTTTTTTTTGTTATCGTGTTCATGTAAAAGTTTTTAACAGGTAGTGGTTTAACATTTCAGGCAAGAAAGGGTTAATGCAAAAGTGTGGTTGCTGACAGGTATTTATGGTTGCTGCTGAAGCAGGCAGGCAGCTGTAGCTGCTGCCAAGCAGGCTGCTGTTTGTAGCCGTGCAAAGCAGGGCGAACAACTTTTGAAAAAAAAAAAAAAAAAAAAAAAAAAAAAGAAAGGGGGGGGGAGAAGAAAGGAAGGTAAAGTTGCAGAGCACAGGTAGACAAATGCGAATCCAGGTGATAGATTGGAAATCTATTCAGAGAGAGGCTCTGTCAAACAATGATTTTGATTGTTGCAGGAAAAGATTCTCGCCTTTCCTGTTAAGTACCAGATTAACGCTCAAGGTCAGGCAGTAAATGCTGAAATGTCTCCCTTAAATTGGAAATTGCTATCTCAGTTAAGGCAAACTGTTATTTCTACAGGCATTCAGTTTGAACCCACTAGGCAGATGTTGTCATATATTTGGGGAACAAATTTGCTGTTATATTAAAAGTATTGTGAAATTAATCCTCACCCCTTCGCAGTTGTTGTTATGGAACATGTATTGGCAGAAAACCTGTCAAGAGGCAGTTGCAGTTCAGCGAGGCCAGGGAGATCCCCTGATTGGGGTGCAATTACAACACCTGATGGGAACTGGACAGTTCTCCACTAAGGAGGCTCAAGTCCAGCTAGGTCCAGAATTGTTAAAAGAATCTATGAGACTAGCCTTGCTACTGGGGAGATCATCATCTGCGTTGAAAGGACTATTCATTGTTCCAGGTGTCATCAATGCTGATTATATGGGTGAAATTACGCTAAATTATTTATGCATCTTTGGTGATGAACAAACTCCAGCGGTTATTAAGCACTTTGTACAAACAGAAGATAAAGCCTTCTTTTAAGGCGTACTATCGAGATCCTAATACAGATCTGTGGCAGGAACCGGCAGAAGTAATATATCTGGGCCGTGGTTCCGCCTGTGTTTCTGCTCCTGCAGGACCCTTGTGGGTACCATCCAAGTGACTAAGACCGGCTGTTGCAGAAGCTCCAGTGATGGCGTCTCCGAGCTAGTGTATGGACCCTGACTCGCAGACCCGGGAGGAGCGTTGCTTGCGCCGAGCGCTACAGCCACTAATAGAAGAACTTAACTCCTTAGTCAACACAGAGCTTTCATTGAGCATGGTCGCCCTCCTAGATCCGGTCCATGGCCACAGGCATATAGTGGTACAACTGAGATTGGTGATACAACAAGTGCTTCGATAACTCTGTAGTTTTTGTCATCAGTGTGACCCTACAGTAGAATTGTATTGTGGTGGTTGTCAGTCTATAAGGCATCTTCGCCAGAGTTAGCTGAAACAAAGACCTTTTGTATAGTCTGTCAAATTATCTTTTATGTAACCTGCTTATAGCGCTTCAGAAATATTTAGCTGATTTTAGAAGTTTCACTTCATAGAGCTGCATATACGTTTGCTTTACAAGCTGCTTCGCTGTTATAGGTCTCATAATTATAGGGGTTTTGTTACTTTGTTATGCTTTGCAATGTTGTTCTGCTTGTTTACAACGACTCCTGACTCAGTCCTTATCCCTTTATAAAGAAAAAGGGGGAATTGTGGAGGATTGGCTTGTCGAAAAAGGTCAAAAGGTCATGCTCCCATCAACGAGCTGAAACAAGACATCTGTGTAGAAGATGGTGCAAACCTCTCACGCCAGATAATGAGGAAATGAAGGACACCGGCAAACAGCAACATACTATGACCAATCACAGCCAAGGCCACTAAGTGATAAGTGCATGAGAAGGAGGATGGTGGGGGGGGTGCACGGTGTAGCTGCAAAATATAGAGCTTACACAATGCCTTATTTGTGCCGGGGAAGAACTCTGCGCGTGGACAGCGAGAGGAACCAATCATGTATAACCACACCTAATCAATAACGTATATAAGCAGCGAGCTTGTGATTAATAAACGGAACATTCACGATAACTCCATGAGTGCAGTGTCTGATTCCCGCGTACCGCGACAGAATCCAACACCTCAACACCAACCGACCACTAACTCACCCCACTCCCCCCAGCCGAGCACCAACCAATACCTCGTCCAGCCCTGCAGTCCCTGCCCTTCCGGGTAACTCCCCGTTACATCCTGGGCATGACGTGCTGTGGTATGGAATACCTCTTTGGCTAGTTTGGGTCAGGTGTCCTGTTTCTGCTTCCTCCCAGCTTCCCCTCCTCCCTGGCAGAGCATGAGGCTCCGAAAGTCCTTGGCCAGACCAAACATTTGAGCAGCAACTGAAAACATCGGCGTTATCAGCACTGTTCCCAGGCCTAAAAATGAAAACATAGCACTGCACTAGCTACTAAGAAGGAGAAAAATGACTGCTACTGCTGAACCCAGGACAGCCATTTATACAAATCAGGCTGCATATCCAGTGTTTCCACATTTAGTAACTTGTGAATAATTCTTGCTTCATTAAAAATTTTGGTACCTAGTCATTTAATCACTCAGTTCTTTGCACTCATCAAATTAGCAGTAATAGACCCTATTTACTTACATTTCATTTTTGATTGTCTCTTCACATGCATCACTCTGGGACCACAATGCCAAAACTGACCTCTTTCTCAGGCATCAGACATTACGATTTAACCACAGGAAACATCATGCTTGTAGCCATAAGGCAGCAGAAGACCACAAGAGGGCAGCTACCGTAGGTCCTGATTCAAAACCGGGGAAAATCACACCTAAAAATGAACTGCCTAACCTGAAGAACTGTGGCTGAGACAGCTCCACAATCATCCATGCAGCCTCTTCCATTGCTTCCTAGCCTTGGTATGTTGTTGCAGCATGGTTGGACTTGCAATCCCCAGATGTCCTCTGATTCTCTCCTGCACAGTGACAGTGCTCAATGACTCCTGCCCAACTGTAGTACCTTTTCTTTTATTTTATCACCAGGATTAATGTGATCGCTATCTCAGGTTTCTCAAAATGTTTGAATTCTCACCTTGTTCCCCTGTGCTCACACCTTCTGGTATCCAAGAAAATTCACACAAGAGACAAAGTTCACTGCCACATGAGCCACTAGTGAAGGTATGGCTGGGTCATCACATCAGCCTCCACAGGGGCACTCTGTGTCCACACAGAATCTGCTCCTACACTGCTGTGCTTCAGGGCATGTATTAATGGCTTTTCCTTTGTAGATGGCTAGCTATTTTTACAAGTACTGTCAAACTTCATATCTACAAAAAGCTTTTTCCTCCTGCCAAATTTATTTCACAATAGCCAATCATTTCAAAATTATTCAGGGAAAACAATACACACTTTTCATTCCAAAAGTGACAGTTCTTTAGAAAATAATAAGATCAAAAGATGGGCTAAGGAGGATTTTTTTCCTAATGTTAAGTAACTAATTTATTCATTGACTGCACAAAATTAGATGAGTCCACACCTGAATATAATATTTTCAGCCCTCAAGCACCTACTTCTGCTATAATTATAAAATCCTGATATAGGATGAGAACTCTTAAAATAGTGACAGTCTCAGGCCTGGAGAAGATATTTTCTAAACACTAAAAAAAGAACTGATGAAAGAGTTACCTTTTCCACCAGAAAATATGATACTCATCTTGCTTAAGGGGTAGTGGGGGTTTTATCCAGAATAACAAACCTGATGTGAAGGTGTATTTAGTGAACAACCTTGTTTCTAATTTGAAAAAGCTGAGCTTTTTTGTTTGTTTGTTTTGTTTTTATAGTAAAAAGGCTTGTCATTTACACTTTGACTTCATAGCATTCCAGATCCAATAAAACCAATAAACCCTCTCACAGTGGCTGTTCGAAAGGAAGGCAGAAACAACTACAACTGCTGTGCCAGTACCTTAGATACGCAGAATAATCTGCAGTTGACAAATTTCATCACTAGAGGGAAATCCATTACAGTGTTCTTCTCAGTAATGCTGGTAGGCACAGTACCATCCAGAGCTGCAAAATGTGCAACAGGCTTCAGTTTGGATGCAAGAGTTGTATCAACCAAGAATGACAGAGAGACAACTGTTTTTCCCTTTCACAGAAGGGTGCCCAGAGGAATTGTCTCCAGGCTCATCACATCTCACCAGAAAACAAGAAGGAAGAGACTGGAGTAGAAGTGTTTCCAGGAAAAAGAAAAACCCAAACTGGGCCAGCCTTAGGAGTCCAAGTGTCCTGCAGCAGTGTCTCCAAGCCAAAACCAGGCCAGAAAGCTATCACCCTGATGGCAGCACAAGAAAGGAGGCAGTCAAGCCTATTTGTACCACCAGCCCTCAAACTACAGACATTTGGAAGAAACAGCAGCATTTGGAGATGCTTGTAAAAAAACACTTCCAGCTGCTCTTTCCCTAGCTAGTATCCACCTTAAGTCAGAGCTCATGTTGCTGTTGATAATCAAAAAAGATATAGAAGACATCTTGTTCTGTCCAGTTTTATAGGCCTGGGACCAAAAAGCTGATTTGGAAATTAGTGGTCATAAGTAGAAAGCATGGCAAGCAGAAAGCTGGGGTGCTGTGAAGTCAAATATATTGCACTCTTGCCATAATTCTAGTTTTGAACAGCTGTCAAAACACATTTATCTTTCAAAGTTTCTTATTCTGTTCCAAAAACTGGAGTAGCTCTGTGTTTGCATATTGTAAAACCAAGACACAGTAATACATCATGTGTCCTAGGAGGCTTACACTATATATGCATATGGAGAAACTCATAGAAAAAACTCAGTCAGAAGGATCATCCTGGTGTTATCTTCTCTGATCCTTGCTCAAAGCAGTGCCAACCCTGAAGTTAGATTCAACGTTAAAATTAGATCAGACTGCTCAGGGTCACATCTAGATAAATTCTGATTTAACTCCAAGGATGGAGGAGATGTATGCTCTTTCCACAATAAAAAAGTGGCTTAGATACAGAGCACTGGCAGCTCAAGGACTTCATTTTTTGAAGTTTGCAAAATAAATTAAGAACACTAACAGAAGGGATCATGTGAAAGCAAAAACATTGCATATCATTCACTAGACTCAGATCTGGGCTTGATTATAATCTACTGTTCTGTAGCTTTTCCAATTCCAGTGTTTTACTCTCACCCTAATATCACAAAAATCATGGGGTTCTTCCCACTAGGGAAAAAAATGCTTACATTATACACAGGTATGCAATTTAAGGATTATAATAAAAATTACATCAAGATGTTTCCTTTCAGGTTTCTTCTCTCACCCAAAGACTCTGTAAAACTTCCTTTACTGATTAATAGACTTCTGGCAGTTAAACAGTCCAAAGTTTTCCTGCCGGGACTAAACTCTTTTGCTCTTTCTCACTGATAAGCCTTTTAAAAGACCTGTAAAAGTAATTAGTTAGACTTTTCCTAGATCACCCAGTGAAAATAAATCTTTTCCACTAGCTCAGACTCATCAGACTCATCAGGTAACAAAACAATAAAATCAGGTTTATTTCAAGATAAGTTTCCAAATGTTGTGGCATTTGATGTGTTCCACATTTATTTTGAAAGACTATGCAAAACGTTGATCTCTTGCATTGTAATATATGATTACTTAAAACTATGAATTGTTTTGAAAAAAACTAGCACAGAGAGTGTTTAAAATGCACAAAATACTGACTAGCTACATGAAATTTTTCAGCTAGGTATGACCCAGGTGAAATACAGGGACAGACTAGCAAACAAAGGCTGCTGTATCTGAAGTCAAAGTCACTTCAGATGTTCTTGACCCTGGTGAAGGTCTCTCTTCACTACCAAAGGTTTCTGAGCCCATCCCTATCTCCATTCTTCATCCTTCACAGTCATGGCCACTGCAAACCTCTCACTTATGAAGAAGGACTTATATGCTGATTTGTAAACTGGGTTATATACCAGTTGCCACTGGCACAGAGGTAACACCTCTGGCAGAATGGGGCTATATCCACCAGTACATGTCTGTCAAAGCTATTAGGCTCAGCAACACAGAGCATTGGAGCATTTGTCCTCAAATGAGAGACTCTAGATTCCTTCTCGCTATACCTGCCCCTCATCTCTTAGAAGAAAAGTTTATTTCCACCTGTGTAGCATGCTGAGCCTCAGCCTGCCCTTAATCTCAGAGGATACCAAAGCCATTCCTCCCATATCAAGCCCTTGGGGACTTTAAGCAGAAGGATATCTATTTTATGGTTAGCATGATCAAGGTATCAATTTGCTCATCCTGGTTAACACTGGGACCTCTTTGGATACACATACAGGTGCTACTGTGGTCATTGGGGAAACTTAAGCCAGACAGAAAGATTTTTTTTGTAGATACTAAGAGACTCCATGATTAAGATACTCAGGCATAATTTTCAGGGCCTTTAGTTTTGGATATTGAGTGATACTTTTATCTGGCTTCTGACACCATCAGCAACAGTACATCACCAGTAGGCAATAAGAAAACACCCCAATGAATCCTCCCATCCTGCCCAGTACTAAAAATTAGCATCTCAGAAACTTGCCCACCAAACCCATAAAGGATCCCATACTTCTTTGCAAAGCTAACATGGCAAAGAGATCCCAGCACATGAACTAACTTAGGCCAAAACGGAGAAGAGCCTCCTCTGGTACTGCCAAATCAAAATTCACTTTGCTGCCTTTGATGGAGCAATTTTCCCAAACACTTCCAGCCTTCTCTGCCTGTCTTTGGGGCCACCATGAGTTGGTGGGTTTCAGACCCTGAGAAGCCCAATATAGTGCTGAGCTGGCAAGGGCTCGCTGGGATGAGCTATTCTCAGTGTTCAGAGTCACAGCGTTTTAGCACTGGAGGCTACATGTGATGCCTAGACCAGGACTGGGCTGTGGATAACTTTCAGGACAGCATGGAGCACCCGGGTTTAAAAAATGGGTTGTCCAGGACACACTGAGAGTTGCAGCCTCATAAAGACAGCACAGCTGTTGCAGGTAACAGGACACAGCCTTGGCTTTGACTTTGCAGAGCTTTAGGATGAAGGTTTATCAGTCTTGTTTGTCCAAATCTGTCTAGAACTGCTCAAAGATTTCCTTTTATTTGCTTTGATTTGCTGCTGTGACAGCCATTTTTCCAATGACCAGGTAGCTATGTCTAACTTGTTTTGCATGTCTTCTTACAATATAACCATAGCTTTTATAAAGATTGTAGTAACATGCAGCTGTTTTGTATAGCATGAAATATTTACGACCTCAGCAAAATAATGTAATGCAGGCCTGGTATGAACGAGGATGTCCTGAAGATGGGCTCGCAGTCAGTGGTGTAGAGGAGTACAGGCAGAGGATGATGTAGACAGGGCATGGGTTGACACTAAGGGCTGCACAGCTATAACCCACACACCAGTGGTCCATGAGAGAAGTAAAGACGTGAGTAGTTTTGAAGGTTTTGAATGTCGCAAGGCTTGTACAAACAGATATATTTAGGTGAAGGGCAGCAAGGGTTGCTAGTCACTGGCTAAGGCTGGAGTCAGATGGGTTCATAGCTCAGGTTCAAAGGGCTTTTCCAGAAATCTTAGAGCTTTGACTCCAAAAGGTCTGTCAGACGTGGCTAAGCTAAACCAGTGTCATTGACTGTGGTCACTTCACATTTGCAGCTACATTTTTGCAGGCATCCTGAACTCTAACAGTTCAAGTTCTAATCTTGTTCGGTGACCCTGTGAAGGAGCAGAGCTCAGTGACCTGTACAGACATCAGATGACAGCTTAACCTGCCACCATCTTTTTATCCTGCCAGTTTCCCTGGTGTATCCCAAATGGCAGCTATGATGGCTTGGGCTTGACTACAGGAGTAGACTGGAGGTGAGTCTATCTGGTACCACCAGCACTCCTGCAGCTTCCCGCCTCATCTCCTGCCACTGCCCAAATCTGGGGGTGGAAGCTTGGACAAGGGGTCATGCTGTGCCCACAGGCAGGGCAAAAGAGGGAGGCTGCCAACAAAGAGCCCAAATCAGTTCACTGTCTCCAAGACAGTCTCACTTTTCCCTTGGGCTTCCTGCTTTCTGGTGTCTCTGGACTTGGCTTAGGTCTTGGGAAATACATTACTCTGAACATTTTTCCTTCCAGTTTGGATACTGGACTGTGACAATGGCTCTTAGGCAACAGAAATAGTTAATTAAGCAGCAAACCTCTGAATGAAATTGTCACGCAACAGGGTCAATTTAACTCTTTTGCCTTGGACTCTGTCTCGCGACTGCTACCTCCACATGGTGCAGAAGGACACAGTCAAAGTTCAAGTAAACAAGAGATTATTGGTGTGCTTGGGCAACTGGGAAGCAGAGGAAAGATAAATTAAATTGCTAGGATAACCATAAAAAGATTGATTGCTGTTAGTAGTGCAGGGCAATGGGAGAGGGAGGACAAGAGGTTTATCCAAGTTTTGCAGTGACAAAAGATAGGAAGAAACATCAAGAACAAAGCCTTTCCCACTTATATTTAAATTAAAATTATTCTACACATAGACACTGAGTTAAAAAATTTACTGACTAGGTAGGAAGGGAAAGCTTTTTATCCTTTCTTCTCTTTTTTTAAAGGAATCAAAACCAAATGTAAAGACCTTGCTTACTTAAAAATATTACAACCACTTCTTTTCTGTTTATACACTTTAAATTTCAAATAATTTACTAAGACTAAAAAACATTTTGACCTATCATTATACTCCAGTTAAGCCCACAAGCCTTACATAACTATACTTCTCATCACCATAGAAAACCTTTCTGGAAGTTAATCAGCTTAACAGTGTTCCTGCAATTATCCCAACATAAGCTGTTCTCTTAGCACAACTTTATTAGGCCTCACTTCTAAGGAGACTGGATTTCTTTTCATTAGCATGCACTTGTGTGACACAGCTGATCCTGGCACACCTTCAAAAGAAACTCCTCAGCAGCCTCTCACAAACCCCAAAGAAATGTTTGCTTTGAGAGCTTAGCAGCCTTCAGAGGTGCGGGTGAAAGGAGTCCTGCAAATAAAGCCACACTAACAGAGAAGAACGAACTATGGAAACACAATAGGCAGCCCTAAAGCATCACCTATGACCCAACCTTCTACAGCTGATCACTTGTTTAAAAGCTCTCAGCTGCAGCTAATAAAACTCTTGGCCAGAGGGAGTCAACAAAGTGCCTTCAGCCAGCAAGCCAGCACTGGCAAGTGCTGAGAAAACACACATGAATACGAAATCTCCTCATGGGTGTGTGTGCAGCAATTTTCTTCCTCTGAAACTTGAGTTGAACTGAAAAACAAAAGTAAATCCCACTAAGAATGAGGGAATTGTCAAAAAAAAAAAAAAAAATCCCCTGGGCACAGACCAAGCTCCTCCACAACTCTGAGCTCTGTTATTTCAGCAAGGTCAGTGGGAGTTAGCCTTAACTTATGGTCAAGCAGCATTTGGTTCAATGTTGTTTTTTAAAGGCACTGAGTTTTCTTCCTAACTTTCCATTGAAGGCCTAACTTTCCATTAAAAGCATGGTAAAGCTGTGTGAATAGGGCTGAGTGGGGTATTTATACTCATACCCCAGCTGACCCTGCCTGTGGAATGCTCTGCAACACCCATGCTGTGGAGGGAAGAGTTTTGAAGGAAGAAAACAGCAGCAGGGTTTACAAAAGCCCAGTAACCCCATATGGTACATATTTCTGTACTTTTATCTTGAAAAGGACAAAAAATAACACATTGCTTCAGCCTCTTAGGAACCCTTTTATTCCTCACTGGTCATGTTGTCTGGCAACAGAGCTGCTTTGTATTTTGCTGAGACCTGTGTCTCAGCTGTATTCTGGCACAGCTACAAAATCCAGACAGAGGTTTTGCCCCACGGAAGAAGCCATTGAAGACTCAAGAGGGAAGGTGGAAGAGAACTATTCATTCTTAAGTAAAAAAATTGAAGAGAAGCTTCCAAAAAAAAAAAAAAAATTCAGTGCTCAGTTCTCGCAGAGGAGTGGGTAAGCCTGAGAACTGATTTTTTTTTTACTGAGAGCACTTTTTTTTTTCCAGTTTTTACTAACACGTATCTATATATATACAGGTAGATTAAAAAATAGGAAGATATCTAGGTCTTTTCAGAAACTCAGAATAACTCAATGACATTTTGGCATTAAGCAACCTTAAGATTTATCTTAGCTCTGTAAGTCTGTTTACTTTGCTCAAGTGTTTCTAATAAATACTGTGTCTCCTTCACAGCTGTACCTCTTAGAAGCACTGCTACCTCTGCACTAGATTGCAAGAGGCTCAGAGTATCGATGGAACAAGTGAAGTGGCCTTGTTTTACCAGCACAGGGCCTCTCGAGAATGCAGCTTCACTGGTACGAAGCATCGTTAAACTGAGGCAATGACGCTCATTTTAAAGGGATCAGCCTGGCCAATGCAACAAAGCACCACTGGAACGCTCTGGAGTGAAGACACCCTCTGACACATGAGGATGCTTCAGCACTCAGACAGTAGTGGCTTAGTAGAGTACAGGAGCTGAAATATACAAGAATCAGGGCAGGAAAACTGTCACTGTCCAAAGATAACCAGAAATTCTCTGCTTTTGAAAATTAGCAGCGGTGAACGTTGCAGGACACTCAGAAGGTGGCATAAGAAAAACAACTCTTACTTATTTGAGAAGAGTTTCTCAGAGTTTTCAAATCCATGTGCCTTGTGTTTGAAACCTTATTTTTATTTTACCAATTAAAACTTGTTAAATTGCACTTTCCTTCCTTCTTCCTTTTCTTTTCTACTACTATTTAAAGAGCCCTGATGAGTTCCATATGCTTTCTGTTTTACTATGATACTTCTCATCTCTGAACTGCTTGGTGACATTGTAACTCACACTAGCATTAGAAACTGGAGGAACTTTTGGATGAAAACTTCAATATTTGGAATACTACCTTCTTTAATTTTTAAGTAATGTTATATGTATGTTGGCAAAGTTTTCATTTAGGGTGGAAATCAAATCAAGTTCTGACCTTGTGAAGTCACTGAATGTACCCTATAAAATTTTTATTCCTAGGGCAGAGATATGAAATGCCTGCACTCAGGCTTGGGCACATTAAATTGTAATAAAAAGACTCAAACTATATCCTGAAATGGAGAAATCAGGAGGATGATGACCAGGGTATGAAGTGGGTCTTTTGTTACTGTCTTAGCCTCTTATCAAGCAGGTTTCCGGAAGAAGGCTATCCTTATTCTAGAGCACTTTGCCATATTCTTTGCCATATATTCTAGAGGACTTGTTGCATAGACTGGATTGATGCCCCAAAAATGAACACTGTTGTCCCAGTTTATGAAATTTATTTGAAGTTTTAAATTTAAAAAATCACATTTTTATAATACAGCAATCTGATTTCTGTGGAAACCCTGTTTCCTTCATGATATTTCTGGTCACTTATCTCTGAAGGTAACATCAAGAGCCAAGATACAATCAACGAACACTAGAACTCATAATGCTTATATGAAACCCAGAAATCCTTTTTTATTATGTAATAAAGTAAATTTAGCCACCTTCTAATAGCATGGTATGAGTGGATTCAAAACGAGACTATTAAGGGAAGGTTTACCCAGAAGACAGAATGATTAGAGTGCAGCATGCCGAGTGGAATATGTACTCTTCTTGCTCACTTTTGAAGAACATTCCATTGCATGGCACAAAGCCGCAGTGCACCACAATGTTCACACGTCGTGTCTCATTTTGTGCTCAATTTCAACACAAAGTTTGTAGTCTTAATTCATTCTAGTCTTCATAGTTTTAGGAGTTTTGGTAATTTACATTGTAAACAAAAAAACCTAACACTGACATGTACAAATACATATTTATAAGGGAATTTAGACTCATCCACTTGCCTGCAAGCCCTGTCACTGATACTCTTTTCAGCAGTGTTATTAGAACTACTGAGCACTCCAAACAAGACCAGAATCTGTTTACACTAGGTATTTTACACCAGTGAAGTCCCTAAGGCAATGGGTTTAAAATATGTAGATTTTTAAAGTACCAAAAAAATGTAGTTTGGTGATTTATTACTAATGTTAACCCAATGCTTTTTTTTTCTTTTCAATTCATTTTAGTAGTTGAGAGCAAGGTCATCTATTTTTGTGGGTTTCATAATGAGCTTGTGACAACTTAAAGAACAAACTGAAAGGTTCTGACATGCAAGTGTGCGACGAGTTTGGAGCTGTTCTCTCATGCCTTATGCAAACCAGAAACAAGACCCAGCAGAAACCAGTAAGGTTACGCCTACAGGAATGATGGAGACACATCCGAGCTCACTCTAAACTAGGCCAGAGTTCATCCAGGCTGTAAATCTTTGTCCAAGAATAAGGGCAAATGTTCAAGCAGTTCATCTGTTTCAGTAGAAAAAGCAATGCTGGATTCATAGTGTAGAGGAGAGCAAAACTCTGTGCAGGTTAGCAGTTAGGGCACAGAGCTCCAGGAAAATCCCAGATGACAGATAGTCTTTCCTTCGTAGGTTATGTCTCTTTTCTCCAGTAACTGTTTATTTGCAGACACCAATTTACTGTGTGAAAAAGCATAATTTGTTGTGAAGTCCAATCCTGTTGATGTGTGTTATATGTTACCTGAGATACCATCCTGGATCAAGACTCTCATGGGACTAGAGGCAGGAAAGCCTTACTTGGTTAGACTTATACATCTTCTAGATATTGAGATTCTCAAGCATGTGATCATATAACCTTCAGGAAAGGTGCAATAGATTATCTTGCATGCAACTGAGACTAATAGCAGCTCACCACCAGAAGCTGCCTGGGAGTAGCTAGTTAGATGTAAATCTACACACCCGAGCTTGTATTCTAGTAATTTGTTCACTCATATGCTCAGGTCTGAAGATCTCCTTGCCATGACAGCAAAGTATATAATAGCCTGTAGTACTCAAATGTCTTTCTTACGTCAGTAGGGTCAAAAGGTAGTTCTACAGAATCACTTAAAAATAAAATGAGGTTTTCTCATTCTAATCTCGGAAGCTGGTCATACCAACTTTCTTTTAGTATTCACAAATTGTGCAGACTGATGCAGAGAACATTACCCACCTCAACACTACTCTGAAAACGGATCCAAACAAATACAAGTTGGGAAACCATTCAGTTTAAAAATGAATGGACATATTTGCATATTTCCAGTTACCAGCCCACCACTGGGCAGGCTTCTAAAGCAGCAGGCTGAGCTTTTCATTCACATCCATCCTCAACACCCTTGCACTAAACACATCTATCAGGCTCTTATGGATATCCCTGCAAGCCATGTTAAGATGAGATGAGTGACACTAAAAGCATCAGCCGGCTTCAGAAATCTGTGACAAATATGACAGGAGAACGATCTTTCCTTATTTTCAAGTCATTTAGGAAAACACTCCCACTGCTTGGCTTACCTTCTTCTAACCGTCCCCTTAGTAGACCTTGAAGCAGTTTCCAGAACATTTTCCCACAGCTGACAGGTAAAATTTCAAACAATACAGGGCTGCATTTATCCTGGATGTAAGTAGGTGGAACTCCAGGGATACTGTGAAGTGCTCTCACCCTGCAATAGGACCAATCAATCAGCTTTATCCATAGACCATGGTCTATGGAAAAAGGCAAGATTTCTGTGGTAACTGTGCTACTGGGTACAGTTCCTAGACACTGGGGGGTCCGCATGACATCTGCCCAGAGATACCAAAACAACCTTCCCTGAGGTTTTCGGATAACTCTTCTTGCCTAACAGCACTAATCTCCCCTCAGTGAACAGAACCGATGGCTCTTGTCAGTATGTTCTCTGCCTAGGTGCAGTAAATGTTAAGACCCATGAACAAATTACACTACACAGGATGAAAGTTAAAAATCTATTCCTTATACATGAGACTCGGCAGTGCAACTGAGTCCATTCTGAGCTTTGTTTCAGCAGCTATCAATATAGATGAGTAGTCGCATTGTATGCCCCCAATTTCAGACAGCTGGCAAAGAAAATGTCAAAGATGGTTGTTCTATGCATACTCTTACATGTAAGAAGAACAAGCCCGACTAGTTTTCAGGAAGAGCAGAAAATCCAGCATTAATCATCTACCGAGATCCAATGTTCCAATGTTTCTCATTAATTCCTGTGCTTGTCTGCCCATCTACTTCTAAGCTGGGTCATTCAAAACTCAAAATATTTCAACACGTAATGAATTAACCATGAGAATGAATGTAATGTAGTATGAAAGGAAAGTAAAATTCAAGTATATAACCCATTAGTTATTAGCTTCAACTCAGATCTGGTCAGGCATCACCACTAAGCTTACAGGAGCATGAGTTTCCTCCCATTGCTTGTTCCTTCTATGCTGTTTCTAAAATAGTTTTCTATATTCAGGAGAAAATGGTGCAACGCTGTTATTGCTCTACATGTTTTAGTATGATGCTTTGATACAGCTCATTCTTACTGAGTTTCAGTTAATAATCTTTGCTGCCAGCCTTAAAGAAAATCAGAAAATACAGTAACAGCTTTGCTCAAACTGGACAAGAATTTACACAGTTCATTTACCCTCAGTAGTGAAACATTCAGAAAACAAAAATAGTACCTTCCTATTCTTTTTACCTCAAGGAAAATTGTGATCAGCTTCCATCTGCCTAGCCTGTAGCCCCCTGCCAGTTTCTCTAGCATCCTGTAAAATCCTGACTGCAGCACAGCATTCAGAACTAGAGAAAGGCCAGTGTGCCAAGTGAGCCAGAGAGAGGGACAGCATACTATTATTTCCTCGTCATAGCAGAGGGAGCAAGTGAACAAGTTGTGCTGGCTTTACTCCACAGACACCAAGAAGAAGCCAAGTCTGTCTCCATTTAAGGGAGCTCTCTGCCACTATGCATTTCTTGTGCACAGCAGAGCATAGGAAAGTGAAGGCCAATAATGCAGTGCTCAAGTAATTTAAGGCAATATAAATACTGTGAGGTTGTACAAGTAGACAACATAAGACATCTGATGTAAAGCTTCAAAACCAGCCTCTCCACGCAAAAATTAGTATTAATTACCAATTAGAGCAAATACCTTTACATTTAGTGACAAAGGATTTTGTTCTGAGAAGAAAGCACACTGTCCATTCTTTTCTTTTTGCTTTCAGACTGTAAGAACATTGACTACCCTTAGTTCCCTATCTTTCAATAGCATAGTTATTCAGTCCTCACTACACCCATGTACCTTTTCTCTTCCTCTCATACTCAAAGTCACATAAAAAACTCCCATATCACCCCCTATGGAAAGCAGCTCTAAGCTTTTAAACCTGCTTTTATAAACCTGCTCATTTTTTCTTTTAGTTTATGGTTTTGTCAATTTACAAAATCGATTTAAAAAATCTGAAAGTCATGTCCATCTCTGAAGAACAACTTCCATCAGCACTGGTGGAAGGGAATACGAACAGACCAAGCATAGGGTATGAGCTGTGTTGCTGCGTTAGCATTTCAACTTGTATCAGGTTTTGAAGCATTGCCTTCCCATCTCCACCCATTGCACTTTTGGTTCACATTATGGAAATTCTCTCTGTACACCTACTCAGGTGTGGGATTGTGTAAATAAACATCCAGTATACGGGACCCAAACAGAGCTATACCATGCTAAAACCCCCAAAACATACACAGCATAGGTAAAAAGCCTTTTGCAGCAAGGCTGATCTTACAGATCCTCTTTGATTGCACTACCCTGTCTGCTGATGTGAATATAATTATCACAGTCTGAAATTCTTGGAGAAAAAAAGATAGATATGAAAGGTTAAGCTTCATAAAGTTGCCAGTTTGAGTCCCCTTTTCCCCCACCTACAAATGTGAACCTGAATTTTCTGTTGGTTTTTAAAACAACATTTAAGACTTGAAACTTGATTTACGAGTCTAAATACCAAGTCAATTAATCTGTGCTTTTAAAGGTCGTCCATAAAAAGCCTGAATTTTTAAACTCTCCTTCACCCCATTCAGAGGGAAAGCTAAGGCAAAACCAGAACAAGGTAAGTTTATGCTAGACAATCTCAAACACTCCCATTTTTACTGCAAGTTAAAATTTTCAAGGTAAAGTTGATGGACTCTACTGTAAGTCTAAACCAAGTCTGACAGAACACATGCACACAAGACTGAGAGATACTAAATACTTTCACAGTTGAAAGTATGAGATACCCTTACTTGCTATAACATTAAAAGAACTACCACGAAAGGAATCCTTAAAGGATTCCTGTATTGATATTTTCCTACATATGCACAAGACAATCTGCTGAAGTCACAGCACTTCCCCTCTCCCATTTTTTTAATTTTAAGTTCATGCTTAGAATGTACTATCTTTCAATTTGATTTGACTTGATACAGGGCCTAACCTCCATGCTGCATCTTCTCTGGTGTTGCCAAGAGGCAGCCCTTGGAACAGTGTTTCAAGTCCTGCTGAATGTCAGGGAGGCAAGAGTTTGCATAGCCAAACCACTGCTAAGTCACTAGCTAGGTGTTGAGGTCACAGTGATGAAAGTGTTTATCTAGGCTAACTGCTCCATAACACACCTTCCCACTTTTTACATGCAACTCCTCTGCATAAAGGACATACCTTGACTCTTAGCTTGCACCATGAAACAGGTAATCTGAGAAGTGTCGCACTATGTGAAAGCATCCTGCCAAGGCCTTCAGAAACGTTTTCAGTGAATGTATCTGAGCCAGCAAAAGTAAGCAATTAAACTTTTATTCATAATCATTTACATATGACTAAAAACATTCACCACAAAATGCATACTTTCAGTTATCTTGTATTTAGCAGTGAAAATAGTAATCTCTTCATAATAAAGCACCTAGGAGTACATCACAGAACAGTCAGAAACAGATTCCACATTATCAGTTTTTCCCCCATCACAATCCACATGACAAAGCTGAAGATTTTGTAAAAAGCCTAAAAGTTCCAGAACAGATTCCAGAGTCACCTGAGTGCTTGGCAGGAACAGTATTATTTAGTAGCAGTTACATTTTTCTGACTTTTTTTGCAAGAGCTACTTTTCACAAAACTGAGACAGATACAATTATGCCAAACATTGGGGTTCATATTTCACTGGGATTTTTTTAAATAGGAGTCAAACAGAACAGTTTGCTAGTAGAGTACCTACAACAACTGTAAGAGCAGATGTCAAGACGAAAGAAAGAAAAAAAGTCAGCTCATTATAGCCTGATAGGTGCCTGTAAGCAGTTGGGCCCTACCAAGATCCACTACTCCACTCAGCTTTTTCCATTATGTTTAATTAGCATTTCATTCAAACATACTACATTTAAGACAACAACATGGTTTTTAAGTTAAATTGTGTACATGGACAAATACCTGTACACAGTTTTGGTAGTTATTTAAAGCTGTAAAATTTATATGTAAAGGGGAGTCCTATGGACCCCATTACAGACTAAAGAGAAATAACCATGATCGGTGTTACATACAGAACAATATTCTAATACAGAAAATAATACAGTTATCAAGTAATTCATTAGGGAGTACAGTTGTTATACAAAAAGAGAAATGCTGCCTTTTCATCACTTCAGAACAGCAAATAAGAAGGCAACATTAGGAAAAGTGCACAGCAGAAAAGAATGGTTCAGTTTTCCGAAAAAGTGGATTTTTTTTCTTCAGACATCAGGCTTTTATCTGGAAACATATTGGATTGGGATTGCTTATGTCCTCTCTCAGCTCAATCTCTTCTTGCATTAGTTCTCAGTAAGGCGCTTACTCTGACATGTAGGAACGATACATCAGGGCCACAATGATTGCTGCTATTGCTGGGATCACCCAGTTGGGCCATGAACTAGAAGGAAGGTTTGGAAACAGCGGTTTAGGAAGTGACAACCAGCAAGTCCAAACAAACAAACGAACAAAATCTTCTAACAAAAAATATCATCACTTACAGAAGTCCTTCCTCCCCACACCAACAAATACTTCAAAGGTAGGGCAGCAAAACACCTGGCTGGCCACTAACACTCTAGCCAAGTGAAAAAAGAAATCTTGTATTGTTAAGGCCTTGTACTGGAGCTTACAAGAAGTTTGCTTACTAGAGTAAAACTCTAGTAAGTAGGCAACATTTAAATCATGGCATGCTGCCCAAGAGTATCATTCATTCAAAAGCCATTCAAGCAGCACATCACGTGACACTTCCAAGCACCCAAGCTTCCCACTGAGAGGCATGGAACAGCCCTCTGACATTTCAGCAAAAGCAATTGTCAGCAGGATATAACGTCATAAAAGTTTGATTCAGTGGTGTTTCAAAGTGCTCTTCCCTCACCCCAATTCTGACAGACTTCCCTTCTTACAGGCATAATCCTCTTATTTTCCCTAGATGTAAGATTTGCTACAAGTATTGCAAGTAAGGTGTGCATGTCAGTAAAAAAAGTCAGGCATGGCATCAAATGTCTTCTATTCACCTGGCAGCCCCCAAGAAATGAAAGCCTGTGAGACATAAACCATTTGGTAGATGCTGATACCTATAAAAGTGAAGGGGAAAAAAAAAAATCTAACGCCAACATGCTTGTAAAGTGGTACACAGATGCCAACTTGGTCTTCATGTAGAACAGAAATGTTCATGCACCACCCTCTGACATCTAAGCTTCCAGCAGATAGCAGCTATTCAGCTTTCTAAGCTTCAGAAACATAATCATGAGGAACTTCAAGTTTGAGATCAGGTGTCATACTATACCTGGAACTGGACTGAGCAGTGGTAATAAGAGGTTCCTGGAAAGCAAAGCATAAAAAGATACATCAGGCAGACATCCCACTCCATCATCACTACCCCCTCAATTTTTCAAGACTCATTGTCAGGGTTTAAGCCTAGCCTGCAACTAAGTACCATGCTGAAAAGAGGACACTCATCAAGTGCGATTAATTTAAAACCAGCTCTGTGCATTGCATTTGGAAGGAGTTTTCTCAGAACTCCCGTAACAGAGTGCTGTTTTAGAAACCAGCTAGCAGCAATTTCTGTATCAACATTGCATCAAGTGTTCTTAAAAGAAAAAAAAAAAAAAACCCCAAAAAAAAACCCCACACCACAAGGAATTTTATTCTAAGTTTTCATGAAGCCAACTTCAGCCTAAGGTTATGAAAAGCCAAACTTATGAAAAGTTCTAATTGCCTAAAGGATCCCTTACTTGTCTAAAATCTAATTGAAAACTCTCTGAACTAATACACAAACATTTCCTTTACCAAATCTACCTGAAGAAAGCTACTAATTTACATGCACAAGGCTTATTAAACTCAGTTTTTTAGTGTGGTGTTTCAGATAGCTTAAGCATCAGTCAAATTATAGCTGTTTCTGATACTGATTTGGACTCCTTGTTCAGTTTCCACAAGAAAAGTGCTACAAGATCAAATCCCAGTTGGGTACATGTGCACAATTTATATGAAAACTTATTACTTTGAATAATACTAACTGTACATGGCCCTACTGCATTTATAATATCCAAGCATTCAAACTGTAGTTCAATTTCCATCACTGAAAAATTAGTTGCTCCAGCATAAATGGACTGCAAATATTCTGAAAGAGCAAGATTACCAACATTCTCTCATGGGTTCAAACAGGCTACTTTTGGAAGCACCCAAATCATCATAGTTTTAGATGTAACCACGTTTAAGAGAGGACACAATGATTACATCTATATTGGTGTTGTGAGTATCTCCATGAAAAACTAACCCCAAAGCCAAACAGCATGGAACAGCTTGTATCCACACTATCAAGGCTAATACCTCCTACAACAAACAACCTGTCACATCCAGGGCCAGGGGATGGCTTCCCCCTCAACTTGTTTTTAAACACTACCACACTGGACACGTACACTGAGGGTACTTGAAACACAGTGCAAGGATGAGGACATTTGAAAGCACGAGGCCTTCTGACTGCTTCTAGAGAGCCAAGGCACAGAGCTGAATCTGTCACATTGCTCCCCAGAGAACAGTGCAAAGTGAAACTATCTTATCAACCACACCCACACATCCTGCTGAAAGAAAGTGCTCCAGCTTCCTTCTGGAATGATGGAAAACATACATGCAGTGCAGGTAACTATGACCAGCATTAAACAAGTGAATAAGCCAAATAGGAGTGTGGCAAGAAGTCACTTGGATCTTAATTCCCTAATGGCCACCATGCACTGGCCAAGCTAATATTCTAATTACTTCAGTTTAGTAAGCTCCTGTGAGCTTAATCAAGGGATTGTACACTACAGTTTGCACTGGGCAGTCCATTTCTCAGCTGTGTTTATCACTGCTATTCTTACATCTTAAGTGTAAGCTACCCTGAATTTCAAAAGGAATCCAAACAGCAGATGTTATTCTTGGTGGGAAAAAGATCTGCATTCCAGTTACCACTCCATTTCTTATTTTTATTTGTATAATAGTTGCAGTCCTTAATAAAATTAATAATTGCTATAGCAAACATTTCAGTGTATTTTTTGTTTCCATTCCTTTAGCTTATTACTTTTTAATAAAGCAGTCACTTTTAAGATCTTCCTATAATATTTAACAATGGTAAGATCCTATTCCCACTGCACTTCACCTAAAAATAATATTCAACTATTTCCTAATTGCACTGCTGCTGTTCTGCCAGCCCTGAGCAAACATACTCTATCCACACAGCAGCAGAAACTGTACAAATTAATCCCTAAAGCACTTGCTCCTTTAAAAGACACTTGTATTTTATTAGTTTTTTAATTGAGTGCCAACAAACTTTATTCTATAAAAGATATGAAAAAACCTTCAAAAACCAGAAAACAAGTGCAATACTGCACTGACAGAACACTCAGTAAAATCTACTGAAACAGTCAGGAAGCAAACAGTATTTTCACCTTGAAAAGGGTTCATAATTGCAAATTAACTGATCTATAATACAGCAATCCAATGCCTCTACATTCTCTCTACTAGTGTTACCAATACATTAAGCATCCCATTCCCCTTAAGAAAACCCCGCTTAGTTTAGTCCATTCTGTTTATAAACTGATTTTTTTTTCTTTAACTGAGCACTAGGAAACCATTTGCTGGCTCTAGACTCACCTTTTTGCTACAGTGTAATGCCTTCACACTTACAGAAATAGTTAGGGTTGGAAAGGACCTTAAGATGATCTAGTTCCAAACCCTCTGCCATCAGCAGGGACATCTCACACTAAACCACGTCACACAAGGCTTCATCCAACCTGGCCTTGGACACCACCAGGGATGGAGCATTCACAACCTCCCTGGGCAACCCATTCCAGTGTCTCACCACCCTAACAGGAAAGAATTTCCTCCTTATATCCAATCTAAACTTCCCCTGTTTAAGTTTTAACCCATTACCCCTTGTCCTATAACTACAGGCCCTAATGAAGAGTCCCTCCCCAGCATCCCTATAGCCCCCCTTCAGATACTGGAAGGCTGCTATGAGGTCTCCACACAGCCTTCTCTTCTCCAGGCTTAACAGCCCCAACTTCCTCAGCCTGTCTTCATACGGGAGGTGCTCCAGTCCCCTGATCATCCTCGTGGCCCTCCTCTGGACTTGTTCCAGCCATTCCATGTCCTTTTTATGTTGAGGACACCAGAACTGCACACAATACACCAGGGGAGGTCTCGCCAGAGCAGAGTAGAGGGGCAGGATCACCTCCTTCGACCTCCTGGTCATGCTCCTTCTGATGCAGCCCAGGATACCATTGGCTTCCTGGGCTGTGAGAGCACACTGAAGCTGGCTCTTGTTCATTTTCTCATTGACCAACACCCCCCAAGTCCTTCTCCATGGGGCTGCTCTGAATCTCTTCTCTGCCCAGCCTGTAGCTGTGCCTGGGATTGCTCCGACCCAGGTGTAGGAGCTTGCACTTGTCATGGTTGAACTTCATAAGGTTGGCATCAGCCCACCTCACAAGCGTGTTAAGGTCCCTCTGGATGACTCAGTAACCTCTTGGTTCAAAACCACACAAATAAGAAAAGAACAGCTAATAGGAAGAATAATTTGAAGCCATATTAATAGGTTTAAGATATTATTGACTTCAAACATTACATTTAAATCAAGCTGAATTATATTTGCCTCCAAGGGTATACCATTTACAGATACTATACCCAATGCCTAAAAGAAAAAAAATGTGGCATTTCAGGAAACACTTACTGGTCGTTTCTGAAGCTTCCCTCTATCATCCTGCAGGAAAACAAGGAACAAACATTTAGACAAACCCCCAAAGTATTAATTAAAAAAGGTCACTAAATCCAGTTTGCAATTTATTCTGTTGATGTGCACCTATTTTTACCTACGAAACAGACTTACAAAAGAGCAGATGTTAGTGTATGATTCTGAGCTATCACTAACAAGTTCACTTGCTCTAAATAATACTTCCCAGTATGCAATAAAGAAGCAAAACCCACATCTCCAACATATTTCATTATTTCTTTTGCTCTTGTAAAAAAATGCCTTTGCATTGTTTTTGGTCTCTAAACAGTACACATAACCTTAGCTTATTAGCTGATTTCAACTGTATTAGCTTAACTGTATTAGCTTACTTCTGCCTAGTCTAACTCATTATTGGGCAAAGTCATTTAACTAGTTTTGTCCAACATCCTGTGCAATAGTCCTAAATTCTATGGATCTTTCATAAACTCATGAAGTTTTACTTAAAAGTCACATTCATCACAAAACACCCAACAGTATATAATCTTAACAGTGCTATAATTATGCGTTAAACTATCTTTTTGTTTCACATTAAATAAAAACAGGCACCTGTTAAACAAGGAAGAAACTGACTGGTAGCCAGGTTAAGAACAACTTTACTGGCATCAACTGCTATCTGAACTAAGTAACAAGCCAGTAAGGTTGCAGATGTACAGAGCAGAGTTATTTCATATTAAGGGAAGATGCATTACTAACATTTATCAAGAGATGACCTAAGAGACACATGATCAGGAACATTATTGTGAAATATGCTACAAGATAGTGACATTTACTTGAATACAAGACAGAACATACACAAAACAAAGAGAAGAGGGAAAGAGGAGGCAGGGATGGGCAATAAAGTAGAACAGATGGGCACACTAGCAGCCTAAACTTCTAACAAGTGGTTTTCAACTATTAAGATGCAGGAGAGATTAAATAAGGCCTATCTGAAGGAAGCCAAGGCAGCAGCTCTGTAGCTAAATGTATATCCTTAGAAACTTGAGGCAGGAGAAAGGTGCTTGTTAGAAATACAGGAAATGGTAAGGACATGTCCTGGGTTGAGCAGCAGCAGTCATTTTTCTCCTTCTTAGGAGCTAGTACAGTGCTGTGTTTTGATCTTTTGGCCTTGGAACAGTGGTGATAACGCCAATTTTTTCAGTTGCTGCTCGAATGTTTGGTCTGGCCAAGGACTTTCTGAGCCTCATGCTCTGCCAGGGAGGAGGGGAGGCCAGGAGGAAGCAGAGACAGGACACCTGACCCAAACTAGCCAAAGAGCTATTCCATACCACAGCACGTCATGCCCAGGAGGTAACTGGGAAGGAGGCAGAAGGGCTGGAGGGACTGCAGGGTTGGAGGAGGTATCGGTCGGTGCTTGGCTGGGGGGAGTGGGGTGAGTTATTGGTCGGCTGGTGTTGAGGTGTTGTATTCTTTCCTCTTGTTATTTCCTTTAGCACTATTATTATTGGTGGTAGCAGTAGTGATTTGTGTTATACCTTAGTTACTGGGTTACTGGGCTGTTCTTATCTCAACCCGTGGGAGTTGCATTCTTTTTGATTCTCCTCTCCGTCCCTCCAGAAGCAGGGGGAGGGCAAGAAGGGGGGGAGTGAGTAAAAGAGGTTTGTGGTTGGGTTTAAACCACGACAGTTCTTTTTGGCGCCCAACGCGGGGCACGAAGGGTTGAGATAACGACGGAGATGATCAGATTAATAGTCGTCACAGTGCTGATTTATTGGCTCTCAAAGTTGTTTCTCTTGCTCTCAGAGCTTCAGAATGTAGTACATTACTTAGAGCCGGTATTCCCTGTGTTAGTGTTTATCAAGTGTGGGGCTTGGGCTAAGGTTTTTGTTTCACTGTACTTTATGGCAATGACTTGTAATATGGTTGGGCTCTGGCAGCAGGGAGAGATGGACGTGGCCGTGGACTTGTGGCCGTGGACTTGTACCCGGCCGTCCCGCTGCTCTTCACCGTCCTGGCGCTTGTCCTCACCTCCGTCTTCGTGAGGCTGCGGGGAGCCGAGGGGGAGCGGCCCCGGGAGCCGGCGGCTGCCGAAGCGGCCCGGGAGAGCGGCCCCGGGGACCAGGCGGCGGCGGGAGCGGGACCGGAGGTCGGGAAGGAGGCGGCTGCTGAGCAGCAGGAGGAGGCGGCCGAGGAGCCGAGCCCCGCGGAGGAGCCGAGCCCAGCGGCCGAGCCCAGCCCCGCGGCGGCCGAGAGCGTCCCCCGGCAGCCGCCCGCCGAGCCGCAGGAGGATGCAGGAGCCCAGGCAGCATTTCCCAGCACGGCAGAGGAGGAAGAGCTGCACCCAGGGAAAGAGAAGCTGGTGGTGGGAGAGCCGCAAGCACAGCAGCTGCACCAGCCCCAGGGACAAGTACAGCAGCGTCACTGGAGAGTTCTGAAGGGTTCGAATGGCCTTTGGGTACCCTTGGGACCTGCCTGCTGATTGTGATGGGGATCAGCATGTTGGCACACACACAGAGTGTGTTCTACCCACCGCCATTTTGTCTGATCTCAGAAGTTAAGCAGAGTCAGGTTTGGGTCTTGTCTGGGGTTAGACAACAATATGGGAGGACCAAGAGATCTTCCCCAAGGCTGGATAGCCATGAGTGGCAGGGTGTGTGGGACAGTATGAGCGAGTACCTGGTCCACTGGGCCCCTCCAGTGCTTTGGAAGCATTGGAGATGGAAGGCAGCTGTATGGAGTCCCCAGCAACAAGCTGCAGAAACTGCTGAAGGGGACAGTGAATTGTTTTGAGCCTGGTGGGCCATGACACTTCAGGCCATCAGGGCAGAGATGCAACATAGAGATGGACTCATGATCGAGGGGTGGACTTAGCAATGGACACTATTGCCCAGGTTATTCACGAGTGTGAACACTGCACACAGCCTCTCCTGCCCTGAGAGACTGTTACAAGAGATGGAGCCCGACATCATGGACCAGATGGACTCAGCAGCTTTATAGGTCCATGCACTAAGAAATGATCTTTTTCTCTGTGTGTATGTAGATGTATATATATATATGTAAGAGTGATGGCATATTGAAGATGTGGGATCTGAGCATGACGTGAATGGTATGGAATAAGGGGTGGATAATGTCCTGGGTTGAGCAGCAGCAGTCATTTTTCTCCTTCTTAGGAGCTAGTACAGTGCTGTGTTTTGATCTTTTGGCCTTGGAACAGTGGTGATAACGCCGATGTTTTCAGTTGCTGCTCGAATGTTTGGTCTGGCCAAGGACTTTCTGAGCCTCATGCTCTGCCAGGGAGGAGGGGAGGCCGGGAGGAAGCAGAGACAGGACACCTGACCCAAACTAGCCAAAGAGGTATTCCATACCACAGCACGTCATGCCCAGGAGGTAACTGGGAGGGAGGCAGAAGGGCTGGAGGGACTGCAGGGTTGGAGGAGGTATCGGTCGGTGCTTGGCTGGGGGGAGTGGGGTGAGTTATTGGTCGGCTGGTGTTGAGGTGTTGTATTCTTTCCTCTTGTTATTTCCTTTAGCACTATTATTATTGGTGGTAGCAGTAGTGATTTGTGTTATACCTTAGTTACTGGGTTACTGGGCTGTTCTTATCTCAACCCGTGGGAGTTGCATTCTTTTTGATTCTCCTCTCCGTCCCTCCAGAAGCGGGGGGAGGGCAAGAAGGGGGGGAGTGAGTAAAAGAGGTTTGTGGTTGGGTTTAAACCACAACAGGACAGTATAGAAAAGAGGAAGTGACAGATGATCCAGTTGGAACTAATCATAAACAACCCTGACAACTACAAGTAGGGAACACTGAGAGGTCAAAATGAGGGAGCCAAAAAGAGAAGACAGCATCAAACTAAAAGTACAATACTTACAATAGCCATTTTCTAAACATACAATCCTAGCTCTTCATATGTACTTTTAGATCTAGATGGAGGCCTGGCATATGTATTTACCATGACAAAATCAGCTGTTAGTAATCACTCTGCATATTGACATAAGAAAAGGTCTAGACATTATGACATACCACCTTCATGGGTTAGAGAGTCTCATTATATAGCTTAGAGAATACACCAGAAATGGCATGAATCCATATTTAGTTTATTCAAGAATTATGCTGTAAAATATTTCAAAGCAGCAAAATTTTAGATGTGACCACCCTTACGCTACACTAATCAAATACCTTCATACTGGGGGAACCTATCTCCAGCCCAGGTCCATCCACAACTAGTGGTTTTTCTTTATTCTTAAGTAAATTACTACAGAAATAACTAGACACAAAACTACTACAGTAAATTGCAAGTAACAGTACTCTCACATACTCACCGGGTGAAGCTCCCCAATAATAAAGGTTTCTGACATTGCCCTTGCATCTGACGAATGGCCAACATCTTCAAAGTTCTCGGTAGCATCTCCCCCAGCTTGCTCCCTGAGGACCTCTTCACCACCTGGGTGCTGCAATTTTTAATGCATTTGAATTTGTTACTGAAAACTGTTCCACATTTAAATAATGAAATTTCCTAATTTCTAAAAATTAGTAAAATGTCCTTGCAAAAATCAGCTGCTAGACTTCTTAGTGTAAACATAAAGCTCTCAAGTTACTCAGAGAGGTTTATGTACTCTCTGAAGCCAAATCCAAGTAACGTTTCTACTCCACCAGCACAAAATAGGGAAAGGTATTACCCATAGCAACTAAAGCATTTAGAACATTATTGGATTCAGTCTTTTCATAGCTCAACCATTAATCTAAAGTTACATTCTGTATTCTCACTTCTGCAGGAAATGTGTATTTTTTATCCCAAAAATGCCACACATACAGCAAGAGGATAAAAGACAAAATGTGTAAGTTGCAGCAAGAACATTCCAAGTTGCAATAAAAAAAGTTACTCATAAGAGCAATCAAGCACTGAAACAAGTTGGCAAGGGAGAACACAACCTCCATCCTTTGGGGTTGCCTACACAAGGCACTAAGGATCCTGACCTTCAAGTGAATCCTAGTTTGATCTGGGGTATGGACTAGATAACCTTACAGGGTCCTTTCCAAAGGAAATTGTATGATTACCTAGTAAGTCAGCTACTCCAGAACTGTTTAAGCACAACTGAAAACTCATACAACACACTAGAATAGCAATTTGGTTTTAGCAGACTATGGCATCTCAAAATTCCTTTGCTGATAAAACCCTCCAGATGTAGGAAAATCATCTCCCAGTATCTCCTAATATCTCAAAACCATCATCATTCCCTTAACCCAACTCCCTGCTCTCCACTGACTTTTATTCTTCCTCAGCATGCACTTTGATATTGCTGGCAGTTCCACATTTCCAGCCAACAAATAACTCTGTACATACTACAAAATCTATCATATCTTCCAGTTTAGTGCATTTTCTCAGCATCAAGTTACTCATTCATCTAACAGATACGTAACATGCCATAAAAATTCACTACTCAACTTTTAAGTAGGAAACTGCTACATAAACACCAGGAATGATTAGGTAAGCAGATTGAAAACACTTTAGTACCACTGCCTTGGAATGAAGCAACCATGAAGTAAGTTCTAGTACTTGACCAGTGACACAGGAAATAAGGCTTTGGAGCATCAATTCTGGTTTTGATGCTTCTGACTACAGTGTCTGAAATTATTAAAATAGGCAAAATTTCTACTATTTAGGGTCATCTTGCCTGGAGCATCACTGAACAGAGAGGTTATGCTAAAACAACAGGTCAAAGAAATGGCATAAACATTCCTGCTAATCTAGGCAATTCAGGTTAGAATTTATTTCACATTCACCACATTAATCTCCTATCAATCCTTCTCTTCCAACAAAAACAAGACTTCTTTATACAGATCAGGAAGTCACTATTCCTACCAGTTTCCATTAGTACCACAACTCCAAAACTTAAATCTTTGCATTAAAGGCAGACATTTATTTTAATAGTTGAAGTTGCCTTAAACCCTACCACACACCAAAAACAACCAAAAAACAAACGAACAAAACAAAAAACCCCACCCCTATGTAGCACTTTAAAAAGCCAAGATACCACAGCCATAATGGTAAGGGATCCCTACCATGACTAAGCAAAAGCAAGATTAAGCAACTGATAAAGAGACTAGGCATAACAGCTGAGCCAAATAAAGATTAGAAGAGTGCACGCAGAGTAAAGATTATGCAAGCAGATGTGTAAATATGGAACACTCACTAAAATCCTGCCCTTGAATCCATTCTGATAAGTATTCATGGAAATGACTAGACAAAAATTGAGGGATCACTCAAGTTCAGTGCCTTGAAGCATATAACACATTTAAGAAACTGAACTTCCGTTTAAACAGGCTGTCACAGATATTGCCACAATTAGGACTTTAAAGAATACCTGCAGTAATGTGAGGTTTGGGGCTTACGGTTTTTTGTGGGGTGGTTTTTTTTGTTTTTACTATCATGCTAAAGGATTCCACTCCCCAAAATACACACACACACACAAAAAATAAATGTAGTATCTTAAGCAGAAAAAGGCAAAATTCCATTAAAAACATACTTAAACAAGACATCAACAAGCAGAAGGCACCAAAGTTAAACTACACATAAAGCACTAGTTGCATGAATAGCATGTAGACTCACGTACATGCACTGCAGTGAAACCAAACCCTACTTGCACAACCAGATAAAACACTAGTTACTCCAGCAAGTTGTCAATACTACATGGTTTACACCAGTTACCCCCAATAATTAACCAGCCAACTAAGTTGATATCTCCCAGTATAACAGCATCTACATTAAAACTATTCTGCAGAGTACTTTAACCTGCAGGTTGCTGACTACAGAATGATCATATACTAATTTGCTCACAAATCCTTCTGTTCTGCCACTACGAAGATATCATATAGCTATACGGGCAACTTCACTGAGGCACTTAGCTTTTCTCTATAGAATCAGTTTTTGGTCTAGCTAGTAACTGATCTGTCTGTCTATGAAATCACAGTATTAGTGTCACCAAAGTGTGACCAACCCTCTCGGCAGCCAGCACACAGCAGCTGAAGGGGACAAGCTGCCTGACCTCTGACACCACAGCTGGAAAACAGGTAGTATTTTTCCACTCACATCACCAAGACTAAGTTAGAGATAATCAGAGACAGAATTCTTCAGCTATATTGCAGATGACACTAGTAACCCAGTTACCTACTAGACACACATTAAAGTACTTTTTCAGAGTACTTTTAAGCTAAGCCTTTCTATTAGATAGTACCTCTGCATAAAGATGCAAACTTACAAACTCTCTGCAAACAACTAGCATGCAATACAAGCAATTAATGAAGAGACTTCACCTCCCTTAATGAAAGGGGGCAACTGTAATGTCTCACAAAGGGCAAGAAGTGACTCTTCTACCAAAAGCAGAGAATTTTCCATGGTTCATCAAGTTTCTCAAGGTTTGTTTATACAGGGTATTTGTTCACAATTCTGCCTGGTGAACAAAGATTGCTACCAGAATTTCTACTTTAATGAGGAGCCTCTGGACAGCCCCTGGAACTGAAGAGCCTGTTAAACTATACAGATAGCGACTTCTAAACTGAAATCCTGCTGATACAAATAACTGAAGTATTTTGCAGGCAAAATAGTGGGTCAAAGGAAACAAGAAAGCTTGTGCTGATCAATTAAGCTAGTCCAGCTCATTCTTAGGATACTCCCAATAAAGCAACATAGATATTTAAGTTACATGCATAACATATCTGTACAGAGCCAGCACTAGTACACAGCATAGACTAATTCTTAACAGCAACACATTAGAAAGTTTTAGATAAGGCACATGAGCAGTTAAACTTGCTGCCCTCATCTGGGTCACAAGTCTGTAATTACTTCACCCCGAACACCTATCACCTCTTCCCCCTCTCCCTACAGTCAAGCAACTTTTTCAGTATCATAGTTCAAGACTCTATTAAAGTATAACTACCCTAACTCATAACTGCTCTAACGTGCAATTCCTGGCCCCTCCTCCTTCCCATACCAGGGTCCACTTTAACTTTCAGTGAGATTAGCAATGGCCTTCATCAGTGGCCACCTTGTAAATTCAAGTTTTGTTTTCTGCATTACAGGGAATGAGAAGCAGAGGGGGCAGCAACAGATCCAGGAACACCAGGATAACCTCAGTGTTATTGCGCAAGACAGACAGAATAACCCTGTTTTCAGGCTGCATGAAAGTGGCCTTAAGAGAGTTCCCTAAATTATTTCCATCTTGTAATTAAGTTACAGGATAGAAATTCTGTACTCATGTAAAATTTTGGAAACCGGGATCTTTTTACGAGTGTATTTTTGAAAACCAACATTAGGGTTTTAGATAAAGTACAGAAGAAATGCCCCGTAACTGGGTGCCCATTTCCCCATTTCCAATTACAGCTTGCAGTGCCTAGTGTAAAAGAGTGCTAAGAAGTGCTATTTTTCCTCAGCATTTGCAAATTCTCCCACAAGCTTTATCAGAACTTAGGGAAGTGACAACACTAGTTTTAATTCTTATACTGCAAGATTCTGCAATAAAAACTCACAAGATACATTGACAGACCTGAAAATATACTAGTACCAGCACCCTTCACTGCAAGCTTTTAGTATGTTCCATGTTTAAACTAATGATGTTACTCCTGCACAGTATCATTGTACTGACTGAATGCAAGTTAGTGGTAAATAGTGGACAGAACATTTTTCATTCTGACAGTAAAACAATATTTGCTTTTCTGCAGTTCAAGGAGCATGACTAAACAGATTTTGTGGGAGCTGCCCATTCTGTTTAGAAACAGTGCTGTGAAAGCTCAAGTTCATACTTTCTGAAAACCCATTTTCATTGGTCATTAATATTTTTGCTAGATTTTGAGTCCACCAACAACTGAAATAACAAAAGTCTGCATTACATCAATTTAAGACACATACCACAGTTTCTAGAACAAAGGATTTCTTCTCAGATAGAGAGACGTTCCTGTTCTTGTTAACTTCTTTGCCTTATTTAAGGAATTCAACCAAATTCCCACAAAAGCCATAGGGAAGACTCTCACCAAAATGGGAAGCAAATCAAGATTATTTTAATAGGCCCAGCTACTCTTAGCTCATTAGATGTCAAAGTTTGACTAGTAGGATTACTTCATTAACTATTAAATGTCAATTAATGGATTCAAGTATGCTGGCAATGCCCCGCAGTATTAATCATATATGTATTTACCAGCAATACTGATACAGCCATAGAGATCCTGCTGCGATTAAACATGAATTTTCCTTTGAATGACATAGAGCCTGAAACTATGGAAAAGTTTCACAACTTTTCTGTAATACAAGTCTAACAGCCTTGGAATGAAAGAGCTGATAAACAAGTTTCTGTTTTCAAGAATAGTCTTTTATACCAAGAGCTTTCAGATACTGAACTGCGAAAGCCAAGGTCTCTTAATTTCCTCTTCTAGAGAGCATACTTTGATAACCAAAGAAAATTCAGAGATATATATTCAAGCTATAAACTTTGCCAAGATCAGCCATTTAAAAAAAATACGTAAAAAAAGCAATTGCTGGAATCTTCATCTTCAGTAATCCCTAAGATAAGACATCAAAATATATAATCCTTTCCTTCTCCAGCACTTCGTATGTAATTCAAAAGACTTTTTTTATAAGCCTTGGCCTCAGGAAGCCAAGCCAACATGGTCACACTATGTGATGCCTCCACTCCTCTTCAGCCCCACCACTCCCAACACATACACATCAGCACCCCCAGCCCACTTACTATCCAACTTCAAAGAAATGCTCAGAGGCTGATGGCTCCCAAGAACCAAACAAACTTTCCCAAACATCTATAAGCTTTCTAAACAGACAACAGCTCCATTATACCACTGTAGTGGAGTGAAAAGCAGCAGCATACTTTCACTTTCTAGATATGAGAGCATTCAGAGTGTCTTTAACAGTGAAGCACTGTAAATTTTTCAATTTCATAACCAGTAAGAAAATTATTTCCATAGGTTAATGCAGTGGCTGGAGAGACTGTTTGCTGAATTAAGAAACTGGACCAGGGAAGTAAGCTTCTGTCCCCAGTTCCTGACTCCTTAGTCAACTGATACTTTTACTTAATACTTGGAAGAGGAGGACTGAGGTGATGCTTTAGCAGAGCATCCTCTTTACTACTACTAGACTTGTCTTCGTAGTCTACATATAATTCTTAAAATATTTAAAGCTTTTATACTCCTACAAGGAGCTGCAAGAAGCAAACCCAAGTTTAACCAATAATGCTATTGAAACAGCTAATGTAGTTCTTACTTCACTGAGAAATATTTACAGTAGTCTGGAACAAACCAGCAAGAGGCTAGCTCCAATTTCTCCTCATTTATCACAGGCAAATGCCTCAGGGCATCTTCATGGTGTCAAAAGAATTAGCACATCACTTGAAACATTAACCAGGTATCAAAAGTATATATTAAAAAAAAGTAGTAAAAAAGTGGCCTATGTACTATTTTACTCTAAGTGTTCCATACCAAAAGTCACCAACACAAGAAACATGACAGTATCAAACAGCTTTCCTTAAGAATGTAGCTTCATTTAAATACTTTGTTGAAAATTGTCATCTAACCTCATTTATTGTCTTAGAATATGACTCAGGAATTTCAGCTCCAAACACAGCCATATTGTACTGAAAGCTCTTTAGACCAAGAAAAAAAGGTTGACCCAAGTGCATCAGACATCGCACAGTTGTCGAAAACTCAACTATTCAACAGCTTACAGGCAAGCTGAATTGTTTTGATATGCTGCTGAACTAGTAACATCATTCTGAAAGCTGCAATGAAGACTTTCTTGGAGAAATTTCATCATATGTATTGAAGGAAGAGGCTGTCAGCTTCCTTGTGCAGCTACTTACATCCAAAAGCTCATAATGTTCTGCTGGATTTTGTCAAGTGTGGGGCCTTTTTTTCCCCCTTGTGTTGTGTTCAGCTTGGAGTTTTGTGTGTGTTTGGGGGGGCTGGGGGTGGGTGATCACCCTCTCCCACAACTAATCTGGAAGCACTTCCACAGTTATGTATCAACCAAAACTAATAAAGTTTTCAAAAACAGCTGCTTCAATTTTCAGGCCATACGAAAAAACTGTATTCTCCTCCAGGCAGTCTATAATTAAATTGGCCTTTCCTGCATAACCGAACAAACATTTCCATAACTAAAGGATAAATCAGACCTGGGACAGAGCTAGATGAAAAACAATCAAGGAAGAGTTAACAGGTCAATTTCACAATACTGCCTCACTGAAAAGCCAAATTGTGCTGACACACAGCTAAAGAGTGACATACTATCTGTGGCAACACTGCCTTTTAAAAACGGCTTGTCCATCTCTTACTTCTAAAATTCTCAATTTAGGTTTTGAATTTTAAGTTTATAACCACAAAAATCAAGATGGGGCTGCAGAGCTACTTAGGTTTGAATTCTGTCTCTACAAATCTAAATTGCATCCTCAAATCACTGTAAATCTACAGTAACGCTTCTTAACCAGATACTAGACCTTTGCAGAGGGGGTATAATGGGAGTGAGAGAAAACTTAGTTACCACTACTTGCTCAGTAGCTGCATTTCTGAATCTCCACTTAAGAATGTTTCAGACGAAAAACTAAAATGCCTCCTTATTAACCATGACGATCAGCGTTTGCATCAGTTGTTCACCATCAGCAAGTGATAAAAAAACATCACTCGTTAATCAGAGGAGGGGAACAAAACAACCAACTGAAGGCATTCCACCCGACCGCCGTACTAGTTTGATCGCATACCCACGCCGAGTGCTTTGGGACACCAGCAAGGGCACAAAGCCTCCGGGCACAGCGGTTTATACCATGGCAGAGAGTTTAAAGGCAGGTGAAGGGAGCGAGCAGTTCCTAGCAACAGGTTCCGAGCAGTGGGGGTCAGCGTGCACGGCACACCCGTGTTTTGCTTGCCTCAGAGCGAGGTGCCCGCAGCATAACCCGCCCTTAGGGCCTCCCTCGCTCGCCTCCAACGGCTGCCGGCCCCGCCGCCCTCCAGCCCAAGGCCCCCGATCGCCACACGATCGCCTCAACACCACGACCGCGGCAAGCCGGCGGCAGCACCCCGCTGCACCGCAACCCCAGCCACAGAGCGGGGAGCTAGCCGGCATCGCCCCACCAGGGTCCCCTTCTCCCTCCCGGACACCCACCTCATCCAGAAACTTCGTGAGATCGTAGATGCGGTGGTGCAGGATGATCCAGGTACTCTTACTGTTGTTGTGCTTCTGCACCTCCTCCAGCCGGTAGTACCGGCCCCGCCACGGCTCACTGCCGGCCTCGCTGGAGCTCACCATCGCACAGACACACAACACCGACTCCCCAGCAGAGTACAACCCCGCTCCCCGGCACACACTGACCCGAGTCCCGCTGCAAGCCTATCACCGCCCGACCCCTCGCTTGCCGGCTCCTCATTGGCGGAGACCACCGCCGTTCGAAGAAGGCATCAGGACGGTGAGCGCGGTAGGCGGGACCTGGGAAGGGCGGGCCGGCGGCCTCATGTCTCCTCACTCGCCACTCGCGCCGCTGCGGCCTTGCGTGCTGCTCTCCCGGGGAGCAGCCGCCGGTCACGTGTCGCGCGTCGCGCCCGCCGCCGTCAGTCCGGCGGTGGCCGGGGGTCGGAAGCGCAGCCGTTGCTTTGACCCTCCCCACTGGGCGGGACGGGCGCTTCTGTGTGCCGCTGGTTACCAGGCGAGCGTGCGCAGGCTGTCTCCCCAGCCAAGCGCTGCTTGTCGCCCAGCGCCTTTGCTGCCGGCGCACTTCAGCTTTAAGAGCAGGCAGATGTTACAGCCGAAACGGACCGCGGCTGCCTGCTGGCGCTGCGTGGCGCAGGCGCCGCCCGGTTTGTCCTGCAGAAAGCCGCTGTCCAGCCGCTCGTAGAGCGGTGCGCCTGCCTGGTCCTCCCACCCTCCCGGCGGCTCACCGAGCAGCGGCTGGGGCGCAGCGCCGCGGAGCCACCTCGCACCTCCCTTCCGTCCCCGCCTGTTTTCTCCCTCAGGAGCCCTGAACGCGGGTCGGCAAGTCTCAGAGGGCTGCCCGTACCGCCGGCGGGCTACTGTGCCCTCAGCGCAGAGTCGTCACTCCCCTCCTCTCCCCACCCCGTAGCCCCCAGCCCGCATGCGCGGCGGCGGTTCCTCGCCCAGAAGGCGGGAATCGTGTAGCTGCTTCAGCGCTCCGCGTACCCCGTGAGGGAGCGCCGCGGCAGCGTGAGGAGAGAGCAGCCAGAGGTGCCTCCTTACAGCCATCCCGGTGTCATTCCGTCTTATAGAAGCTAAAACCCGGTTCGTTCGATCTGGCCTTTGACAGGCTTGTTCAGCTGTTGGGCCAGAACGGACCCCTCCATCCCTGTCGCTGGGGTACCGGTGCTGGGTCGCAGCTGTGCGTGCCTTGGGTGCCTCAACAGCAGCAGTCCAACAGCAAGCACATGCTCCAGCATCATTACAGGCCATGGATTTTTGTGGGATTTGTTTACAGCATCGATTCAGTGGCATAAAATTTACCCAGTGTGACCTCTTGAGGGCCTTTCCTCAAAACTGGTGTTTGGGTGGTTGCTTTGTGCCCTGTGTGTGTTGCTTGTGTGTAGGACAAGCTTCGCACTTACTGAATGCTGCGATGATCTTCAGATCCCATCTCTAGTTCATTATGGTTAGCCTAATGGGAAGATAGTTACCATCCCTCAGGGCTTGGTGGCATTCCCAGCTTAAATAAGGAGGTTCTTCATTCCATCTTCCAGGTTGCTACTGAAAATAACAAATGTTGCCACCAAACTGTGATTTACCTGTGTGTGTTGACAGGAAACCAGTGGTAGCCATTCTCCAGCTGATGTCCTGTTCAGCTTACAGGAGTTTACATGTTATGATTATCAGCATCAAAAGATGTGATTTCTCCCACATGTTAAACTTTCCTGCTTGCGCAGAAAGCAGTTGGGTTTATTTCCTATGATTTATAACTGGTAGGTTGCATTAACTGATAGTTATGTCTTTATCCTCTCGCCTGAAGGGAGAAGCCATTTAGAAGCACTCTGTCCCATTAGCCTTTAAGATGACTGGAAGATTTAACTTGAGCTGAATACAGTGAGTGGTTCCAACAGGGAAGCTGGCCTCAAACAGCAAGCGGATTACTGGAGTGTTGCAGCATGTGTTTTATAACATCTTTGCCATAAAAACCCCAGTTGGCCATTTAGGATTCTTTTAAACATAATGAAAGCTGAGAACCCCGCCTTTCTTTCCATGTTTGCAAATACATGAGATTGTTTTCTCATTTGTTTAAAATGGTCCTTTACCTTTAAGTGTAGCTTTTGGAATTTTCTGATGAAGTGATAGTCTTGTCTGGCATTTAAAAAAAAAAAAAAAATCTATTTTTCCTGATTGCTAGAAAAAACTTGAAATGTGTTTTCCTTTAAGGGTAAGAAACAAGGAAACATGTTATTTTAAATTACAGTTATGAAGCACTGACCATGTGCTTTTTATAGGATATGACTGAGGTTGATCTTTTTAATGTGTAATACTGTTAAGCAAAGCAAAGCAAAATCAGAGCAACAAAGTTGTCTTTGACATTGTTCCTCAAAAAATGTTTCCAATTCATAATTTTTTGATCATGATTTACAAAATTGCTCTTCAGGTGAATACCTGGTGGCTTCCTAAAATTTGGAAACAAAATATTTATTGCTATCTTCACTGTGCAGGTAAGATCATTTCCCAAAAGGTTTTTAGGGTTTGGAGGGGGGGGAACTATTAAAACAGCTTTTTCTGGTGTGCAGTCTTTATTCCTGGCTTTTCATAACAGCAGACTTTCTACCTGCTTGTTTTTCTTCTAAACACTTTGAGAAAGGTGCTATATTTAAAAGGTGTGTTTTCTTTAAATAATGAAATATTAGTTACTCTTTTTTGTCATAAATAGTTCCTTTACTATAAGCCTTGTCTGTTCTGCAACAGGCATCCAACAGGCTGAAACAACACAGCTGCCTGTGTGCTTCCATGTTCTGTGGTTTTCATTCTCTGCCACAGTACAGCATGGTCTTTATATGACTGAGAACATCTCTGTGGAGCTCCTGGCAATTAAACTTTCTTGCCACATAAGAGGGGACGAGCGTCGCAGGATTCCTGAGCTCTTGGATCCCAGATAGATTCCAGCCTCAGTGGAGACTGAGATGATGGAAAGGATGCTTTTGTCCTTGTCTTTACTCTGAATATTTTTACTCTTGTAAATACTTTGGGTTTTTTTTCAAATGTAGTGCAGTATTTATAGGAACAATATATTGAGCTGTCCATTTTAGTGGACTCAATTATGCTATATTGTCTACCTAAAATTAATCAGCAGATAAATGATTATCATCTATTTACCTGATACCATATACTTAAAAGTTCAGTAAACAAATATCTGCTTTATAAAAATGAAATATTTTTTTTCCTTTCAAGACCCAGGGGCCGCTTTGGGGCAACCAACATATAGCATGAATGGCACCAGGCACCAGCCTCTGTTCTTTGTTGGTCTGCCAGAGCTACAAAAACTCTGTGCTGCTACAGTAACACTGAGTTCTCAGGTACCAGAAAGTGAGACAAGGAGTACACAGATAAAAATTTGCAGGTAAAAAATGTCAAGGGCTGTTATTTCAGAAGCTGGTGGTGATTATTAATCAAAGATTTTATTAGCAGTATTAGCAGTACTAAAATTAAGTGTAATAAAATCAGCAAAATTCTTATCAGCAGCAAACAGTATAAAACTGTTCAAAATAGATTTTGGTTTTGTTTTTTTTTTTTTTGGTGGGGAACTCATGCTATTGGGGGAAAAAAACACTGCTATTATGTTTTAAACATAAAAAGGCCAAATTAAAAAATAATTGAAATTGACCTCTGTTCATTTGCAAAGCTGGAATGCTTTATGTAGGTGGAGACTGACAAAAAAGAATACTTGAAAAGCATATGTACACTCCTTAATGTTAACCAATCATTATGTTATTACCTTTAATGGGAAAGGGGAGAAACAAGAAACTCTGCCAAAAGGAACACTTTTGGAAAGTTCTGTTCATGTGTCAAAGACCTGTAGCCTTTGCCTTAGACCACCATGGGTGGGTTAAGAGCAAGTAACTTGGACTAGCCCAACATACTATACTGAGCCATTGAAAACCGGTTAAAAGGAGAATATATTATGTTTGGAGATGGTGAAGAAAATAAATTTAAGAGGTGAAAATCAAGTATGGAAAATAATTTTTTCCCCCTAACATTTTATTTATTTATTTTTATAGGCAGTTATTGTTCCTGCATCAAGACATCCTTTCTGCACCTCTTATTGGAACACTAAATCAAATTTCAGTTGTAATGGCGGTCAGTATCACTGTGTAAATGAGTATATGTAGTTACATACCTTAGCAGATGAGTGGAATGCACATCACTCAAAAGAGAGAATCTGGAATATGTTTCATTGAGGTAAAATAATAATTTGACAGAGTTCAATAAGTTTCATAGAATTTAGCAAAGTTTTAGCAAGGTTCACCTTATTAATTACTGCATGGAAGAAACATAGAGAGGAAAATTGACTCAGAATGACTCATACAGAGGCTGGAGGCAAGAAGAGTAGAGGACCCTCCTGTTGGGTCATGAGGTTCAGAGTGTACCCTGTTGTTTTCTAAACTCTTTTTGAAGCCTGGGTGTCCAGCCTTAGTTTCAGACTTGGTCAATGGTTCACATCTGATGGAATTATCTATACGATGCTTATAATATCTGAGTAGCTATATGGATTAGTAATGCTTCATAGTATTAATTCAGCATGATATCAGTAATTTACCAAGGATCTGCAATAGGTAGGAGATCTTTCCACCTTGGCTAAGGAAGGATCTCTTAGTCTTAGCTAAGGAATTTCTAGTCTTTAGAAGGTTGCTGCTCAAGAGGAGAATCATCTGGCACACAGGCCAGCTGCTATTCTGGAATAGCTCTAGTCTGGCCTAGCCTGATTTCAATATTTATACGGTAAAGTAGTTTGCTGCTAGTCAATATATAGACAAGGCAGAGGTCTTCAGTTCAGCTCTGGTATCTTGTTCAGTACTTCGGTTATCTTTTACTTTTGGGTTTCAAAACCACCTTTCGAATATTTCTCAAGACACTTCACTCCCTTTTACACGAGGCAGGGGCTTTCCAGCTCTCAGGTTTATCTCAAAGACTTGAGGCCTGTTGCTTCTTTGTCAGCCTGAACTAAAGTACGGCTACAAGTCAAGTGTATCCATCACACATCCCTGCATGTTTCTCTAAGAAGTGTTTTGTTTGAGAATCAAGAATAAGTAAAATAAAGTAATTTAAAGCAAAATTTTGTTTTTGTGGGTTAGTACTGTAGATGTTAGCTTATGTCTTCTACTCTTCTGATGAAACGGCCTTTCCAGATGGTGAACGTTTTGCAGAACAAAATGGTCTCGGTAAGATGCCACCGAATGCACAGTGAGAGCATCAGGGGCAGAGTTCTGCATTTTTGTTTTGGATAGTCTTTTGCTTGCTGCGTAATGTATCTTTAGCTGGTGATGAGATTACAGTATGGCAAATGCATGAACTCATTTTAGTTACTGTGCTCCTTTAATGTACAGGATATGGCATTTGCTCTAACTATTCCTTAGCATGTTTTTCTTAGGCAAAGTCAGTGATGGACCATAATTTAATTTATGATTTGCTAAAATACCCCTTCATTTGCTTTCTGTTATTGTTTTTTTTTTAGATACCATTTTACAAATCAGGAATATGTCAGGCCTATGTAGAGAAACAAGGAGCTACTGTAAGTGCTGAAACATGTCTCAGTTCTTAAGACTGTTACACTTGTCTGCAATTGCTGTTTCCAGAGATGTGTATTTTTTGTAGGGCATGCAATTTGCACTACAGAAGCCAAGTTTCAGGGTAAAAAAAGTCTGCCAAACTGTCCTTTATAAATCTTGGTTTAGTAAGTATACTTTGTCAGTCAGAAGTTTTAAGTTCCTGAGCAATTTCATTAGATTGCTGCAGGTGGAATACTGATCCTACTCAGAAGCGCTGAGGTTTGTCCTTGAGGGAATGACAGACCTGTCCCTCCGGCCAGAGACCTGCAGCTCTTCTGAGGGTGTCAGCTCCCTCTGTGTGTGCTCTGCAGGTTCCGCAGGTAAGGGTGTTCAGACATCTGAACTGTCTCCCCACTCAGGGTTTCGGTTTACCCAGCCTGTGTAGGACAGGCTCAGAAAAACAAAATACATATAAGAAATGGAACCCATGAGCTTAATATCCGATACATTTTTAGACCATTATACATATGATTTACTATCTTCTAGTATGTCGTGTTTGTGGAGTTTATGAATGTATGTACGGACACACTAAAGTTGCTGAGTCAAAAGACTGCTTGTAATCAAAGCCAGGAACTCTCACGATTCATTTACACAGCCAGTCGGGTGTATTTCTCTTTGTTCCAAGAAGTATAAATGCATATCCAGAGGGACCTTGACATGCTTGTGAGGTGGGTGATGCCAGCCTTATGAAGTTTAACCATGACAAGTGCAAGCTCTTACACCTGGGTCGGAGCAATCCCAGGCACAGCTACAGGTTGGGCAGAGAAGAGATTCAGAGCAACCCTGTGGAGAAGGACTTGGGGGGTGTTGGTCAATGAGAAAATGAACATGAGCCGGCTTCAGTGTGCTCTCACAGCCCAGAAAGCCAGTGGTATCCTGGGCTGCATCAGGAGCATGACCAGGAGGTCGAAGGAGGTGATCCTGCCCCTCTACTCTGCTCTTGTGAGACCTCCCCTGGTGTATTGTGTGCAGTTCTGGTGTCCTCAACATAAAAAGGACATGGAACTGTTGGAACGAGTCCAGAGGAGGGCCATGAGGATGATCAGGGGACTGGAGCACCTCCCGTATGAAGACAGGCTGAGAAAGTTGGGGCTGTTGAGCCTGGAGAAGAGAAGGCTGCGTGGAGACCTCATAGCAGCCTTCCAGTACCTGAAGGGGGCCTATAGGGATGCTGGGGAGGGACTCTTCATTAGGGCCTGTAGTTATAGGACAAGGGGTAATGGGTTAAAACTTAAACAGGGGAAGTTTAGGTTGGATTTACGGAAGAAATTCTTTACTGTAGGGGTGGTGAGGCACTGGAATGGGTTGCCCAAGGAAGTTGTTAATGCTCCGTCCCTGGTGGTGTTCAATGCCAGGTTGGACAAAGCCTTGGGTGACGTGGTTTAGTGGAAGGTATTCCTGCTGATGGTAGGGGGGTTGGAACTAGATGATCTTAAGGTCCTTTCCAACCCTAACTATTCTATGATTCTATATCTGGACTAGTAAGGCATACGCTGCTCAAATATGCGTACCTTACACAGATGAACATAAAGCAGCTATGCAACTGACCTGTTATTGTTAGATTTTTCAAATCCATCAGATTAGTGGTACAAAGTACAGTTAATAGGCATGAGCTGCAAGGAGATCCTTGCCATATCTCATTAGAAACATCCTCCTGGAGGTGTATTATTGGCTCTTCATAACCCATTGTAATTAGTTTCTTTTTCTTGACTAATGCTAACTGCCCACAGCCAAGCAGTCAGGCAAGTAGTACTGCGGGGTGAATGAAGCTACTATTTATCTATTTATCTTTTATTTATTCAATTAATCTGTTTATCTATTGTTCTTGTAATTGCAAGAAATGTTTCTTGTCCTGAGTTAGACAGCAGGTTTAATATATGTAAATTTTGAATGTTGTGGCTATTGGCTGAAAAGAGATGCATATCTAGTAAAGTACTCCATTTAGCTCAATTAATCTTTTCCACAGGTCTATTATCAGCCCTGTAAAAACATTAAGTGAACTGTAGTGCACATTACTTTGATAACACATGAAAACTAAATGCCTATATTAAATACTGTGCTAACTTCCTCTTATAGCCAAGTAGGTGAAAAATAAAGATATGTAACGTATACTAGGATTTGACTCCAGGATGCAGTAGTAGCGTCTTTGATTAAATTATGACTGAAGCCTGTAAAAAAATATGTTAAATTATTAACAGTGTATTTTTCTTTGTTCACTGTCGTTATTAGCTGCAAGCACCACAAACAGTTAGTCCAGCCATTCTCCAAGCTTGTCTCTCCTACACGCTGACAGCCAGACTTGCACCCAGGTGGAACAAAGCTGGTCATTTCTTGGTGCAAGGTATTTGACTCATCTGGGTTAGGAACTGAGCATTAAGTTTTCAGTTCTTTATTGTTGCATTTGCTTTCCATAATTTAATTTCCATTATTATTTCATTCGTTATATTATTTCATTCATTTATGTCCTATGACTTTTTCTTTGATTGCATTTTTATTGTTCCTTTATCCAAGTTTGGTGATTCAAGTTAAGAATTCACTTCTTCATCTTCCTCCTCATCTTTGTAATAGATCAAATAATTATTTCAACTGAATGCTGTATACCAGATTAATAATTTCCAAACCAAATACTGTTGGATGCTTAAAGTGCTCTAAAAATTGGGCCTTTGTTTCAGATTCATGCATTCATCAGTGCCACTTCTGCATATGGTTTGAATGTTTTCCTAATACAGAAGTGGTTTTCTGTCAGAACATCTCCTTCTATCCTTCTATCTCATTCTATCTGTCTTTTTAGATGGTAATTCCTTTGCCTGACATGTCTCTACTAGCTCCTGTGTAGGATAAATCTGAATTACCAAAGTATGGAAACCAGATGTGTTTCAGATACTGTGTTGTGCTCTCTTTAAGTAGAGCAATTATATAGATCATAACAAATATGCATTGTGAAAAGTATGTAAGATATTGTCTTATTTCCAGACACAATATTAACAGTATCTTGTTTTCAGTATCCTCAAAATATATAGTGCTCTGAATGAGATCATCTGATATGGGAATAACAGGTAGAAGTAGAGGGCTAGACAGTAGCTGATACAAATGAAAGACATTGACTAACAGCAATGTGATCCTGGTCCATGCAGCTTGTCTAATGATTTATGTTCCTAAAGCTGGGTGAAAATGATGATATATGGTAGAATATGTAGTAATACTATACAGATTTGCTTTTGAAACTGAGAAATTCCTTAGCTGTTGGTCAATTAAAGATAGCTTTACGTAAAATTTCCTTACTGGGTGAAGAAAATGATGTATAAGTTGCTGCCCACTGCTATACTTTCATGTATCTTTTTTTGATATAAGATGTTAATGAATCAGCAAAAAGTTAATTGACAGAGATCTTTCATCATTCATGACACACACAAACAAAACTCTGTGATTTCTCCTTTTTTTTCTTTGCACAAAGACGTTAGACATATAGTTTAGAAAATAATGTCTATATGTTTTATTTATTAAGGAAAAGATTTTTTGTCTCGTTCAGGAAGGCAAAATGCTGTTGGTAAGTACAATATTCTGCTGATAGTATTACCACCACATCATCTTTCTGTTTTTCTTTCTGAAATAACCTCTGTCAAAATACACTGTGAAAAAAGGTAACTTTTCTACTATTAATCTATAGCCAAGATTGAAATTTACCATTTACAAGTTATGATTATTGCAATTAAATGTACTTGCATCAAATGATGAGTCTTGGAAGTGATGTGAAAGTTACATAATAAGAGATAGGAGAATAAGCTAATATGACTGTCCTGTATTGTACTACATTTGCTGTTCACAAAAGTTAAATCAGCTAATAGCTAAGCATACTGCTTAGCTATTGCAAAAATTGCAAAGTTGTGTTTTAATTCCAGTATAAAAGTTAAAGATGAAATCTAGCGATATTGGTGCCTAAATTTGTAGCAGGGGCATACGTTGAGGAGCATGATACCTTCAGTCTCTGTGCTACAGTTTGTTGATAGCTGAGTGAATGTTCTGGAGATGTGTCAGCAAATGCTTGCATTGCTCATGCAGTCTTACCTGTTGACCACTTCAGGATGTGTAATACTGGGCTAGACGACTTGGTACAGCCAGTGGTTATAAGAACTACATTTGCTTTGAAAATAGGTGCTTATATATCAAGGATGTGAGTATCAAGCACCCGGATGCAGGGACAGCCATGAGTTCCTAGGGAGGTGTAATCTATAGATGATGATTCATAATTATTTTGATTTTTCACAGTTAAAATGCACTTTATTTTAATTTCCATGCTAAAGAAGTCTAGCCTTTTGATTTTCAAATGCAGCATTTTTGTTAGCAATTACTTTAAATAAATGTTTAGTTTAGCTTTCTGCCTAACAGGTGCACTATGGTTTAAAACTAGTCTTTGTGCTTTGGTTTTATCTTAGTCATAGACCTCAATGTATCAGAGAGACAGCTTTGCATCAGTGTGGAGGCTTGCTCGGTTCGGTTGCCACCCCCTGAGGTATAATACAGTTACATTTTCTGTAACTGTTTGACTTACTAATTTTTATCTTTTCTGTTAGGTGACTTGCAGTTAGTGTGATGGGGATAGAAGTGCTTACTTCTGGTTGCATTAAGATCATAATCATATTCACTGACTATCTGCAGCTGTTATAAAGGCACAACACCCATATTATACCAAAATTGACACCCATATTGTATCTATTGTTGATGCATTCTAGCAAACATTGTAAAACTGAGATTTTTGACTACTTAAGAGGCCTTTCGAAAAATGCTAGCAGAATATAGTAAAGTGCCTTTATGATTCTAGATTTCATTCTAGCAGTGTTTTTTAGAAGGCATTCACTGTCTCACTGTAATACATAGACAGTTTTGAGTAACATCTTTAAAGTGAAGCTACAGATAAGTTGTCAGCACTGTATTTCAAGTCTTTGTACATAATTATTCTGGAATCTGCTTGATTTTCTATGCAGCTTCCAAAACACTGGAGCAGCCTGGACTATGCTGCTTGTAACCATAATTAATAAACTGTTTAGGAAATCATGGATTAGGTTGAAAAAATACCATCCTTTGTGACAGCTATATCACCTTTGTTGAATATGTCCATACATACAGGTGCACATTTGTCAGGCTTTCTGGTTTCTTCCAAAATACATATTTCTGATCCAAACACTTACTTAGTGTAGAAGAACAGGATTTCCTCTGTGACCTAGTTGGACAGCATAAACATTAAAGCTATCTATAGGAATCCAGTTCCAAAATGACACAAAACAATGATGAAAGTGATCATGATGTAGCTTCACTATCAGTTGGATCATTTTAATACTTTTTTAAAACAGAAATGGCTAAATTTTCTTGCCAGTGAATAAGTGCAAATCATAGTAGAACACAAAGAGAGAAAATGTTTCTCAAATATCAGTGTTTGATTGTCCCCTACAGTCAAATATTTCTGCATTGTGAAAATGTGGTGAGTTTTGACTTCTCACAGAGTGAAACTGTATATCCAATTAATCCTATTGCTTGAATCTTTCCACTTGATTATGCAAGCTGGCATACACAGTTACTAAACTGTCCACATGGGTTTCTGATTTGAACTTCAAAAATGTGCATGGAAGTGAGACAGTTCTTAGGCTGAGAAATTCCTTCTGTACTCTTACTTATTAAAACACTTCAACCCTGCCCATGGCAGAGGGGTTGGAGCCTGGTGATCTTTAAGATGCCTTCCAACTGAAACCATTCTGTGATTCTACAAAAGCTTGAATCTCACCGATTTAAATAACCTTTAAACCTTGTACTTGTATAACATTTGGAAGTGTAGGCTCTAACGTAAGACACTGTGCAATTTGATGATCTTCTGAAATAATCAGTTTGTGAGAGCTGATAAAAGAATAATAATGTACATGCTTCAATGTATTGTGATGCACAATTATTTTGGAAAATTTTAATTGTGTACTGCTGTAGAAATATTTGCAAATAACTTTTTTTTCCTTTTTAAGCTGTCAGATTTTGATATTTCAGCAAACATCTTAAAGCTGTTTGATAGCAATGAAAATACAGTTATTCACCAACATTACATATTAAGCAACTGGTGCTATGTTTTGCCAAGGTAGGAATCTGTTCATGTTTCATAAGAAACAAACATTTCCTGGAATTGTTGTGCTACAAATTGTGAATTTGATGCTAGTGATAAGAACACCTCTGTTTTACAGTCTGTTTTACATTCAGGAATCTTTTTTATTTTAATGGCTTCAGTGTTACAGAAAATGAGAAAAATAAGTCAGTGAATCATAAATTGCACATTTAAATATTACTTCAAGTTTAGTAATCTCTGCTACTTTTGTGGTATGCAAGAGTATTAATTCTTCTCAAATATAATTTTAGCAGAAAGTGTCAATTTAAAGAAAAAAATATTTCCACCTTCAGCACAAGCTATCCCTACTTTCATCATAAAGGTATGAGAAGTAATGTTACATTCGCTTTTGTTCTACATTCACTGGTAATGTGTATTGCAGACTAGAAATTAGACTTGTAGGTGCCAAGTTCTTTTCCATACATCAGGAAATATTGCTATTGTTCTGTTGTAAACTTACAAGTTAATGGTATTAGTCCTCAAAGCATGAAAATAATCCATAAATACTTTCAATGCCAAAAAAGGAGATTTACTATTTTCCCCTTAAAGTCCAGTATATTTTCAGCTGAATTTTATTACACTCTTTCTAAACAATCCCACCTTAACTATCACAGCATGAAAATGGGTCAGATTATAAACATCAGCCACATAATTCCTCCAGAATCTCCTTTCCATTCATATAAAGAATTTCAGATGCACTGGAAGAATCTGGTAAGAGACAGTATATGCTGATTTTGTTTTTCCCTCCCTTTTTTGTACCTATTGAGTTTGTATTTGTAATACATGTTTGTATATTGGTTTTTCTTTTTAAAGTATGGATATATTCTTCCAGAGGATCTTAAAGAGACAAAAATATACTTAAGCGTTTACTTCAAACCAATAGGGGAAAGGTTCTTTACGTATCCTTTCAGAATATTTTTGTTACATTTCCTCTGCTTTTAGCAAAGATCTAAATTTTCATCTTTGAATATGCCATATTTTCTTATTCCATAATTTCATAGAAGTCAGTGGAGAATTGTTTCACTAGACAAATCCAAATATATTTAGTGAAGTCTCTTTGTCTCATATATTATATATATATATTGAATAATAGCAAGTCAAATAGAACAGTTTGCTTCACAGCTTCCATAAACATGATAAATGCCATTCTAAATGGTGATGTATAAGGAAGAGTTAAAACCCTGTAAAAATATGGCCAACAAAGATTTGTTTTAAAGAGAATTTTCCTGCTGTGGAAGGCTAGACTAAGGCTTACTTATACTGAGTAATCTTTACTATACTAGGTTAGTATGGTATAATCATGTTGAAGTCCTGTAACTTAACTTCAGTCCCTTAAGAAAGTATGTGCTTCTGTTCACCTCTTTGAAAAAGCTTGAGCTATGTTCATGATTTCTTCTCAACAATTATGATTCGTAATTCTAGAAATTGAAAGAAACTTGTTATATATCCCTGAGCACTTATTCAGGTACCCTTTAAGTTGCATTCGAAGTCAGCCAGCGCAGTATTTCCCCAGAACAAATTCAGAAAGCGTGTTGAACTCATTTGTTTCTGACCTGAAACATAATCTTTCACATCTATGTGGATTTCCAGTGAGGATGACAAGTAAAGCACTCTATGCTACACAGGAGCTCTCCAGGGCTCCGGTGCGTATAAGGTTTTTTTATAAACATATTAAGGGCATGTACTTTGTTCAAGGTATGGAGTAGTCTTTGTCATATTCAGAACACAGTAAGAGCATAAAACTGCTTTTCACAGCAAAGAACTATCAATCACATAACTTTTAGTTATATGTAATTAAATATTATGCTATTTGCCATTTTTAGGTTGTTGTTCACATCACAAATACATCTGAAAACTAGACTTAGTGTGAAATAGTTGCTAGCAATATTTGCAGTTCTGTAGACCTTATTTTAAAGTTGGATACCCAAAACTTACTCACACTTCTTCCAGGAGAATACTAATAAGAACAATATCAACAACAATAAAACCAAGATATTTTATTGTTATTACTATTATAATATCACAGATTATTATTACAATTTCTTAAAACTGAAACATGCAAAAAACAACCCAAGAGCAATATAAAGTTCTGTGGACTTAGGCATTTAAAAACACTCAATCTGTAAGGTTTACTCCATTGCTGGTGATGGAAAGGAGGCAAGCAATCAAAACTCATTTAATTTGAGGTTGTGGCAAATGCTGAGACTCAAATTTCTGTGGTAGCAGTGTGTGAAAGAAGAAATGAAGTAATTAATTCTGAACAAAGAGCAGTGACAGAACTTGCAGAGATTCTAAAATACTATAATCCTCTTTCAGAAAGCAGTTGCTGTTTATGTCTCCTCAGTGATCAAAGCTAGAATGGCTCCTCTCTGTCATCTGCAGTTTTTACAGACATCCAAACTGTCTTTGAGTCAGAATATAGATGCCCTTAGAAGTTTTAAGAGATGAGGAGCCCTGTCAGTCAAACTGTTTGCAGATCCTCTCAAAAGGGATAGGCATTACCCAGCTGGAAAGCACTAAACCTAGATAATGACTGCAATTTAAGTCTTTCCTTCTGAGAAATAAGATATTCAACCATAGTCTGTAAATAAAGAATTGGGGGAAGGGGAAAAAAAATTTCATTTGTAGTGACAACAAAATATTTATTGAAAATATAGTTCATTCTAATTCAAATTCAAAAGCAAAATGTGTTGTTATATATTGTGGTATTAGGTTGATAATGTATAGTAATACATTATGTTACACTATCAGATTTTTAAATCCAGTTTGTTCTGTTTATCAACTCTTGTTATATTGCAGGAAATAAAATCTAAGCACATGAATTTGGCTGGTGAGATGGTTTGTGTAGTATCTCTAACACAGGCTCCTCCAAGGAAACAGACTTTGCTTGGAATTTCTTCACCGTGCAGTATGGAAAACAGCCACTGGATGGAGCGTTTGATCAAAGAGCCAGAAACAAACGGTTTTTCGAGTAGCAGTAAGAATATAGGAAAGGTTAGCATTGAAGCAGCAGCGATATCGATGAGTAACAGGCAAATACCAGAAGTACCAGAGTCACCAGCTGCAAAATCACTAGGAATGCCTGTAAATTCAGCCTTTGAGCTCCCCTCACAGAAAGTCAGCAAAATTATACCAATTTTCAAAGGGAAGTTGATGCAAATGAATGGAAGGACCACATACCATATGGATGGGAAGAAAAGAGAAAGTGCTGAAAGACATTCACCACTGAAAATCATGGGTGTTTCATCTTCTATGCTGACTGGGTACAAGCCTAGCATGACTCAGGTTTACAAACCTGTACAAAATGTGTCAGTTAAAAATCCTGCTCATAGCAGCGTACTTCAGGTAACGAACACAAAAACATACATAAAACATGATGCACCTGTATTTCAATGGAAAACCGAGTCTGCTGGACAAATGACTAGTTCTGATTTGTCTGATAACTCAGCTTCAGGTGGGTATTCGAGTGAAGCCAATCACAGAATGGCAAATTTTCCTTCCTTTCTTAAGAATGTTGGGCCAGTGCTTCAGAAATCAAACATCAGTCCAAGTCTGAATGCATATGAATCTCCTGTTTCCAGTGCAAGAAGGGGAAAAAAGTTTGCAAGTCAAAATACCATGCAAGTTCTTCAGAAACAAAACCAGTCAAAGAAAGTAGATTTGCAGATTCGTAAATTAGACAATGAAATGACAAATTCCAGTTTATCACAGCAACAAAGAAAGAGATCAAATGAAAGAGCAGGGTTAAATATTAATGAATCTGTCTTACAAGACACAGCATGCATCACCAAAAATGAAGAAAGTAAAGCAGAATGCCACTATATGGACTATATTGCTGAGACAATCAATCATCATTCCAAATCTAACTTTGAACAGGTATGGTAAATAACAGCCTCATTCTGACTGGTTCTCGCAAATTCAGTATATTCTAAAACAATGTTAAGCAATAAAGAGCATGACTTTCATCATGTTCTACCATCATTCTCAATATAGTTTTCTAAAATTTGTATCATACAAGTTAATGTTTTCAGCCACTGATGTTGTGGGGTTTGTTTTCTGAAAGGGAAAATGTCTTACTGTGTTGTCTGAGATAGACACTTCTTTTTTTCTGACTTTTAAGATGGGATAATTAGTTTCCCTTTCTTTAGGACTGTTTATCAGGGAATCAAGATTTATGGGAGTTTAACCGCTTAGAGGTACTTCACAACCCAATTTTTTTATGATGCTGTCTGCTTTTTAGTAAAATAAATAGCTGAGTTTATTTCAGCGTAATTTTTATGAGGATGATAATCCCACAGATTGGGCACATGGGTGAAATGCTTTCTGCTTCTAACTGGTTTCACCTATAAAATGTAATTTGGTAGGTTATTTAATATTTGTGTTATGAGGGCATCTTTTGAAAAAGTAAGCCATTTTAACAACTAGAGAAATACTGGTGGGTTGTTTTTTTTTTCCTAATAAAGGTATAAATTTCTATATTTTAAGATGATTACAGGGAACATGACATGTGAAACACTGACCTCAAAACTGACTTCCTCAGTCAAGGAGAGTGATGTGGAAGAGTTTGTAAAGAAAAGTTGTGCCAGAAGAAGACAGGTAAATCCCCCCATACACATATACCCCCTAGTCCTGTAGACAAGGGCCTGAATTAAGGGAGAAAAAGGAAAGTTTTTTGTGGGTTGTTTTTTTTTTTTTATTTTAGCACGTTCCAGTTAAAATGGGGAAGCCCTCTCTGGATAAAATTAACCTTAACAAGGATAAAATAAACCTTAACCATTAGTTATGTTACTGGTCCTTCAAGCATGATCTGGTTTTAATTATTTACCCACTGTACCTACAAACATATTTGTCATGGAAATTATATTTCCATTGGAAAATAACAACTTTTATTAATTACTTCTCATATCATTCAACTAAGGATTTCACTCAGAAATAGCTTTTTAGTTGAGCTGTTAGCTTAGTATTACTGCTTTATTTGCATTACAGTTTTTTTTGCCTTTTGTTTGTTTTGGGTTGTTTGGGGTTTTTTTGTTAACAGAAAGAAGATGGTTCAAAGTTAAAGAAAGCCAAGAGAAGTAAGCCTTCTATTTAGGATGTTCTGGAGTACTGAAAGAAAACCCTGGGTATGCTCATTGCAAATTTTAAATATTGTTCTTTATTAAAATAGTATCACGTCTGTAATAGTTCCTACTCTTTTGGATCATAATCATGATATCTGCAGTCTCCAAAGGAATTACTTTATTGAACAAATGGTTTCCAGAAGCTAAGATTTGTTGTTTATCGGACACTAGCAAATAAAGCTTTTCTTTTTTCTTTTTCTTTTCTTTTTTTTTTTTTTTTTATTCATTGAATACAAAGGCATCTTGTACTTAGTAGAACTTAGAATTTGGCTTAAATCTGTATTTTGATTGGCTTATTTTCTTTCAGACTAAAATAATCCTGGGTTTTATGCTGCTGAGTTTCATTTGAATCTGAGCTGCAGTTAAAACCATAAACCGTTAAAGTGAAGTTATGTATATTATTTAGTATCATTACATGAAATGGGGCAAGGACAAAATGGCCTGTCATATGAAATGAATAAATTTACTTTTGTAACCAGATATTTCAACCCACATCATGGGTTGTTGTCGACAATAGTCCTGCAGGATAGAATAAGCTTTTCCTTTGAATGTTCTTTTGAATATTAAGCATACATCCAGCATATGAAACCCACCAGTTTTATTGACCTAATGCCTATCTGAAATCAGCAGTAGTAAAACATGCAGGAAAGAGTGGCCTATACACTGAACTGTTTCAGATATAAATAGAAGTATACTTATTACAAAGAAAATATTGATGTAAACAAGATGATCACACAGACACAACAGCACAAAAATGTGTATTATACAAAACCAATAAAAAAACATAGCAATAAAGAAGCAAAATATCTTTCCTGCTTCAAGCTAGACAGTTCAAGCATGGTGCTTCTTCAGATACGATCTGATTTAGTAGTTCAGCATATATAGGTCCAAAGTCTCTGACTGATAAACAGAAATGGTGTCTCTGAGAATGGTCAGAACTGAACTTTTTTACTCAAATAAAATCTTTTAATTATTATTATTTATGAGTTAAATGCCACAGGATCAAGTTGATTGTGGGTGATGCTTAAACCCTGGTGAAGAAACAGCATCTTCCATAAATTGTTTAAAATATGGGTTCTTCATTGGTGTTAATGACTTAAAAAGAAGACTGGAGCTAAAATAACTTCTGCTATTGGATACGTGCCTACAGTTCTGATTCTGAACAGCTTTGCTCTGAATTTCTTTATTATGTATTACTACACATGAATTCAGAGTGCATGTTTTCATTTGAACACTTGAGAATTACTTATAAGTTTTCAAATGGGTGAGAAGGTCTCACAATGTGATTCAATGACATAGTCAACAGTAAGGACTTGGATCTATAATTCATGACAATAAAAACATTTTTTTACAATTGTCTTGCAAAAAGGGTCAGTTTTTATGACTCAAGTGCCAAGCCGCACTGCCTCTTAAATTGGCCAGGAAATCACAGCACAATTCTGATTCACTTTTTTCTTTTGCTGATGAAAATAGTTGGTATGTTAATAAAGCAATGAGAGAAAAGTATTTAACATTTTAAGAAATCGAAAATTTGATTCTAACACTAAGTCATTCTCATTCATTCTCGTTTTACTCATATGCAGACAATCCCCCGTTCTCTGAGGAAGGATTTGGGCTTTTCTTTGGCATAAAAAGAGTAGCTAGATATTAAGAATGAATTTGAGATACTCCCCTCCTGCCCCTGTTTTTAGTGCTCTAGAATAGACTGAGTACATTGTTCTTTTTCAAGGCTGTGCAGGTTGGGCCAGTGGAAACTACAAGGCTGCTGAGGTGCCCAACCCATGAAGTGGGGGCAGGATACCTGCTATAATGAGCTCTGTAGAGTCTGTTGGGTATGTCTTAGTAGTGATTTCCATGGAATTTCATAGGAGTTTTGACATCTAAAACGGATGTAGACAGCTAAATATAGGTGGTCTAAGTCTGGAGCTCAAAACCATTGCAAGAGTCAGACTTGAACAGTTATTCAGTTTAATAAAGATCTGCATGATTAAAGAGTTTTCAGAAGCAGTTTATAGATCCTTTTTAAGCTATTTTATATTTGCTATCAAATAGGAAATAAAAAGTCTCCATGTTTGGTCCTTCATTAACAAAAGTCATCCTATAATTTTCAAGGTCAAAAGGAAAGTTTGTCTTCTAATACCAATCAGAAGAGCAGAGCTTCCAAGGGAGAGTGTATACTAGTATTGAATGACATTTTAAAAGAAGGATTTTCAGCATTTCAAACATTGGTGCTAGAATAGACGTTAAAAATAGCAGCGCTGAAGTTACCTAGCCTTTTCCACTGGTCTGCAAAACTCTTCCTGTTACTCTGCTCCTGTGTTGTCATATGATACCAATCTTTTGGTTTAGACACCAAATTTCATTTAGCAAATGAGAATCTACAAATTCATTACATAAAGTAGTAGTAGTATTATTTTACATGAAAGTAATTTCTGCCATTACTGTAAGGATATTATATGAACACAAGATAGAGACAATGCATCCACACAACTGGAATTTAGTAAAAATTTTTAGCAGTGTTGTATAAAGAGCTAGAGATCTATTGGACTATTTCTTCTAAAAAGTGGATTGTCCCAAGCCAACATTTAGGAATTTCTCTTCTAATTAGAAGGCTATGATACAGAGATTTCCACAAAGCTGTCTTTCAAATGCTTTCTGGAAATATTTGGCTAAAATAATACCTTTTAAGATATATGACTATAATAGCTTGAGCTGCTTTTGGAGGAAACAGTTTTGACTTACATTTGAAAATATTTGCATGGAAATTGTATGTGGTGAAAATATTTGTGATTTCGTAAAAAAGATTATGAAAATGTTAAGTCTTTCAATGAAAAAACAATTTCTTTTATGATGGGGGCAAATTCATTTCCTAATCGAATCTAGTGGCAGAAATAACCTTTGGTCTGTGTACATTAGTAGATTACTGGTACTTAAATACATGAGACATACTCCAAAAAAATAGATGCTGTCATAACTTTATTGCTATTATCCTATCCATTTTTAATTGCTGCAGGAGTGTTTCAGGTTAGGGGCAATCTAATTTACTGCATGGCTGACCACTTAAAAATGCTAAAGAATACTTCCTCAAGATTCTGTTTCTTATGTTCTTATAGAGTTAAGAATGTGATTTGGCTACCTGATCTCAGCTGGTTCAGGTGTCATGAATAGACTTCTGCAGTCGAAGTTGCTTCTTCCACCACCACAGATGACTAATATTTTGAGGCCTTTAAATTTAAAATCCCCAGACCTAAGAGGAAGGACAAATCTGTGCATAGTACCATAGTGAGAGAATTCTTTCTTGGTCTGTATAAAAATACTAACATTTAACTTGAATGTGCTAAATCCAAACTTTGTAGACTTTGCATATTAACCCCACTGAACTGCCTTTTGGTTTCTTTTGTGATGTAAACTTTCTCTCTGCTTTCCACCATTCAGGTTCCCAAGAGGGCATTAACATACTTGAGGATCTCTGAGCTTTGTGAACTTTGCTGTTTATTTCACATCTTTTATACCTGTTTCTGAGTGAAAAACTGAGTGTTAAGTACATACAGTCAAGTGAAACCATGTATCTAGGAGTTTTCAAGTTCAGGTTAATAAGCAAGTGTCTCTAAAGAATTTCAAAATGTAGCTAGTTGCTTAGGTTTTGAATCACCTTATATCTGGTCTAGTACTTGCGCTTGATCATTCTTCCAAGTTAGTTTTGAGTTTCAAGTCTGTCTTTTTATTATATAGTTATATTTAATTCCTTGCTACAATGTCTAGGCCTCTCTGTTTCATCAGTAAAACATTCCTATGTAACTTTTCCCTGTCAAGTCCAATGGTTAGAAAACAAGTGGTCCATTTTTCTTAAGGGAATAATCTGGAGGCTGGATTCGATTCAAGCTTCTTTAATTCTTGTTATATATTCTAATGAATTAAAAAATGCCCAGAATTTTGCCCTATTACAGTGACAGCTTTTGTTTTGTTTTGCTGTTTCTCAGATGGTGACTGTTAACATAACTGATTTAATGGTGCCAGCGTTTAAAAAGGAGTGGGCACTTCAACAATGTGTATTTTTCTCATACTTAACACAAAGAATACAAAACCACACAAATATTACAAAAAATAGAGCAATATGCTCTGCAAGGAATCAATATTTGCATTTTGTCTGGAATTTGGTATACAAAGGTACCTTTCAAATGATGTGGATTCTTTCATAGATTTGCCTGTATGTAATTGATCTTTTTCTTGTCTTACAGTATGAAAAAGCCTGTAGAGCAGTTGCATTTCTGCTGTACTAGATAAATTAATGCTTCATCTGCTCTGTTTCCTATTGTTGCTTTTTAAATGCTGCTGGTTGCCAATATTTGCCCTGTATTATAACTGAATTAATTTTGCATTATTCTTGCATTTTCAAATGTTTACCTAATTTTGTGTTACGTATTATTATACTTAAAATATAGAAAATTAAATTATTGCAGATCCATTTTCTTACATTTAAAATAAACTACTGAATTATTTATTTGTGCTAAATTGCCAAATGCTTCCTAGTCTGTGCTGTAGGGAAAGACCTTGCTATTCTACCCCCTACACACACTCCTTGTAAATGTAAAGCAAGGTGTTGATAGTGAGTGGAAACATGCTGGGTGTAGGAGTGGTGGTGGAAATGCCACTGATGGGAAAGAAGGATTGGTGCTGTGGCTGTCTTTGGAGGAGCTGACGATGCTGAAAGGACCTTTACTGCTGCCTACCCTTCACTGTTTATTTAGAGAGGTTAGAAGAGCCAATCCCAGTTTCTCCTTTTAACCAGTTCTTATTAAACTGGGCAGAATACCAAGGCTTCTGATACAGAAGCCCTCAACATCTAGGATCACCTGGGGCCTCCATGTGTGATGCCTGCAGTCCTGATTTCTCAGGATTAAAGGAACAGACCCCTCTACCTGCCCCAAAATATGTAAATGTACATTCCCAACAAGTGGAAATGTAAAAGGTAAAAATAATCACCAGGTGTGATAGACTGGTAAGAGGTCAAGTGGCAGAAGATATCACTTGACCTTTGAGGCCTGCAGGTGTTACAGTGTTTTAGCTTACAGTGTTTAGCTTTTTCATCAGTTTTCAAATAATCTGATTCTGTGTCAAAGTTGAATCAAGTTTACATTTGTGAAAATATACATAGCTTTTTTTTGAACCCCTGTATTAGGTTCAGAAAGTATTTGTTGAGTTGAAGTACTCATAGTGAATTCACATTATTTAGTAAATATGCACTTCCAGAGAGTGATCTTTTCTCACATATTTTCATAAGTTGACAGTGTTCATTTCCTCCCCCGTCTTCACAGATGTAAGCCAGAGGGACTTTCTACATAGTTTAAATTGGCACATGCTCAAGAGCTCTGCCAAATCTGAATTTAGAAGTTTACAAATTATTCTATAGGTGCTTATTAACTTCAGGGAAGCTTGCTGTTTAGTTTCTTTGGTGCTGGTTTTATACTAGCTTATGTTTAGTAGTTGGTTTAAAAATCATAAAATTAAGACCTTTGAAAGTACTATGTCACTGTATCACAAAGTATTTTAGTAAATACAGCAAGGACTTTGGGCTGGATGCTCATTCTCTTCAACATGCCCATCTCCTAGCTTCACAGAGAACCATGAGTTGAACAAGTCTGGTATTTCTTTCATAGTTGAGGAAGAGGGTTTGCCCCAAACCTGAAAACCATACATTGTTCTGTCTCCTTGCAAAACTGTAGTTTCACTGGCCCATGGACAGCACAGAGCGGCGGCTCAACCTCTCACCTAAAAACTTTCAGCCAGGATGAGCATCTACATTTTCCCTGGGATCTATGCAAAATTCGACGCAACCTCTGAACAGCTTAATTCCCCCTAGGGCAGAATTAAAATCCAGGACAAGCAAGCTAACTTTGTTAGAAAATATGTGAAAATTGTTCCCAAAGAGTTTATAATTGCACCAGGAGCACAAATAGCTTCTTACAATGATTTTGTTTTTTTTTAATTGCTTAAAACAGTGACAACAAATTTCTTTCTAAAGCCAGTATGTAAAAGGGGTTTAAGCTTGCTCCAGTGAGAGGAGTTCAAAAGTATTGAAAGCTAATATGTCTGATTGGCTTGCAGGACAAAGCTTGTTCTCTGTGATCAAATAATCACTTTTAGGAATAGATACAGTTTTGTTCCAGTGTGAGAGCAGCCCAATATGTGTGTAAAAAATAAAACAAAACATATACATACACGCACATATGTGTGCACACATCCATACATATAGCTGTGTCTCATTACAGATGTTTTAAAAATATGCAACATAATGTGAAAAATGTTATTCTAGTACAGACAATTCAGTTTGGGCAGCAGCATTTGGTAGTTCCCCATTGCTGTGTACCAAGAAACAATGCATGTGGAATAATCCCTTGCCCATGCCACAAAACTCCATTTACTTGATGAGAGCAGGCTGCCAAAGCTCAGCTGATTGCAACTGTGCTGTCTCTATCAGTAGATGAGCTTAAATACTATTAAACCATCAACTACCATTTAAATAAATCAGCAATTAACCAAATATGCTGATAGCTGCAGCAGCCCGAAGTTGAACCTTCATGTAAATCATAGAATCACCGAATGGTTTGGGCTGGGAGGGACCTTAAAGATCACCTAGTTCCAAGCCTGCTGCCATAGGCAGGGACACCTTCCAACAAGTTGATCAGGTGGTTATGTGCTTTTCAGGCAACATAGTGCAGTAAAATGCATTTCCCTTAATTATGCAGGATATCACAGCACAGATTTTAGCAAGAATAAACATTCATAGAATCATAGAATCATAGAATAGTTAGGGTTGGAAAGGACCTCAAGATCATCTAGTTCCAACCCCCCTGCCATGGACAGGGACACCTCTCACTAAACCATCCCACACAAGGCTTCATCCAACCTGGCCTTGAACACCGCCAGTGATGGAGCACTCACAACCTCCCTGGGCAACTGATTCCAGTGTCTCACCACCCTAACAGGAAAGAATTTCCTCCTTAATATCCAATCTAAACTTCCCCTGTTTAATTTTTAACCCATTACCCCTTGTCCTGTCACTACAGTCCCTGACAAAGAGTCCCTCCCCACCATCCCTATAGGCCCCCTTCAGGTACTGGAAGGCTGCTATGAGGTCTCCACGCAGCCTTCTCTTCTCCAGGCTCAACAGCCCCAACTTCCTCAGCCTGTCTTCATACGGGAGGTGCTCCGGTCCCCTGACCATCCTCGTGGCCCTCCTCTGGACTTGTTCCAGCAGTTCCATGTCCTTTTTATGTTGAGGACACCAGAACTGCACACAATACTCCAGGTGAGGTCTCACAAGAGCAGAGTAGAGGGGCAGGATCACCTCCTTCGACCTGTTGGTCACGCTCCTTTTGATGCAGCCCAGGATACGGTTGGCTTTCTGGGCTGCGAGCGCGCACTGCCAGCTCATGTTCATTTTCTCATCGACCAGCACCCCCAAGTCCTTCTCTGCAGGGCCGCTCTGAATCTCTTTGCCCAGTCTGTAGCTGTGCCTGGGATTGCTCCGACTCTCAGCTCAGGCAGGGAACAATATCAGGGAAATCGGCTGAGGCTGCTCAGTGCCGAAGTGCTCTCCAGAATAAAAATAAGGATTACTCCACTGGGAGGTGCTAGCAGGAGATACCTATGCCTACACACCCCAAATAGGTGCAGATACCTTTTTATGTTAAGTGTTTTATTATGTAGGAGAATTATTATAATTGCAACTGAAGCTGCATGGCTCTGGGATATTTCAAAGCAGATAAGGTAAATGAAGCAAAATTAAACCTCTGCTGAAGAGGGGAAAAAAGGGTGTTAAGTCATAATTCAGAATGGTAATGCATGAGTTACAGTCTTCAAAAGAAAAACTTATCAGAAAATTAACTTCTTTTTCTATCATTCATATAATGAAAAATAAAATACAAAGAAGAAAAAGGGACCCTCTCTAAAGCGGATAGCCTTCTACAGCTTACTGTGCATCTTTTAAGGTATGTGACCCGCATGGTAAAGAACTGCAATTTGTGTAAACTCAAACATTTGTTAACCAGGAAATTTCTGTAGTGCTCTTTCTATTGAAAGGGAGATTTAAGTCAGACTCAGTTCCACAAGGTTTTATTTTCTGGGAGATCAAATGCTTTGAAGGCTGACGAAAGCAGTTTGGTTTCTATCAGATCTCACAACCCGTTTGGGAATGCCCTCACTGAAATGCCACCCAGACAAAGGGAGCACTTTGTCCTATTGACCAAACTTGGGTTATTGTTTTTCAGTCTTCTGGTCCTAATTGGATATTCTGCCTCTGCAGTTTTTTTAATTTAGAAAGAATAACAATAAAATCCAAATTCTGCACATCATTGAGAGTAAATGGATTCCAGTAATGGAAAACATTTAGCTCCCAATACCTGGGCACCCGGCCAGTCCAGCTTGGTAGTAAGCATACATCTTCATTAATTCTCATTTAGAGACAAATCAATTGATTTTAGCAGTGTAAGCTCAAGTACTGTGAATCACCATTCTGATGGAAAGGGAAAAAACATGTCCGTTTGGGGATTTTGCTCCTACTGGGAATACTGGATGTGTGTATATCCACTGGCTCTTGGCCTGCATGCATCTGCTTAAATCTGAGGCCTCAGCTGGGTGAAGGATGCTGAACTGTACTCCCTCATGTCCTGCACTCCCCTGGCAGAGCCAAATCTGCTGGCCTTGGGGTCGTAGCACTGATTTTACCTACTTTCCCAGGCTTTTGGGGGCTGAAGGAAGCTCACTGGGTGGGAGTGGGCAAAAAGTTGTCTTAAATCACAGAGACATTCGTTCAGAAAGCTGGTTTGAATGTCTGACATGCACCTAAGGAGATTAATTAGTTTTAAATGAGTCCAAATTCAAAGGCTAAGACACTTACTTTCTGTATTGTTAATGAATGATAACAAGCCCGTTGGAATTTATCGTAACAATTACACTGGGAGTTTCAATACTCTGAATGCTGTATACCTTTGCAAGTTTATGGAGGAAAGTTCTCATCTGCTTGGATCTTTTAAAATATTACTGGAAAGTTTAAAAGGTGCTATAGAATAAGAGGGTTTTTTTCTGTTTCAAAGTTTAAAATATTGGGTTTTTTTTCCAAATTTCAGTTTAAAAACACATATTTTTATGTTATTGTATGTAATTTTTAACCCAAGAGGAAGGTCTAAAGCAGTCTTCTTGGCAACTGGAAAGGAGAACACAGAGCAGAAGATCTCAGAGAAAGTCTCTGTAGATAATGTAGAAAAATAAAGGTACACAAAAGGAAAACTTTTTGGTGAGCTAAGCCCATTCGCCTATATACCAAGAGCATACCCCCTCTGGCTAGGATTTCGTCTGAACCCACTGAGTTGTGCATCAGTAATGTGATAATATTGAAAGTACGCATCATTAATTTTTAAGAGAGCTACCACTAGAAGAAAACTATCAGACTTTGTAGAAAGTGTAATAGACTTGTCAGGGCTACATTTTAACACCACAACATTTTTATTTTCATGTCTCCATAGAGTCAGTATCTGTTTAAGTTAGAGCAACACTCATTTATTGTGCAGTTTCACACAGTACCCAGGGGAAATTTAATGCAAAGTTTAGCTCCTTCACATCAACTGCACATGCTTACCACTGCATAACCAGGGCAAGTATTTTCAGAATATCCCAGAATAATAAAACAGCAGCTTTTTAACATGTTCATTACAAAAAAGAATAAAAAGTTTAGCATGGAATGCACCAAGTATGTGTGTGGGTTAATAATTTTGTGAACATAGGAAAAAATATTTGTGCCGTAACTCACCATTTCATTAAGGTATAACGCTTTATTATCACTTTTAGATAAAAAAGTCTCAGAAGGTCTGTAAAAGTTTGGATCACTGGATGTGACACTTGCTGTTCTGATGAGCTTATCCTCGAACAGACAAGAGACACATGTTTGGAGGCACAGGCTACGAATAAGAACAGAGAGCTGGTAAGTATCAACATTTATAACTGATTCTAGGTCACCTGATTCCCATCGAGTTCCTTGAATATTTAGTCATGTCTCCCTTCATGATTATGGTGGCACTTCTGTTAAAACTGATTAATCAATTATATCGAATTCTGTGTCATTTTTGTCACTCCTCTTCCACAAGTTTATGCATGCTCAGTCCAAAGGCGTGATTCTCTGCCTGCATCCCATCATGCTTAGAACTTAGAAGTTCAGTGTGAATAACACACTTTTGGGAATGCTCTACAGAAAGTAATGAATGGGGCTGGTTTTCATTCCTAGTGAGTCATGTTTGGGCCCGCAATGATTTTCAGACAATTTAGGTTGTTTGCTCTTGCTTAAGAGGACAGATGTAATTAAGCACATTCAGAATGTCAGAACCAGGCCTTTTGAAAAGGGGCTCTAACAAGAACTGAAATAAGCTGTAATTTTTTCACTTTGGTCTTTTGAGATTAAGGTACATCATTCATAGCTATACACATTAGATTTCTTTTACCTTTTCTTTCTAACTTCTATTCTTGGGGAAAAAAAAAAAAACAAACTTTGATTTAAAATAAAACTGTGAGCACAGGTATTCTGATCATATATTTGCTCATGTCTTTTTCGTCCTTGTCCTTTCTACATTTGCTTCTATTGCTTCTTGGTTGTACTTACAATGTGTATTTTGCTTCTCTTTGCCATTTACTGCTTTTCCTCCTGTTCTGTTCCCAAGTGGATCACCCACAGCTGCAGTCCCTTAGGGTGTCTCTGTCTCTGCCTGTGGTGGCAGGGTTCCCAGGGAAGACAACATGTCTCCAGCCTCACACTTGAACATGGTTCTCTGTTCCAGCACTGATGGTCAGATGGCCACTGAACCTAGATCTCTGCTGTCAGCAGCAGGAGGAGAAATGTGTACCAGGGCAGTGTGTTTCATGTGGGCTCAGTGCTCCCATACCTGCAATTGCAAAAGGTGCCTGCCATGCTCCTGTCCTCAGATTCAGCCCCTATGCCATTTTGGAACAAGCCAGTACTTCCCAAAGTCATTTTATACAATGTCAGGAAAGATCTTATCAGGAATAGTCTTTGAGTGCAAACTATTTGTTCTAAAGAGCTGGTCCTGCTCAATATGCGGGCCCTGGTCAGCTGGCTGCCTCCCCTGATGTCCTGACACTCACTCCTCCGTTTCCCCATCCTAGGCTTGCAGAGTTTATCCAGGATGGTTGATTCTCCTACGTGAGTCGCATGGAGCTGATTCACTCCTGGGTCAGGCACTAATTCTGTCTGTGATTACATGCCAGAAATCTATCTCTGAGCAGCCTGGTGGCCCAGAAAGACAGGCAACACCAGGCTCTCCCACATGGATCTCCCTTTCCCACAGTCTTAACCCAGTCCAATGTTTTCTTAGTTTCCCAACCAGAAATCTCCATCACTAATCAGTGTTTTCTTACCCCTTCCTTGGCTTCCACACTTGTATCAGCCCAAGCAAAGATCCAGGGAGGACCAAGAAGCTTGCAAGTTGCCTTCTCTTCCAAGATTTGCATTGAAGGGAACTTTGAGAGAGGGACCTTGAGATTTGTCCATTAGAGCAGTGGTTTTTCCAGAGTGTGAGAGAACATGGTCTTCCCCTGACTGCACCACCATCTTTCTTCTTGCTCCTACATCCTTTTATTCCCAATGATCAATATATTCTTCCAGTTGTGTATATGGATATTTGGAAAGTGATCCAAGATGGGGTAATGGGTAGTTAGGGCCCTGGATGTGTCTAATATAAACAAGATGGGAGACAACTGCAAGGGCTTGGGAGTAGACCCCATGCTTAGGGTATGTCAGGGTGCCCTAAAGGGCTGTAGTGACAATGCAGGATGCTTCAGCCTCAGCTACCTTCAGAATTAACCTAATAATGAGTTGTAGAGGTGGCCTCAGAGGAGAATCCGGTAGTTCTTGACTTTTCTGATTTAAAGCCATGGGAGTTTTCCATATGTGAGATTTGGCCCAAACCTATTCTTAGTACTTGAGTACATTTCATTGCTTAGAGTTTGTGATTAAATGGGGAAATAAGTTCTCATGCCCCTTCATGCCCAATTTATCAGCATAGCTGCCTTGAAACTAAAATAAATGACCTTAGAAAGGAGAACTTCATGTTACAAGAACACTCTTACAATATGAATAGTAAGCATGTGAATATTCCTGAAATATGATTAAAACAAAACCCAGAAGACTCAAAGATGGAAGTAACAGTATCTTTCCTATATTCAGCCCAAGCAGAATTTAAATCCACTGCTGGCAGTCTCTAGAAATAACACTAAATGTGATGCCAGAGTATCCAGCAGAAAGGTGCAGCACATCAATGTACATGGATTCTCTTAGATTTCCTTTAGCCATGTGAATGAAAGGGCATAATTGGATATCTGCACTAATGGTAATTGTGTCATTGATTCATTCACAATGATTAGTTAAATGCAGTGTTGTTCTTCCATGGTGGAGAACAACAGGAAGTTAAAACATATATAATAAAGTTTCAATTACTAAAATAAGTCTTGGTCAGTTTGTCTTTGAAAAAGGGTCTTGCATTAGGAGGATGACAGTAACTTTCTAGAGCAGAATTTTTCAGGTTGTTTGCTTCTGTTTTCGGTTGGGGAGTTTTTTATATGTTTTTATTCTTCCTATCCTTGTCCCTGGGCTCTCTGACAGATTTTACATCTCTGCGGACTTTGAGGTTAGTGGATTTACAAATCATTCTTGTGCTTGTCTCAGGTTTTCAGTATGCCTTTATGGTGCCGTCCTTCCAACCCCAGCCAATTAGCAGAGGGCAGACAGACCCAGCCCAGTGCAGTGACACTGACATAAAGAGTGACTGAATGTGAAGGGACTGTGTAGACGAAATATTTCAAGCAAAGCAGTAAAGCAGTCATTAACACTGAGAGCAAAACTTCCATAGGTTTCAAGTGGATTCAAGCCCAGATTTTCTTCTTCTGCTTTTCTGTGCTGTATTTTTGGCATTTTTGAGTAATTCCTCTTTCTTCTGAGACCTCAGTTTCTCTGTCCATCCTGATTTCAGGGTAGAGTTGGCAGAAAAGAAACTGCTTTCTACTGAAAATACAGCTATTGAATGCCACAACTGGGTCTTTAAGGTTTTTCCCTATGAGTTTTGTTAGAGGCCGGTGAAGCGTTGCATTTTATTCATCCTCTTTAGTCAGCCAGACCATCGGCTGGTATTTCTTTTGAGTTTCCAGTGCTGTTCTGGCCTACTCTTAGATAATGTATTTCTCTAACTTCATAAACAAACACTTGAGAATGCAGATGTTCATTATACAAAGCAGAACAAATGTGTAGGTGTTTTTATTTTTCCAATTCTCAATAATACCTGCTTAGAGAAATATTAAACAAAACCATATGTACATTTAGTGCTTTTCAAATGCTATATAAAACACTAATTCGCTGTTTTTTGGGGTTTGTGGGGTTTTTTTTTTAATTAATTTAAATGAATATATGAAGAGTTTATAATTAAAAATGCTAACAACCATTCTTGCAGAGCATTTTGCTTGAGCGGATGTGACTTGCCAGTACCTGACCCTGACGTACCCAAAGCTGTCTTACTTAATGAAAAAGACATTGTAAGGATAGATGACTGGAAGCCAGCATCAGGCAGATTTAATTGAGAAACAAGTGCGAGTGATTAGCCATTGGAACAAACCACGAAGAGAAGTGGAGGGCTTTCCACGTCTGGATGTCTTCAAATCAACAATCAAATCTCACATGGAAGAAATGAGTCATAAAACAAACATTTGGGGGGCCTCAACAAAGGGTAACTGCATGAAAGCCTGTGATCTATAGAAGATTAAAATATGTAATGATTCCTTCTGGGCTGCAGTCTGAGTTCAGGTCAAATTAAAATACTGATAACGAGTGTGACTTTCTGAACCCCAAATTCCCTTGCAGATCTTTTTCTCGAAGTCTGACAAACTCTGAACATACAACTATTGAGTGAGCGTGGAAATTATTTTGAAAAAGACCAATTTTGAAAAGTTGCCAAGAAAATCATGGGCCCACGTGTTACAGTGGACAGCTGCTGGTGAAAACCTCTCACAGCAGAAAGAAGCTGGTTTTATCCCAATGGGCTATCAAGGAGCCCCACTGAAAAGCAGTCTGCACTCCACTGTCTCTCTTTGGCTCAGAAACCTGTTGGTGACCCCAAGTATCAGACCAAGATAATTCTTTGACCGGGTAAGTTATTCTAGATGGATATCAAATGTAAATGCTGCCAGGATTTGATTGTCTTCATGCTTGGAAATTCCAAGGACAGAAAAACAGATTGAGCAAACCAACTCGTAAGTCATCGCCACTTCCCCCAAAACACGAGAACAGACTATTATGGGAAGCAAACCATTGCAAGCACTTGATGCTTTAGATGTTTGTGGTGATAGAGTCTCCAGTCTTAAGACCAGCAGAAAAACACAACTCAGGACTGTGAGTGCTGTAAACCCACTGCAATTACCCTCCATGACAATAACTTTAGCATAGCAAGCTATAAGTTCTCCACAGCAATGATGGGTTCCTAGCCAGTCCATATTCAAAATATCCATATGAACAGTGGCACATCTTCTGGCCATATGTAGTGAATTAATAGCAATTAGAGGAAGAAGAATTCAGTAGCAGTAAATTATAGTATGTGAGATATTAAAAGAGCTGCAGCTCTTTCAATCCATTTTTGTAATGCTTTCCTTGCAAAATAAGCAGATCCATGTTTTAATTTCAGGCTGGCACTCTAACCAGTGGTTTGGGGTTTTTTTCAAAATTAGAAAGAAAAAATTGGTTCCTTTGCTGCATGGATTCCTGTGATCTAAAACCACAGTGAGATATTTCCCCTGTTATCAGTATGCTGCTGCTTGCTTTAAATCACTGACTTCTGAAACACTTTATCAAACGTGCCTGAAATAGGATGTTTCATGTGGAAATAAATGAGTTTGTGAAACCCTTTTAATTATTTTACTTCAGTGAAAAGATTAAAATCTAATTCTCTCTTGCTCCATGTTGTAACCTAAAAGAATATGAGATTAATCATTTTCATGCCAAAACCAGAACAAAGTCTATTTTTCCGTTTCCCCCACACAATCCGAAAGCCATCAAATCCACCCGCCCACCTACTGTGTGTATGAGCTGAACATTGTCAAGTACAAATTAAGGATCTGATCTAGCAATTGCTTCTGAAAGCAGTCTTACAGAGCAGGGCTGGCTGCGGTGGGGAACTACAGGGTTGATTTAAAGCTTGCAGAAGCACTTCCCTAGCACACTGCAGAGCTAGGATCTCAGAGAAATTAAAAGGCTCTGAGTCTGCAAATAGGGCCCATCTCTAGTTGTACCTGCAATAAAATATGTTACCGCCTCAATTTTAGAAAAATTTAACATAATTTAACAATAAAAAGGCCTGATGAGTTTCTGGAAGGGAGGATGTGCTTGTCTTGAGGGGTTGTTTGGGAATCTGGTTGGTGAGAAACTACACCTTAAGAATTGTGTCTTTTTGAGTTTATATTCAAGGCTCAAGTCTGAGCCTTGTAGTGCCATTTGCTCCCAGTGAACCTAATAAGACTTCTGCCCCACTCCCAAGGAAGCCGGTTGCTGGGAATAGATTAAGGAATAAGGTCTTATATGTAGCCTACTGGCCCTGGGGCTACAGCTGGTGAATACCATGCCACACACTGCAGAACCGTGAAAACCTTGATTACAGTTTGGTTCGCTATAATTTGCACTTTCTATTTGTACTGTGCATTTTAAATCAGGTGTGCATTCATGCGTCAATTATCGAGAATGAGCAGCACAGAGTGTCAAGCTTTTTAGGAAGATCTATTCAAGGCTAGCAGATTGTTAATGTGTGTGATTAGTTGCAACCAAAATTACAGTAATTGAAATAAAATTATATACAAAACAGAATAGGAGGCTTTTACATAAGAATGGGGCAAATGATACAACAAATGCCAAATTGATTTCTAATGCTGGTTCAAATAAAATGTTTATGAGAATTACTTATGCTTTGATCTCAGTACTGAAAAATGTGAAGATTTTGTTTATTAAAAAATACTCCAAAGCTATTAAGCTCTCTGTTATAGGAGGGCATGTCCATATTTGTATATGCTTTAGAGTGACACTAAAATTGGGAGTTTCTTTTATGCAGCATAGAGAGCATCATTCACAGCAACAGAGGAATCCCAAATGTTGTGGGGAGTTCTGTGTCTCAAAGCCTCCTTTACTCAAAGTCTCCAGCTCCCAAATGTTGAGTCTGTTCTCTGAAAACCATCATCTGAGCTGGGGATTCTACAGTGCTGGTTTTGCAAAAGGGTTCTAGAAATCATGGGGTCATATGCTGTGAGGCAGCCCACGCGTTAAGACTACTCCTAGGTATGGAAATTTTGACATCTTCAGGAACACTTCTTTTGCTGAGCAGCCACAGAACAAACAGTTCCTAGACGTTAAGCCTAGTAGGTAACTTGGTGAAAAAAGTCCAGCCACTTGTTCAGTGCTGTTTTTCTGTTCCTGTGGATATTTCCCAAAGCAGATATATTAAATATATATATATATATATTTGCTTTGATTAATTGGTATTTTTCAGTCTTGAAAATGCTGCTAAAGAAACTCCCAAGCAGCTGTCTTATGGAGGTTTTACACAAGTAATAATACTTAGTACCCTTGAATCCAGTCCTAAGCACTGCACTTCTTTAGATGAATTTATCCCCAGAATCTTCTGTGACATCTGGCTGATTGTTGCCTGTTTTCCCTGGCTCTGCTCCATGCCTTTGAGTAATTTCTCTCACCAGCTCATTCAGTGGCTTCACCACGAAGAGATTTCCTGCTAAGTTTCAGATTTTTCCTGTGCCTCTCAGGTATTCTGGGTTACCTAATGGAATTAGTCTGGGGCCCCTGGCTGTGATTTGACTGATAGGAAAAGGAGTTTCTGTTCCCTGGACTTCATATTTGATGTTTATTCACCTGATTTTCAGTTCATGCCTGCTGCATGTATGTTTCAACACATTTCATCACCTGCTTCCCTCTGAAACACTGCCAAATGCCACTTCACTTTTATAGGAATGTAAAGGAACTTGCACTAAACTTGCTTCTGACCCCAGGGAAGCTGACTTCTGAGTTAACTCGTCTGCCTCACCTCCAGTCTGCAGCTGTAGTAGACGCATTGCCGCAACTCTTCTCCTCCCTTCAGAAAGGACTGAAGGAGAAAGGCACAGAGATCACCACGGAGATCCCACTGCCTGATTTTCTTCCAGTGCTGCAGGCCATGGAGCTGGTTGGTGCTTTAGAGCCATGAATCTCAGAATGAGCTCCAGCTTCAAGGTGCTTTGCCAGCACAGGGTGGTAAAGCAAGGCAAGCAAAGGGGCTGGGGGCTTTGGGCTAAAAATGTTAGCCCAAAGATCGGGGATTCACTGTTACCTTTCCTCCAGTCATCCTGTGTCCTTCAGCATGTCAGTACAGGTTAAAAGAAACCTGTGCCAGGAGATCCACCTAAGTACTTATCTGGAGTATTTACCTGCAATATACCTATCTGCCCACGACTATTAATAGTCTAATTAGCAGTGTAACTAACTACTCCTTTTTGTCTCTAAAAATCATTATAAATTAGAGCTGTTTGAAATACCTGGAAAAATTACTAGTAGAACTCTACTTTGTAGAGGTACTGCTCAAGGATAAATGCGTAAAAATTTTTGGGGTTCTCAGTTCATGTCCTGGGGGGCTGTAACAGTGTGAGAGGCAATTCAAGCATGGAAAAATACTAAAATGTGGAAAAAGCCAAATCAATAGGTTACTTTCAAGCACTTGGGGGTAGGATGTTTGTTGCACATTTTAGAGGTTGACTGTGAACTTGTTTATCAAGACAGCCAGGCCTATGACACAACTAACCTTTCCTAGAATTACAGACTCAGCTGTGGTGGTAAAGGGGATCTGCTGCTTTGGCCCCTGGAGAGTAGCTGATATAGAAATGACTCTGTGCTTAGTAAGAATTGAGTATGTAAAAACTCCCCTAAGCCATAGGAATGAGCTTTTGAGCCACTGAGGTTTGATTAAAGCCTGAAACATGTATATTTTGTAGGCCATTTTGTTTTTTTTTTTTTTAAGGAAAGCCTAACCCATAAGCAGTTTCTATTAGATGTCACCTGCTTATTTCTCATTATTAAAAATAAATTCACTTATCTTCCCTGCATTAACAAATACAAGGTAGTACATAACAAACGCATATGTCAGAGCACAACTTCACTGTGCAATTTCACTTACGACGCTAGACGAGATGTTAGTCTATCACTAGAACGATGCCAGATTGCTGCCAGTGAGGATCTGACTGCTAATTTTCCTCTCCCAATGGTCTGTACTATTTTGAAAAGAAATTCTTTTTATTGAAAATTCCATTAACATTATTCTCTTTCACTGCCATTAGCTGAGAAGGTTCCATTGACTTTATTATAAAATCATCTTTCAAATAAATTTATTCTGATGTCTTCTTGTTCTGATTATGAGAAAAATCTCTGAATGATGTGAGGGGAATAAAAATGTGCTGCCCTTCTTTTTCCATAAGGAACATATTGTAAAAGATACCAGCTCTACCAGAACCGCATTTGTGAGAGCATTTGTGGCTTCCTTGATAGCAGGGATGTAAGACAACTATTTTTTCCACCTCAGAGTGGCTCTCTGGCATATCCCATTTGATACCTGATGAGATTGCACAGCCAGCTTAAAATGTTCAGCACCAAATCCTCAGCCTGTGTAAAAAGCCCCAACTCCATTAACTTCACTGGAGATGTGTCTATTTACACCAGCTGGCATAGTGTGAAATGCAGCTATTGTCCGTGGAGCGGAGAGGATATGAAATGTCAGAGAGGCAGCCACTGACAAAGAGATTATATTTGACAACAAAAGAGGAACAGAATGAAATCTCCATTACTTTTTTTAGCGCTGCTACTAAATGCTTTCCACTAATGCCACAAATCTTTTCCTCCTACAAGCAGCAAGCTTATGTTAGCACAGATCACAATTTACAGTGTGCCAACAATTTCTGAGGACCTTTCTAAGGAAAATCTTAAGGTTTATATAAACTCTCTTACATTTGCAGGTTGCAACAATATTAGACCTAAGATCCACAAGTATTCCTCCCAGATGTTAAAAAGTCAAAATTTTCTTGTCAAGGGTAACAAAACAGCTCACAGCAAAATTCCTGGGAAGTCTGTACACCTACTGAAAAGTGTTGGATAGGCTTCTTTGCTGTGGCCACACCATGTTCTCATCCAAGACAATAAAGCCCTGGGGGCATACCATAGAGGCAGCAAGCAATTCATGCCAGGCATGTCCAGCTGCTCACTTGGTGGATGACAATAACCCTAATTCTCAGCAACAAGCTCTTTCTCTCTCTAAGCTCAGTGATTCAGGGGAGCTGAATCTTTGTTTTCTTTTGATCAGATGACATTCTCTGTTTCTTCTGCAATGCAGCAAGGAGCACATTGCTGATTAGAAAATAAAGGTTTTTATTGCCTCCTCTCTGCAAGTGTGATAAGGTATGACAAGGTACACGTTACCTTTATCCTTTCTGGCCTTCTAATGACCTGTCTATATGTTATTTTGCAGTCCAAGCTGCCCCCTCACTGCAACAGAAGTGAAAGGTGAGGCAGGAGCATCTGTGGCTGCAGTCAGCTTCAAGCAGAGGAGAAATCCCTGCCTGAGCTTGTTCCTACTTAGAAACCCATGGGATGCATTCAGTAATCTCCTTCACCAGATATGGGTCAGGTTTATGAAGAATTACTATTTTTGCATCATGCCAATGGGTCAGTTTCAAGGTCTCCAGCACTGTTTCATTAATGAAAGCTAAAATGTTTGAAAACTGCAAATTAGGAGACCTTAACAGCCTTTGCCCTAATCTCCAGATCTGTTGTAGGTCACGTATGGGGGAACATGGTTTCACACCATTATAAATTAATGAGGAGTATGTAATTAGTGACAATAAACTCTTTGTGGTTTATGGTTTGCTAAGAATGTTTTTTAAAAGAAGACTTTGTGCTCTCAGGGCAATTTATGTTGGAACAAGAGTGTCTGTAAACTGCAGGTGTCTCATTAAATTCTGCTGGTGATTAGAAGAAGCAGCCATGTGCAGAGATGTTCATCAGGGGCTCCATGATTTGTGCTGTCATGCTCATTTTTTCCCTAATAGTTACACATTACTTAGCATCAATGCTCAGCTGCTGGGAGCAGAACTCTACAAAAACAGCCAGTTTCCACTCAGAAGCGAATGGCATGGAGCCAGCTATTGATTTATAGACTGATACATACCCCTTCATAATGACCATGAGAATGTTTGCTACTTACCTGTTACCTTTCTTCAGGAGTGCATTAAAAATAATTTTCCACTTGGTAAACATAAGCACACAGCATAATATTTTTACTGTTCATTTTCATAGAGAGATCTGCAAAAGGCTGCTTTATACAGAGAGAGAGGTTGAGAAAGTTTGTCAGTATTCCCAGTTCTGGTTAAATGGTTTGGCCTGAAGGCAAGATGGATACATGCCCATTTCTTCCCAGCATCAACATGTGTTTGAAAACAGCAACTTGGCATAATGCTTTAAATAAAACAAAAACTAAACACAAAAAGCAACGCTTTTGTGTCTGCCACATATTCTACTTCTTGGGAGTGAAAAAGCAGCAATATTCAAGCTTCTAACAGAAGCGATACATTATTTAGAATCTTGCTATGTCTTATTCATCTGAGCAACTAAAAGGCACTTATATTTCTTTGGAATTTAGTTTATAATTCTCTGCTAGTTACATGACAGCTACCTTTTGAAGTCTTTGTGCCTCCAGTGCTTGGCTGGTCTCTTTTTGTCCTTAATCTCTCAATTGTGCTTAAGATAAAGGAGGAGCAGTGGGGTTTTCTTAGCACTGAGGTTCTGTCTGGGAGGAATAATCTGAGTCACAGTAAAGGGCACAAAACTATTTGGCTTGATTCCGATTTTGTCTTATGTTGAGGTCTTTCAATGGACACAGATTATTCTCTTGCCCCTGAAGGGCTTTTACGGAGCAGGTTGGAGGGGTCCAAATGTAAACGTATACTCAGGCATTACCTATTACTGGTCCTGTCCAGTGCCTAGCACAATGACGCCCTTATCCACTTAGCCTAATAGAGTCAATGAAATGTTTAAACCATGACCAATTTGTCCTAGAAGTTCAGATGGTGACTAAGTTTTGGGATTCTAGAATTTTACAGAGGATTCGTCCTGTTGGCAATGCAGTTCCTTGGCATTCATGAAACTCTTGTTCTCCCCATTCCTCAGCTTCCATAGAGCATGAGTTGGCTTTGGCTAGGCCAGAGTGTGAAATCTGTGCTTCAGCTTAGAGTAGAAGATGCCTACAAACCACTTGCACTTGTTAGATAGAGACTAAATATGTGCTTGTGAATCCTTCCCATGAAGAATAGCCGCTGTCATAAGAAACTTTTGGTATTAATAGTTAGAAAAGACCATTATGTTTCTCTGATTTTTAAACCGTGGTTGGCATTTTTGAAGGACTGCATGCTAGCAGTGAGACATGGGGGTCCCCTAGTCCAACCTCCTGCTTAAAGGGGGCCCAATTAGACCAGATTTCTCAGGGCCTCGTCCTGTCAAGCTCGACTGTCTCAAAGGGCACAGATCCCACAGCCTCTCTGGGACCCTGTTCCAGTGCTTGACCCTCTTCACAGTATGAAACGTTTTCTTAGTACTGAGTGGGAATTTCCCATGTTCCAGTTTGTGCTGGTTGCCTCTTATCTGACCACCACACACTTTCAAGAAGAGTTTGGCTCCATCTTCTTTGCATGCTCCCATTAGCTGTACACAGCAGTCACTTCTGAAGGCTAAATGAGCCCAGTACTCTCAGCCTCTTGGCACCCCTGTGCAAGAGAGAAGCTGTATCCTTTTGATATGCTTTTCTTTTTGTAATGAAAAGATACCATTATCTTCTGCTTTTAATAGCACTTCAGAGTACCAGAAGTGTCCACAGAGATGTGCAAAAGCACCCTTTAAAAGCCCATACCTACTGATGTGGCATTGCTCCAGCTCTGTTCTGCACTCCGGTATCATTTGGAGCTTGAGAATATGCACTCAGAACAGCTAGTTTAAATATTTACAGCTGTGTAGGTGCACACTCCAGCTACCACACTTTCATCCAGTGCCCCAGCAGGCATGTGTGCCTGCACTGAAATCCCTGTTGCTTCCAGAGTGTCCATGTGGCCTGGCTGACAGCTTTGTGAACTCCTGGACTACAGATTACACACAGCCTTGCTGTTCTTTGCTGTCTATAATATGAAAAGATGAAGGCCAACAAATTCTTTCTGTTCCTTTGTGCTTTCCAGAAAAAAATGCTTTACTTTGTAGTGATTATTCAGACAATTCTTATCTGTTTCCCACATGGAAAAGCAGATAATATTAAATTCACCACTATAATCATTTTGCAGCACGCTATGTTATGACAGTAGGTCTTTCTTGGCAAAAATTGTGTGAGGCTGTCAAAATCCTGGAGCTGTGGGAACAGGATGTACTAAATAGATGAGGAACTTCCATGGTTCCACGTTTGTGTACTTTCATTGCCCTTTTGACATGATGTGGTGCTCCTCTGAGGCACCAGCCTCAGTGTGGGAAAAGCTATTGAAGCCCATTACAAAGGAGCAGGAGGGCAAGAAGAGGAGTGAGCCCCCCACACAGAGCCCACCATTGCACTGGGACTGGGAAGACTCCCAGTTATTAGACTTTCCTGGAGGAGACACCTCAGCACTGTGAACAGTGCTAGAGACTCACCTTCCAGCACTCTATGAAGATGCATTAGAGAAGCAGCTTTTATTTCCCAGTGAGCCTGAACTGAAGGACTGAGGGAGTGAATGCTTGTAACTGATTGCTTAATGATCATCGCTATTGGTCTGTCTGCTTATCACCCAGGTAGAGGAAAGAAGAGCCCATGCATGCCCCTGAGATCCCTGCCCTGCCCTCCAGCCGAGAGAAGGTGCCTGAGGTGGGAGCAGAGCCGCAGCCTCATTGCCTGCATGCCAGGTGCCATCACTGAGGCAGCAGTGTGGAGTGGTAGTGAAGGACTGTGTTGTGGTCCTTGAGGAGCAGCCCTGGATTGTTTCTGGGGTGGCACAGCTATGCGTTGTCCTTTCCACAGAGATTTCAGCTAGGGAAAGAAAAAAACCTCTGGGCTATAGTTCTGTACTCTCACATTTATTAAATGAGCTTATTGCTCATATTACTCCTACCTCTGCCCATTTAAAACACAAGGAGCTCCTCCTCTCCTGCTGAAGGGAATCATAGAATAACAGAATCAAAGAATAGTTAAGGTTGAAAGGACCTCAAGATCATCTAGTTCCAACCCCCCTGCCATGGGCAGGGACACCTCACACTAAACCATGTCACCCAAGGCTCTGTCCAGCCTGGCCTTGACCACCTCCAGGGATGGAGCACTCACAGCTTCCTTGGGCAACCCATTCCAGTGCCTCACCACTCTCACAGTAAAGAATTTCTTCCTCATATCTAACCCAAACTTCCCCTGTTTAAGTTTTAACTTAAGTTTTAACTTAAACAGGGGCACACACCAAAACGCCAGTTAGTTATGAGGGTGCAGATCCAACTTGAAGATTAAAACATGCTAGTATCACATATGAATTCCCGTAAGTACATATGCAAGGGAAAATGAATGCAAAATGAATGAGGTGGGGATGAAGATCTGTCCCTGCAGAGCCTGTTTGCCAGCATTTCAGTAGTACTTATCACTGTTCTGTTTGACTTTTGGCTTAATTTGTCTGCTTTGAGAAATATCTACTGAAATGGCTGTGGAAATTCATGCAGTATACTTGCATTATCTGCTCCTTCTTCAGTGATATCGCTTTGGCCAATATGATACTGTTCATCCAATATTTTCTAAAAATTGGAGACTAGGATCTGATCCAAGAAGCTTAACTCTTTTATCACTTAAGAAAGCTCAGTGAAATCGGTGGTAAAAATGCAGAACTTGATTGAACCTTCTGTTAATTGCTCATTGTTTCTGTAAACTGTGTTATGCTCATTCATATTTTCAAGAAGGGGAAAATGGATGACCCGGGGGATTACAGACCAATCAGTCTCACCTCTGTGCCTGGCAAAATCTTGGAGCACATTCTCCTGGAAGGCATGCTAAGGCACATGAAAAACAACAAGGTGCTTGGTGACAGCCAGCATGGCTTCACTAAGGGGAAATCCTGCCTGACCAGTTTGGTGGCCTTCTATGATGGGGCTACAGAATTGATGGATAAGGGTAAAGCAGTTGATGTCATCTACCTGAACTTGTGCAAAGAGTTTGACACTGTCCCACACCACATCCTTGTCTCTAAATTGGAGAGACATCAATTTGACAGGTGGACCACTCGATGGATAAAGAACTGGCTGGATGGCCGCACACAAAGAGTTATGGTCAACGGCCCAATGTCCAACTGGAAACCAGCAACGAGTGGTGTCCCTCAGGGGTCGGTGTTGGGACTGGTCTTGTTCAACATCTTTGTCAGTGACATGGACAGTGGGATTGAGTGCCCCCTCAGCATGTTTGCTGATGACACCAAGCTGTATGGTTCGGTTCATATGCTGGAGGGAAGGGATGCCATCCAGAGGGACCTTGACACACTTGTGAGGTGGGCTGATGCCAACCTTATGAAGTTCAACCATGACAAGTGCAAGGTCCTACACCTGGGTCGGAGCAATCCCAGGCACAGCTACAGGTTGGGCAGAGAAGAGATTCAGAGCAGCCCTGTGGAGAAGGACTTGGGGGTGTTGGTCAATGAGAAAATGAACATGTGCCGGCTTCAGTGTGCGCTCGCAGCCCAGAAAGCCAACCGTATCCTGGGCTGCATCAAAAGGAGCGTGACCAGCAGGTCGAAGGAGGTGATCCTGCCCCTCTACTCTGCTCTTGTGAGACCTCCCCTGGAGTATTGTGTGCAGTTCTGGTGTCCTCAACATAAAAAGGACATGGAACTGCTGGAACAAGTCCAGAGGAGGGCCATGAGGATGATCAGGGGACTGGAGAACCTCCTGTATGAAGACAGGCTGAGAAAGTTGGGGCTGTTGAGCCTGGAGAAGAGAAGGCTGCGTGGAGACCTCATAGCAGCCTTCTAGTATCTGAAGGGAGCCTATAGGGATGCTGGCGATGGACTCTTCACTAGAGACTGTAGTGACAGGACAAGGGGTAATGGGTTAAAACTTAAATAGGGGAAGTTTAGGTTGGATATAAGGAGGAAATTCTTTCCTGTTAGGGTGGTGAGACACTGGAATGGGTTGCCCAGGGAGGTTGTGAATGCTCCATCCCTGGCAGTGTTCAAGTCCAGGTTGGACAGAGCCTTGTGTGGGATGGTTTAGTGTGAGGTGTCCCTGCCCATGGCAGGGGGGTTGGAACTAGATGATCTTGAGGTCCTTTCCAACACTAACTGTTCTGTGATTCTATGTTGCCAATTAGTCTTGCATTTTCCCAATTTATACGGCATATAATAGGAAAAATAAAAATACGAAGCATTTGTGCTTTATTCACTGAGCATTTGTAACATGAAGTTACGGTTCAACAAACAGATTCATGAGAATCTCTGTGTGCACATATTGCCTTTACTCCACAAACAATTGAATATGATGACTGAAAGAAAGAACATGGATATAAGTTTGTAAAGGTTATATTTTGTTCCTCTATGCTCCAGTCGAGATACACAGTTTTGCCAAATGTCAGTTGTCTCAATCCAAGTGAAAGCGTAACTGAACATAGGTTGGGCAGAGCATTTGCTTGTACATATGTAATCTAGACTCAGATTGGATGATACTGGTATCTTTACACGAGAAGTAAAGTTCTGAGGTCTGGAGTTATTACACGGATATTTATTTAGTTATTGTTAGACACTGAGTCCATATTTGTTACACAAAGCCCTGCTTTGCGTAATTTAGCCACTGCAAACTGACATTAGATTAGAGCAGTGCTTAATAACCCTTGAACAAGAGCAAAATTTAAAAGCATGTTTTCCCGGATATTCATTTTCATAGGATAATGGAAAAAATCAGTTTCCTAAGGACAAAGATACGACCTGAAATGTCTGACATAGTAATGGGAAAGAATTGGCATACCTGTGAAATGTGGAGCAGTAAACATGTTTTTTCATTTTCTTTTGAATGGGAAAGAAGCAGAGGGCTTTTAATTATGCAAATACAGACAAATGTTAATTCATAAATGTACACGAGATATTGGTTGAAACATGAATTTTCTCTGCTCCTTACATTTAGCCAGAGAACCTCTTTAGAAATAAACATTCACCTCTGTTCTTTCCTGCAGCTTTGCATACCTTTAAGAGAATGAACCCATCCTGAACTTGATGCAGTTTGGTCTTCCTGCTGCAGATGAATCTTGGAGAGATTATAACCAATTTAAGCAGGATGGGGGATTCTGTTTCTAACTAGCTACAAGCTACCGCCAAGGAACCAGCTAGGGAAAATGAGAGGTATTCACAACAGTCTCCAGCTTGGATTACTTGTATCTTGAAAACACTAGCAGCAGATGCTTGTGGAAGTGATTATGCACTGGATCATATGCACATCCTTCTGACTGCTGTCACTACTTGGGCGCATTTGCAGTGTAAGAAGAAGCCCCTCCAGTTTACGGAGAAAAGAGCTAAAAGTATATTGCAGAAGGCACTGCTAACCATGGAGTTTAAAGGAGATCAGAAATCACCCTGCTACTTAGGGGCCCAAGCCTGCAGGATCAAAACTTTAAACAAACTACAGGATTATGGATTGCAGCCCTTCAGGGATTTCAACATTTTCCCTTATGTTAATTTATAGACATAACAACTCTTCTATTGAGAAAAGCACTCTTTTCTCCCTCTTTTTTTTTTTTTTTTTTTGGCTGTTACTTATTACAGCAGTTTTCTGAATTTATGCAAATAGTAGTTCCAAAAGCTTTTGCTAAATTGTTTTATTCTGTCTACCCTTTAGGCTGAAGATGTCATTATACAGTTCCGCAGCCTGCTTGACAGATCCTTAGACACATACAACAAATGGCTTTGGAGGTGCCTGCGCTATATCCCCTGTGCTGCTGCTCTTTTTTATTTTAAAGAACTATAATAAAAGTGTTTGGGATTTTTTTTTTTTTTCCCCCAATCAATTTACTGACATTCACTGATTTTTCAGTATTGAGTCTCTTGGTTGTTTTGTTTCCAAGTCCAGTTGTCCTGGGTTTTTATTCTTCCAAGCAACTTATTCTTTCCCCCCTACATGTTGCTGACTTTCTGCTACTGAAAGCCTAGTAGCCTTTGTCCTGATTTCACTGAGGATCCAGGAAAGTGGCAGCGATGGAGGCTCCCGCAGAGTGTTTTTGCTTATTGCTTGGACTTGCTTCAGGTCAGCCCTGACAGAGGGATTTCATCATTCATCTGTACGAGGCTTCCAAGAGCATGTGCTGAGATGGCTAATCTGATTGTATGCTTCCACTGATACTGGTTATGGGTTTTTTTACAAGGCTCCAATGTTACAGCCTGATACTCATTAAAAGCTGCTGTTTATCATCTTCCTGCCCATTACATACAACAATATGAGCTGCTGAAAGACAAGCGCCATGGTATGCGGCTTCTTTAATTTTCTTTTTTTTTTTTTTTTAAACTACTGGGAAAAAAAGGCAGCTTGTGTCTACACTTTTTAACAAAGGAAAAAATGCTTTCCGTGAGGAGTCCCTAACTCCTTCCAAGTCATAATCCCATTTTTCATAAAGTTGTAGAATCATAGAATAGTCAGGGCTGGAAAGGACCTTAAGATCATCCAGTTCCAACCTGCAGATAGCCTTTCTTTTAGTCAGTATTTCTAATCACAAGAAAACAAACCCTTCCTTCTCTTTTTCCCCAGTCCCAAATATATGGTTACTGGTTGCTGCTGGTTGCTGCTACCAGCAGTGTATCTGAATGCTCTCACTGGAGGTGGGGGTCTGTGAATTCACACTAGGGATTAGTAACCTCTACTATGGCTATAGCAATGACCTGCTCTTCTGCTTTAGTCACCATTAACTCAGCCTCGGAACACAAGGAGACCATGTAAATCCTTTGGGGCAAGGAGTTTTGCTCTGTTTCACATCACCCTAGTGCAGGACTATTGTTTGCAGATGTTTCTGCAGAGCATATGATGCCAATTGGAAAAGAATCTGCATTTGAGAAGTTCTGTGAAAATCTTGAACAAAAGGTTGAATTCGTCATTCCTAAAGATTATGAAGTAGACCTCCAGCTGGACTCACCTCTTGTAAAATGTGGGAAAAGACAGTGTATTTAGATTATTGCAGAGTTGAAGCACATGCTGCTGAGATGCAAATAAGGAATAAACAATGACTTAATGCCATTCCTATTTCATAGAGAGCTATAAATATGGGGAGAAAGTTGCTGAGCAAAGCACTAATGCAGCAAGTGGTAGAAATTAATCAAGAGATAGTGCCGCTTTTATAGGGTAAAAAGGATTCAGGAACAGACTGACCGAGCAAAGAGATGGGGCTGAGATCAATTGAATGGGAAAACAGACTTCTTGGACTAAGTGGCCATTCCCAACCAAATGCTATTAATGAACCTATATAATAAGAGTCATCTTTCATATGGAGGGGGTGAACAGGATGAAGAATCATAGAATCATAAAATTATTTGGGTTGGAAAGGACCTTAAGATCATCTAGTTCCAGCTCTCTGCTTGGGCAGGGACACCTCACGCTAAACCATGTCACCCAAGGCTCTGTCCAACCTGGCATTGTACAATGCCAGGGATGGAGCATTCACAGCTTCCCTGTTCAACCCATTCCAGTGCCTCACCACCCTCACAGTAAAGAATTTCTTCCTTATATCCAATCTAAACTTCCCCTGTTTAAGTTTTAACCCATTACTCCTTGTCCTGTCCCTACAGTCTCTGATGAAGACTCCATCCCCAGCATCCTCATATGCCTTCCTCAGATACCAAAAGGCTGCTATGAATCTTAATGGTCTGTGATTTCACAAAGATGCAGTGAGCTAGATATGAAACAGGGATGCCAAGAGGCAGATTCTTTGGAGATTCTTTGGAGATACTTTCACTGCAAGTAAGTCAAACCAAGCAAGCAGAAACCCTTGCAGCTCAAGTTCACAGCACAACCAGTATGCAGAAATGAAGTGCGAAACAAAGGTGACTTCAAAGGCCATACGTTGACCTTCCCTTTTCTGGATCTGTCCCGTGAGGTTGGGTGAAAAAGTCTCTTTAAAAGATTTTGAGTTTTTATAAAGGTCCTCATCTGAATCAGAAAATGCTGAAGGTACTACAAAGCTTCATGGTGTAAATCAGACAAAACACTGGGTTTTAAACTGTGATTCATTCCAGTTTTGTCTTTTTGCTTTACAAACCTTTTCAGCATGAACTAGCTAAAATTGGGAAAATAATTTGCAATTTTCCGTACAGAAACTGTCAGAACTGACTATGTTAGCCGTTTTCAAACTGATTCATCTAGGAATTTTAAATGGAGAGTTTGGGTGTTAAAAAACCCCAAACAATAAACAGCAAACCAATACTCTTGCAGTACATGATCCATTTTGGACAACTCTTCATTTTCTGAGCACAGAGCAGAAATGCTTCACTGGAGAATTTCCTAGCTATCACTGCTGTCTGCTGCATTGCAACACATGGTGCCAACAGCCCAAGTTCAACAGCACACAGGACTCTCATTCAGCACCCGTCTGACCTGGCCATGTCCTCTGAAGTATGTGCCAGCAGCATATATGCCCGTGCCAGGGCTAATTTTGGTGGGCAGTGCTGCCAAGACAGTATGAAAAGGACTTTGTCAGAAGGGAGCACTAGGCCACTTTAAAAAACACCTATGGAGGTACTTACACCAAAAACGTGGATGTAAAATAATACAGGCTCAAGTGATTGCAGTTTGCACTTGTCTCCTTAAGGTCAATGACAACTAAACACATCTCCATCTTCTTTTCTTTCTATCCCAAGGAAGTAAAGGCACAGCTACTGTTTTATTCCTGGTTTGATCATTGGTACCCTGCCAAATAAATTGAAATATTTAATTTCCTTCACTGGTAGTATTCTTCTCTCCTTTTTCTCAGGTTTGAGTGACTTTACAAGGCACATGGGGGGCAGTGAAGAATCAAGCCCCAAGTTCACACAGCCTGTCAGACTCTTCTTGTCTTTCCACTTGCTGATGAATATGTACCAAAGCCGGTCGGATCTGGCTGCATGAGTGGTACCCAATCTCTCATCGCAGCCAAGTACAAATGACCCATTTGTGTTGCTCTTCAGGGGTTCCTGAGGATTATTCTCTCTATCCTGAAAAGAACAAGTAAAACCTAATGACCTGTGAATGTGTGTGGTGTGGGGGAAGGACGTCCCTGCCAGGTGGACATGGCTGCAGCCAGGTCCTGAGGGCCTTGGAGAAATCTGTCTAAGGCAGATTCCCTTCCTAAATCCTGCCAAGGGGAAGTGCCTTCTGAACAGGGTGACATTCCACCAGCTTTTGGCTGCCACCAGCTTTCATTTTGCTGGGTTTTTTTCAACCTGGTTTAAAACTGAAACATCGCATCCAACAAAAACTCAGCCTGTTTGAAACGCAAACCTGAGAACGGGAAGGAGAACCCTGCCATGGTGGAGTGTACACTGCTCCGTACCCTCCAGGCTAGGGAAGGAGGAAAGAATTAATGGAACCAGGGAAACAGGACAATGGTAATGTGTGAGATCTTTAGGTTCCCAGCAGTGTTTGGCGTATATACTGCGTCACTCCTGAACTAGCAAGGATCAGTGCCTTCAGCAGGGCGGTCGTGTGGGGAACACACAAACCCTGATCACAGCGCCAGGCTCTGTAGCATCATTTCCACAGATGATCTCTGTGCCTTCCCTTCTCAGGGGACCCCATGGATTTGCTCATATAAGGTAAAGGAGAGTTACCTTTCCCCTGTCTCAGAAGGATAGATTTAATTGTGAGGGAGTCACAAGAGCACAGACGTAAACTGGTAATAACAGGATCACAGGACTTGGAGATGAAAGGCTACCTCAAGGCAGGATCATAGATGAAACTGCATGTACATCATTCCTGAGAGGCACTCACTCTCGCCACTAGTTAAAAATCAGAGCTTATGAAGACTGAAGTTTTCCCAAATGATCTGTGACACATCTCCACTGTTACTGTTAAAAAGCCTGTAACAAATGTCTAGCCTGAATTTCTCCTTCTACAGTTTAAGCTCATTGTTCCTCATACCCACAAAGAATATGAATGGGGTAGTTTTTTCCTATTCTCTTTTTGTCAGCCTGTTTCTAAAGAGTGTTAATATGCTTCTTGTCAGTCTCTTCTTCCTCCCACTGAATGCCAGCTTATCCAATCTTACATCATAAATCATGTTTTCACAAAGCAGGCCATATTTTTTACCTATGTCTTCCTATTTCTCCTTCATCTCTGATTCCTCATCTTCTCTTTACCTGATACTTCATCTGTCACAGAGTCACAGAATAGTTTGGATTGGGAGGGACCTTAAAGATCATGTAGTTCCAACCCCCCTCCAATGGACAGGGACACCTTCCACTAGACCAGGTTGCTCGAAGCCCCAGAACTACCAGGGATGGAGCATCCACAACTTTTCTGGGCAACATGTGCCAGTGTGTCACCACCCTCACAATAAAGAACTTCCTTATATCTAATCCAAATCTAAATCTAAATCTGAATAATGTATTACTGAAGCAAGCAGCAGCTTATCTTCATCACAGCTCCAGGCAAGGCAGCTGCCTTTGCCCTTGCCATGAGTTTCCTGAAGGCTTGCATGATTTTTAAAATTATGGTAGTTTATTGCAAGAAATAGAAAAAACCCAAGCAGCTTCAGTGTGAACATTTGAGCTAGTTTGGGGTAAGTAAGTGTCAAGGTCTGCTAACCAGATCACGTTTTTCTGATCACAAGTTTGTGTGCAATTTGTACTCACAGGCTTCAACGCTGTCATAAGGCTGAGGGATACAAAGACAAAAAAGATCAGGTGTTGTTATGTGTCTCACATCCACAAACCAGTATTGTCAATGTTAACACTGGAAAGTCCTTCTGAGCTGAGGTCTGTCATAACCTGTTGGGTTTTCTTTCTGTGGGGTTTTTAACGTCTTCATGCTGTAACCAGCTCATGAATATATTGAACAGCACTGGTCCCAGCCACATGCAACATCTTCAGAATCTATGTGTTAAGATTCTCCAGCCACAGCTAATCACACTTGAAAGGCAGATTTGATATCTTTAAGTTCATCAAGGGATCTTTATTTATGTAACTTATTTCAAGATAATGAATTCTTGCATAATTTTCCCTTTAGAGTGTTAAAAAAATACTGTGTAAGAAAACTCCTGGTCTGGATATTGTTCTGTTCAGTGCGAAGGACAGATTGTTGGCATTCCTGGGTAATTCTGCTCTCTGCCAAAGGAGTGCTTCTTATCAAGCGCTCTGATGTACAAGTGCCTGAGGCCTTGTTCACATGGGAAAATTCAGTGGCATTATTCATACCTCTCCACTGCAGAATATGAGTACCCACATGGGAATTCAGCAAGGGTATTTTGCTCTTGAAAAGTCCTAGGTACCGTTATATAATTTCTCCCCAGCAAGGTAGCTACGGCACAGGTAATACAACACACCAGAAAAAATGCACCTGGGGGCATCAGAAAAGACTGCTTTGTACAAAAGCAACTCTTGACTTGTGTGACAATACATTTCTCTGTTTGAGAGAGTTTCTTACTCTGAGCACTCCGTCCCTACTTAAAAAACCCCACCCATTCTACTGAGAAATTAAAACCAACACAATGCATGTACTTATCCACACCCACCCACCTACTATTTTAATTACTGATATTAGTTTTACTGCACTTATACTTTTCTTCTGTAAAGCGTTCTTGCTCTGAGCACCACGCTCAGACAGATGTTATCTGAGCAGTGACTACAGCGTTTGGCAAGCAAGCAATGTGCTGAATGCTGATGGAGAAGGCTAAGGTTAGCTCAGGAAAATAAGCAAGAACAGAATCCAGGTAATATAAGACAATTTCACACTTGAAAAGATATTAACAAGAGGTGCTGCACCTGCAGCCATGATTTTCATTTGCATAGGAGAAAAACAATCTGTGCTGTAAATGTAATACAATGGGTAGGAGGGATGGAAGAAAGGAGGAGGAAAACACAGACTGCCTCATACGCAGTGTCCCTTAGCAGTGGCTGGGATGTGGGCTTTGCAGTTCTGCCTTCTGTGTCTACTCTGCTCTTTGTAGTTCTTGCTGAGAGACCCGAAGCAGGTGGTATAGCTCGGAGAGAGATTTCAGAGTCCTCTGGTGCCCAGCAGCATCCCCGTGCCCCGGCTCAGCACACTCCTGCACAGCTTTCTGCAGCTGCAGCTGCAGGGGGAGGGAAACCAGCGGCCCTCGGAGACTTGGGGAAAACCAGCGACGGAATATTTTGTCACAGATTACCTGAGGGAAGGAGAAACAGCAGATTGTTGTCTTTCAGGAGCTACAGCTAATGTACTGTAGAAAATGTCGGCTGGATCCAGAATGCCTCCAGCCATTCAGACAGAAAGGTATAGAAAAGGAGCATCCACAAAGGATGAGGAGTCGCTCTTCTTCTCAGACTGCTCTCGCATTTCTGCATGACCAGTGGTGAGGGTGTAGAAGAAGCAGGCAAAAGGCTGCCAAGCTATGGTCCCCCAGTCCCTCTGCTGTGCCATAGCCTTACACCAGCACAACCTGGGTGAGCTATTACACTCCTCACTCTGGACCAAGGACCCCATGGATTCCTCTTTCCACTACATCCACGTACTACATCTGTAATGTGGAGAAGTACAGTCACTGTTTACACCTGGGCAGCTCTGACTTCACCGTTAGTGTAGACAGTAATGCTAATCCCCTTCCCCTATTTCCTTCACTCTCCTATCTGAGGCATTGGGCTACCAGCTACACAAACCCACGGCAAATAAACACTAGTGAGTATAAAGACCTGTTTCGTGCCCCAAGATGGGATTTCTGAGCAGGACTGGTACTTAGGTGGCCACGTTTAAAAACATGACTATATTCGTCTCACAGTCTCCTAGTGTGTACCACACATTTTATAGTCAATGTGACTTTAAAAGAAATGGATTCATAAAGCAGCTGTGTCTACTCACTTGCAAGTTGTTATTGGCTCTCTGTGCTCCACATTTTCTGATTCTCAGATTGCACTTTGAAAAGCAATCAAAAAAATTACAGTCTTCATCTCCCGTGCAGTTCTGTTCGAGGATGTCCCTCATTTTGGGTTCAAAAAAGGCCATATCCACATCAATGGCCACCACCTGTGGATCAGAACAACCGATCAGATCCAGCACAGCAGAGCTTGTGGGACAAGGCTGAGCAAGCATTCCTTCCGGCTTGCTTTCGGAAATGCTGTGCTGAGAGCATGTGCCAGTGGGGAACTAGAATCACAGTGAATGGGCTTTATTTTGCTTAACTGGGCTGAGCTACTCTCATAAATACTACTTTTTAAGCAAAACCAGCCACTGCTCATGACACCAGGAAAGGGAAAATGATTTGTGGCCAATATGCATCCCTGAGGTCAACTGTGTTGGGACTTTCAACTTGAAGATTAATTTACTTCTTGTTGCAGCGTATGCAGATGGCACCTCAACATTTTAATTATATGATGGTGCAAAATTATCCACAGGCCAGATGGTATCATTTCATAATCCACCATTCTGACTAAACCCTTGACTTTACCACTGCGGAGAAGAGCAGTGGGATGCACAGAATTACCTGCATCTGGTACAGCTCCTGCAAACCTGCCACTGCCTTTAGTGGGTTTGAGCCTGTTCAGCTGTAGAAAGAGATCCCTGAGATTGAAAGTTGGGGCTGGCTTTGCCCTGTCCTGTTTCTATGGTTTGACTCATTTACTGCGCATGGTTCTTGTTCTGGTTGTCCAGAAATAGAGCCCAGCCAGCAGTTGGTCTCAGCAGAAAAAAACAAGGACTGAAGAGATCAACCACTTTTCTCACCCCACCACAAGGCTTGCTAAACAGTGAATACACAGCACAGAGAGGTCTGCAGGGCTGCTGCCCATGCTAGGTTCAAGACCACTCTGGGAGCAAAGGGCTGCAGCCCCAGTTTCTGCCAAGTGCCACGCCACTCGTGAATACCTCCCTTTAAAAAATCACAGCAATAAAGAGGGAAAGAAAGGAAGACAGTAATGGTATGGCAGCTGCTTAATGTGAGACAAGCTGTGGGTGACCACAGTGAACACAGCCTGCCTTCAGTGCGATGGATGGATGCAGCAACCGGTGTAGGTTCAGAGCTTCACTTAACACTTGACAGTCAGGGGCAGAGATGCTCCTTTGCAGCAGCGAGCACACATCTTCATGGGGCGAAATGTCTGAGACCTGGGCAATGCAGACTTACTTGGGCTAAAAGGGTAGCCGCATTTTTAGGATTCAACCTCCCATGTAACAGGGGAAGCTGAACTGTGTGGCTGAAGCATCTGGATCAACCACAGGAACAAAAAACGTCTGGACTGGTAGAAGGCCAAATAAACCTTCCACAGGCAAAAGAAAGAACACAGTTCAATCTTCATTTTATTCTACTCTTTTCTCCCTGTGGAAAAACAGATGAGGCATAGCTTTAAAAAGTATTTTTAAGCTTCTTGGAGAGCTTGATAATGACATAGCCTAAGGAATTTTAACATGTTTGGGCAGGCAATTTCTTCTTTTCTTTCCTTCTTTACTTCCTTAAGCTCTCTGCAGTTTTGCTGTTCACTTCTTTGGAAGGTTTCTCCAGTCCTAGGGTTGCTGCATCACCTCCAGGTGGGGTTTCTGCCAGCACCGAGCACTTTTGACAACCTGATTGATTGCTCCTCTAGGAAAACCAGCCCTGGTTCCCAAAAGTGCTGCTGCCAAAGGGTTCAGCGTTTTCGCTGAAGTTCATCTGTTACAAAAATGTGTGGGCATGCAGCCAGACCCTGCAAAGATAGATTTGGATGACATTCTACCTATAAACAGCTACGTTTTGGTGGGGTTTGTTATGATTGTAATTGATGGTGAAGGTAGCTAAGGAAACTCAGGAAGGACCCAACTGATTTAAAGTCATGTTTAAGGCGCTGTAATCTTTCTAATAGAGCACTGTATTCACCCAGACCTCTTCCTAACTCTGTAGCTGCATAGCAGCTTAAAATTCTCCTGGATGATCTACCAGGCAGTGATCTCTCCCCTTTGTGCTACAATAACAGCATGTAAAGGCTGGAGTGAGGGCTGGACGCTTACCCCCTCCATTTGAGAATAATCCTCAAAGAAAAACTATTGCATTCCCCAGGCACATTTCTTTGAGCATCAGCAGTCTCATTACTAGGATGAGGAATAGTGATACTGTTATGGGTGTTTGTTATTATCCTGTATAAGGCACAAGAAATTGAAACAATTACTTGAAACAAATGTAAGTGACAAAAACCAGACTGCTTTGATGTGTCCCCATTCTGGAACTGGTTGGTAAAATCATCTAGAGCTTCTGCTTCTCACTCTCCTTCCTTCACCGATCAGAAGGTCTCTCTGTCCCATCCTGACTGTGTGTATCTCCTGTCTCCCAGTCCAGTGGGGTGGTAATGGGTGATACCAACAAGCTGTAAGTAATGTACAACTGGGAGAGCCATGTGTGAGCAGCAACTCACATTTTTCTTTAGTTAGTACTGAATTAGAACATTTTCCTATACTGGAAGGTGACTGCTGTCTCTTTGGACCCAGAACTCACAGGAAAATCCTGGAGAAGCAAGCCTTACAAAAAAAAAAAAGAGTCCGTAAGATACCATAAGAGTCCATAATATACTATAAGGAAAGAGTCTTCTAATATCTTTCTCTTTTCCTACATGAAGCCTCTTTTCCTGTAAGTAGGCTGTAAAACAGATGCTCTGGTGCATGGTCAGCCACAGGCAGTCACAGTCCTGATTAACTGAAAAAGATGGGCTGGGCCGAGCCTCCCTTAGGAAATCCCCGCTGTACCCCACTCTGCCTAAGTACTGGTACACTTGTAGTTTCTTGCTGTAGCTCCTCACATTCCCTGTTCAGCTGCTGTATTGCACCTGAATAAACAATGGGTGGGAAGAGAAAGGTGAAAGAAAAGCACTCAAATTGCTCTTAATGGCTGTAAGTTTAAGCAATGTTTGTCTAGTACTCTGAAGATGGTATATTAACACTCAGTGAGTACTGAAAATAGCATTCACACAGTGTGCAAACTCCACTGATGTCACTGCAAATTGTGAGGCTAAGTTCTAACACTTACTGCACAGTGCCCCCATCCCTACACACAATTTCCACCAAAACCAGTGGAATTTCTGTCTGCAGTGTGAATGCAAGATACCTGCAGCAATGTGGTGCCGAGGTACGTCACTACTTGGAAAACATGCATAGCTATTCAGGTCTGAGCTACAGCTGAGAAGTCAAAGAGTAACGGTGCCAGGGAGTTTCATGTCATTGTCCTTGGATCATTTCCATACCACGTAAGTTGAACACTAAGCGCAAATGAGTGGGTTTGGATGGGGGAGTTCCCCTTGTGTCAGGACAGAGAATTCAGCCTTAACTTTCAAATTCAGTTTCTCCTTTCAGCACCACTCACTACCAGAAATAGTTGCTATGATTCAAATTACGTCTTCATTTACAGCTTTTGAGATTTCCTTGCCTTCAGGAGGTATCTCTCACCACATCCAAGGGACCCTGTCAGTACCTTTGAGGAGGTGAAACAAACCAGAACTGAGCAGGCTGTTCTCCAAACAAGCAGCAGGATTTAGTGATCGGAAATGTGGCTGCACAAAGAGGAGAAGCAGCAGAGAATCTCCCTTGTCGCTTGTAAATGCATTGGCTTTGCAAAACCGTGGCCAAAAGCTGTATGAGGAGTGCCATTTTTACACATCTAGTGTCATTTACACTGGAATTTGACCTCACACTGCTGCAGCACCACCCCAGAGACCCAACTTACCGTGAGATCATGCCTGATAGCGAAGTTTTCTGGTTTGATGTCACACAGGTGAAGTGGGTGGGAGAAATCATTATCAAAATGCTGCACCATGTCCAGAAAGCTGAGTGCAATGTCAATGATGGCTCTCACCCTTCTTCTGCGGCCAGCAAAGGTGGGACTGACCACATTTTCCAAGGGAAAAAGAGTTTTGTGCCAGGCATGACCAGCTGTGAGATATTCCACAGCATAGAAGTGTCCACAGGAGCCAATAATTCGTAGCACGTGTTTGCTGAAGTCCTGCAGCAAACTGAAGTAGATATATTCTTCCTGCTGGAGCAAGGACCACATGCTGGCCACCTGCGCTTTCCAGTGTGGTCCCTTCTTCCTTGTCCACAGGGGCCCCATGGAATTGTTAGACAGTTCTAGCCCCAGGACGTTTTTGACCTCCAAGGCTACCATCAGCAAAAGCTCTGTTTCAGGAATATCTTCTGTTTCCACTTCTTCTAGCATGCTGAGATGCTGGTAGCTGGAGAAGATTTCCTTCTTGGATTTCAGGATGATGGGCTGGCCCCTCCAGTCAGCTTGGATGACCTTCTTACCTCTGTCATAGTAAAGGCAGTGTTTATACACCAGATTCTGTGCCACACACAGGTCCTCACAGAGGTCACCAGTCAGAGCTCCACTACTGTAGTCAAGACACTGGAGAGAAAGAGCAGAATATTCATAGAAGGACCACACAGAAGAAAGGCAAATAGTCAGAAACAGTTCTAAGCTTGGGAGGTTTGCAGCTGTACTGCAAGAACACACCTACAACCACTGGTGTGCTCACCAGTGATTCAATGTTTTTTTCAGAAGTCTATAGAGACCTTTTACTAGCAGGGGTTTTGCTTCAAAACAGGGATTCTTGGGATGGTAAAGGACAATTCTTGACACGTATGAATTCAGTGAGAGAACCTCTGAACACACTTGGCTGTGCTATGTGAGATTCTAGGCTGTAAAACTTTAAGGCACAGGAGATAATTTCTAGTGTAATTCAGGAATTTTCTGAGAGATTTGGGCAACAAAACTTTGACACCCCCTCTTAAACTACAGGAAAATCCATGGGTAACTGGATTGCTGGGATCTAGCGCAGCCCTGCATATTTTAGCCTTGCACTCAAGGTGCCCTGAATGGAGCTGTAAGAACCTTCCTCTGTACAGCCGTGAAGCACAGAGGTTGTGCTCAGTTCTCTTGAACCAAGAGCTTTCTGGATTTTTAAGTATGTAAATACTGTAGAAAAAAAAAAAAGTTACTTTCCAGCTCTTACACACAACTATCAAAAGTGACATTTTAATATTAATTGCTTAAATACTTATTTTTGTTTTAACTAGAAAAAGAAAATCAGCTGGTGGAAACATAGGAACTGCTGCTTGATAGTTAAATGGTCACTGCAAATTCACATAAGAACTGCGAGGAATCCCTCACCAGTCCTTCCCTTGACCCATAATTATTTCCATGTCATCACTTCCAAATGTGTTAGCAGTCAATATATTCCTATAGGCATTCAGATGTGCAGCTGCAGGTACTGCTTTGGGCGAACCAGTAGAGGGGATGAACAGAGGTCCCTGGTGGAAGGGGAATAGGCCGTGGTGGTGTAGAAAGCCAAACATCTGGGAGGCAGCTTGACAGTGTCAGCCTTCCTCACTGCTTTCTTGCATTTGAACCTTCATTTAAACCAGCTGCCATCTCTCTATGCACGTGGAGCACTTGCAATGGCTGCCTGAGGCCCACCCTCTTTGTGTGACTTGCTGTCACACAAAGAAACATGATGACAAAACACAAGTGATGCATTTACTGAGGGCAGTGTCTAAGATGTGCACCAGAGGAGTATGTACTGATGCCAGGCAGCATTCACAGTCAAATGTTGAACAGGACACTGGGGAATGGGTGGAGGATTAAGTCCAAAATCCAGGAATGGTGATAAATTGACTAAAACTGGTTATTGAGGGCAGTTCAGACAGACATAAAGTTTATTTATACTCTGATGATCTCATGGGCCAAATGAGAATGTTCAATTCCAGCAAGGAGAGCCAGGTAAGCAGTCTTTACCGTGAATGCCCTGATCCTGAGTCCAGGATGATATACATGTGTGAAACACATGCATCTGCATGCACATCCACATCAGGGTGGCCTAGCAGACTTACTAGGCTGTCCACAGACTTCAGAGTATGTGTATGAATCCTCTTGCTTTTGAAAATCTATTCTTATGAATGCAACACAAACTTATGCTCCCCTTTTAAGGAGGAAATGTAGTTTTCCTGATAGCAGTAATTACTATCTGGAACTCTAAGTGCTTTTAGAAGAATTACAAACTGAAGAAATTTTGGGGGTTTTCTTTGGAGCGTAAGTACAACCACATTTAAAACCAGTGCCCACCTACAGAGATCACAACCTGACTCTTCTTCTGCTATAGTAACAGAATATAGGACTTAGTCCTGTAATTGAATCCACATGGGTGAACACTTGCCCCTGTGCACAATTATACTGTGGTCCATCGAGTTCACTCTTAGGTGGCCCACACGCATGGACCCTTGGCATCTACAAGAACGCATGCCCAGAAGACCTGTAGTCAAACATGTGAACACACAGCTTATTTTCTCATGTTGCCATCACATCAATCTGAATGACATTAAAAAAGCAAATAGTTGTGGAAAACAGTCTCACATTTCCCAGACATAGGGGATGAGTCATTTTTGAACCTGGCTGCAGTTTAGGACTTGTCTGCCGTTCCACTTGAGCCCATAAGTCTTTGATTATTAACCTAGTACCTAACAAACAAGTCTCTGAATTGGATTGTTCTTACACTGAATGTGTGTGGTGATTTGCAAACTGGGATCTGTGAAAGGAGACTTGATCAAAGATTTCCTGGTCCCATAGTGGCAAAACACAGATCAGCCTTCCAGAAGTAACGCTCTCTCCTGGTCACCAATACAAGAAAGAACTTCAAAAAGGCTCCTCAAATAAGCAGGCAAGAGGTTTGAACAATTTTCAAGGTGTCTCTCTGCACTCACAAAATGTAGTGAGTTGTGAGTCACTCAGCGGCTTTAAAAATCTCACCCTTCTGTTCATTGTAACCTAGAAAAGACTGACTGCACCTTCACGTCCTCACTTTCCCCCTCATTGTTCCAACTTCAAGTGTTTTATGTTTGCCATAAGCATAATATACCAAATAAGCTTAGCTCCCTCCCACGATAATCCTTATTCCTGCAGCCCCTGGATGATTTCTGTGGTTTTATTCCCTCCCTGCTTCTTCTCTTCATTTTCCCATCCTCTAGCCTTGGAAGGACAGACATCAAAACTGAATGCCGTTGTCCAGTGCTGCAAAGACAGCCAACAGCTCTTTCCTACTTCTTCTTTTTGGAGGCATTCTGAGATTATATCAGCCTTTTAGGCACAGCCTGCACTGGTAGTTCATGTTGAAGCAATTATTTGACCTCTGTTTTCTTTCTAAAGTCATAGAATTTTACAAGAGAGTCTTCCATCCTATTGGCATAGCCTGTACTCCTGTACTCCCCAGTGTACTAGCTTGCATTTTACTGTATTAAAACACGTTTTGGTGGACTGACAAAGTTTAGCCAGGTGACTCAGATCACCCTGTTGTGAAAAGATGGTCTGTTTGTTATTTACCAACCTTTGCACTAACTGCAAGCTTCACCATACAAGATTTCATATCATCACGATCACTGCTGATAAAAAGAATCAATTCCCCAAAGAACTCTTTCAGAAATGGCCCTCTACACTGTTATCCCTGTCTTAATGACTGCATTCTGAGTTCTGTCGATGAGGCAGTTTTAAATCTACCTAATGAGCACCCTTTGAATGTCTCTAAGTGCCAGACTTTTAAAACTAAAATATGAAAGTGATACAAAGCCAAAAGCTTTATGGGAAAGCAGCTATACTGCACAGAAATGCAAACACAAGCACGCTTTAGACTTAATAATCTCTTTCGGTTTAATTTGGCTAGATAATTTTAAATATCCTTAGTGCACTTACCAAGATAAGTTAAAAAAAAAAAAAAGGCTTAAATTAGCATAAAAGTTTAAGTTAATGTAAACCCAGCTAAGGATTCATATAAATTAAAATAACTTACTGTACCCCCATCAGGCAGGCCTGAGGCTGAGTCCTGCCTTGTCATCAAGTACTTCTCTTACGTAAATGCAATACTGAGCAAGGCTTTGGAAGGCATCGGAATTAATTTATTTCTCTGGAGAAAACAGGAATTGATTGCTGTGATTTAGTGTGCTCAGTGTGAATGAAGATGAGACAGGTGTTAAGAAAGGGTAAGTCATTTTTTGGAGAGTTAAAGTTCGTCTCTGCAAAATGCCCAGTGTTACTTTGGTCTTCCCAGTGTAACGCACAGCTGTACAGATGTACGTTTTGCTCAGAAGAAGGAAATAAACCTTCCAAAATACCACTTGCAGGTGTATGCAACCATGCAGTTTTCACCCACTTGCTTAAAGTAGGTCATCTTATCTCCTGCTGAAAATATTTCAGATGACAAGTAAAATAGTTTCTCTTGGAAGTCAAATTTTGCTTAATAAGAGGCACGGAACTCAAGCCATCAGATAATTTGTTTCACAGATCAGTTGCACTTTCTACAACTGCAAAAATCATGCTGTGCTCAGAAGATGTATAAATCCTTATTTTGGGGCTGTTGAAGATGAACTCATTTTCTGATCGTTCCACTAAGAGGACAATCCCTTTCAAACATCATATGGGAAAATTTGCTTGCAGACCTTCACCATCTTGTTGAAAACTCACCTATGTAAACAGATGAGCACGGCAATCTCTGCTACTCTTCCTCTGGAAGGAGAGCCTGAAACTGAGCTGTCACACAGTGACAGAGACAACTTTGTGAGCTTGTGCCTAAACCTGATCCCTGCCAGGGCTTTTGAAGTTCTGCCTAACTCTCTCCAAACTGAAAAACAGCAACAGTCTCTGTGCATCTGTTTGCTGGAGAGTGTGATGGCAAGGGCCTGAAGTGCCCTGAGCTTGGTGGCTCTGTGCACCTCCATACATTGCCCTTCCCAGCCATGAAACAAGCGGGCAAGATTCACTCCTTCTGCTGCAGTCCCAAACTCAGCTGTTCTTTGAGGTGGAGTAAAGAAACTGCATCTCACTGCCATTAAAAACACGCTGCCAGAACCACTGTCTATAGCTTCACTTCATTACACAGAATTTTAGGGAAGTGTACAATCAGTTTTTGCTTGTGGTAGTAATAGATTATATAGACTAGATTTAGATTTAAGGAAGGAATTCTTCAATGTGAGGGTGGTGAGGCACTGGCACAGGTTGCCCTGAGAAGCTGTGGATGCCCCATCACTGGCAGTGCCCCTGCTGATGGCACGTGAATTGGAACTGGATGGTCTTAAGGTCCTTTCCAACTCAAACCATTCTGTGACTATGATTTAACTTTCACCAGCATTCCTCTCTTCCCACCTAACCACTGGCACTACAAATATCTTAATTAAGAAACAAAATTAAACTCAGAAGTCAAACCCACGCTGCTCCTCTTTTCAAAGTGTTTCCTGCACAATTCTAAATCTGGCCTTTTTTCCTTTTTTTTTTTTTCCCTATTTTTTTCGATATTTTAATGAATACTTACAAACCCTTTCTTAAATTTTTAATGCCTACATCTTAAATGCCAGCCCCTGCCAGACGCACAGGAAGCGTCACATGCTGCGTGGCATTTCTGAGAGGTGACTTTTGTACGAGCACCTTCGCGGATAAATAAACACAAAAACCCAATAAAAAACAACCCGCAGGAAGCTTCCTCCCCGCTTAGGAGAGTGCGGGATGCCGAGCAGCCCTTTCCAAAGCGCTTGGGAAGCGCTCCCCCACCGCACGCCGGGACCGCTCGGCGGCCCGCACCTGCCCTGAGCCCGGAAAGGCTGGTGAGGAGGCAGCCGCACAGCCGCTCCTCCACCTCCTCCCGTCGGGTGCTGGGGTTCCCCCGGGCAGCCGGAGCCGGGCAGGAGCGCCCCGTTGACCGCAGCCACGACGGACTGCCCGTGCCTCAGCCTGTCGGGCCGGGCAGCCGCCGGCGATGCCCCGCGTCCCTCCGGGGCACGTACCAGCCTCGCCAGGATCCGGTGGCTCTTCTCGTCCGTGCAGCGCTCGGAGAAGACGCTCCTGTGGAGGAGGAAGAGCAGGGCGCTCACCACCACCCAGCAGGCAGCCCAGAAGAGGAGGAGCACCAGGGTGCACCGCCGCCAGATTTTGAGCCGCAGCCGCTTCAAGCCCGGGATGCCCCTCATCGTCGCGCCCGGGCTGGGCTTGCGCGGCCGCTTCAGCCGCTGCGGTCCCGGGAGGGCTGCACTCCCCTCCCCGCACGCGTGTCCCGCTCCTCGCCGGCGCCCATCTCTCGCCGCCCGCTCCGGCCCCGCTCCCGCGCAGCTCCCCGGGCCGGTGCTGCCCTGACGGAGCCCCGAGCGCCCCTTTTGAATTTAAGCCACGTAGTTCCGCCGGCTTTTGTCTGCTCTCCCCGTGCCAAGCGGCCCCTGCAGCCTCCCGCCGGCTCCTGCCCGCTTCCCCCTCCCTTCCCCTCCAAGTTTCTCACCCGAGAATAAAAGGGGGGTTGAAGGGTGACGGAGGCGGCTGTGGGAGCCCTGCCCGCCCCATCCAGGCGGCTGCCCGACCCTTGGAAACAGGCAGCCTGGAAACGGACGGCTCCTTCTGGTGAAAGCTTCGCCTCCCGTCAAATGGGGGGAGGGAGGAAAACAAGTTGTTTATTCTGGAGCAACTTCTCCAGTTTTATGCGCTCGCTGCCGAAAGAGGAAGGCAGAGGAGTGCTTCAGGTGTTCGTTCACTAACGTGCCCCCAAGGAGGGGCAACTCCTTGGTCCTCGAGCCTCCCCGGCCACCTTGGTCCCGGGGATGCAGGTTGGCCCCTGCCCGGCATTCCAAGACCTGGCTCCCTCGGCAGCCCGGGGTGGGGAAGCCAGCGGAGCACCCCCTTCCAACAGGTTCCCAAAGCAGGGCAGGGTATACAGGGTTCCAGGGTGCTGGGGGAGATAAATTGCCTCCTGGCTCTCCAGAAGAGAGAGTATCCATGGCTATGTATGTCCTTCTCAGAACAGGGGGTCAGGTCCACACGACAGTCTCTAATACATTCGACTTTGTTAATGTTTGTACAGTCAAAACCCAGATGTTTGTTCCTGTGTGGCAAATAGGATCCTGGCATCCTTTCCACAGTCCGTGTGTGGATGTTGACCACCTCTGTTTAGACCACCACACTCACTTTGTTTTCACTTGACTACCACTTGGCATCTCACCATCGCACTTTTTTTTCAATAGGAAAATTCATACTTTAAAGTACAGCCCCATGCAGTAAGGGTGTCTGATTCAGGTTTATGGTCAGCTACAATGAGAAAGGAACAGATTAATCTTCTTTCCTGTGTACTGATGGTTACCTGAAGCTACTTGCAACCTCATAGCAGGAAGATGAATTGCAGTTAATGAAAGCACTTGGAAGGTAAATTATTTACCCAGATGAGAAAGAATAGCAGAATCTAGTGCACAATTGGAGAACTGCAGAATAATTCAGTAGACTTCTTGCAGTGTGTAAGTTGTTCTGGTGCACATTATTGGAGTGAATTAATTTAGTATTCAAAAGGGAAAGCTCATTGTTGAAGAGCTGGGTTCAGGGATCTATGTTCTGTACCATCATGTCCAGATTAATGCAAAATACCTCCCTGTACATGCTGTTAAAAATAAAGATGTGTCTAGTGATGTGATCGACTTTGCCTCCCAAAACAGGGGGGGGAAAAGCATGGATGGGTGCAGCAAACTCGCTGCTGTGCACACCTTCCGTATGGTCTGTGCAGTCCCCCTCTACATGGCAGAGCAGGGCTTGAAATACAGCTTCCAACAGACTACGGCAGAAAAGAAAATGGGAAGATGAAAAGTACCGCTGAAAATCCTACAGCTTTCTAGATCCTGGCAGCAGGAAAGGGATGTGAGAAGAGCAAAACCACTTTCATCTCCCAAGAGTCTCAGAAGCAGAATTGTTATCACTAGCCACATCTTCTATCACTGGTGTGTTTTGCTCACTCTCTCTCTCTGCAGTCTCATTTCTTCATCTCCAGGGACTGTCTTTGGCCATTCTTTTAATATTTAATATTTATATTTTTAATATGTTCCCTGGTCCTTTTACTGAGCGGAAGCTTCCTCTGAGGCGCTGATGATACAGGCTGCGTTTTGGGAACGTAGCAAGCCAGAAAGACCGACTGGGCAACCAAGAGCTGAAAATTTTTAGTCCTGTTTCTCAGCCTGTTACAAAAGACTGTCAGAAACTGTCTCTGACCAGTTTTGGATGTTCATCTGGGAATTCCTAGGGCATGTAGTGGGGAAAGGCAAGAGGGACAGTTGCTTAGGTTTTCATCTGTAAGGAGTACTAGCTAGGTTTGAACACAGCCAACCATCGCTGACTGCTGCCTAGGATGCAGAACTGCAGATCTGCCATGCCTGTGTCAGGAACCATCCTGAGATGGATGCAGGTGTGTCCCTCATGGAAAAAGGACAAAGCTGGTGGGGGAAAATCAAGTGTCAGGATATTTTCCTACAGCTTGGTCCTAAGCTGTCTGGGCACTAGTTTAGACACTACCAAAACTGTATCATCTATTTTACCCTTTGTTTTTTTTTTCAGATGTGAATCTTGACTTCTCTGTATGTCAGCATTCCCCAAAGGATATTATGCATGAGTATTTCATGTCTGTGAAATCCTGTGTATGTATCATTTGTTTTAATGATGGTTCTGAAAACAAATATTAATTACCCCTTTCTTCAAGCTAGGAAAAAAAGATGGAGACTTCAGATCCGGCTAGGTGTCGTGGCTGAGCTGCTCTGATTGTTACTGAAAGGAACAAGCATGTTCCCTCCTCCTCCACCATCACTTCCCTGCTTTCCCCTTGGTGTTGCCTGCCTCGTCCAGTCCCTTCTCCCAGTGAAAGACATGTCTTGTTGTCAGTGAGTCCTCTCGACTCGCTGCCAGGCTAGAGACTTGTAAAGCTATTCTTTGCTGAGATTGTTTTCAGATGAGTTAGAAAGCCCCAAGGATGCCTCCAGGCACACGAGTAGGTCTGCTGCAGGGCCAGGAGCTTAGGGATGCTGGAGGCAGAGCTGTCCCGCTGGCTCAGCTGTGCTGGATGTCTGCACCTTAAGGATGCAATGGAGTCTCGCAGATAAGGTGGTCTAAAAGGAAACACTTGCTGAAAGGAACAGTCCTGTCACCCCAGCCGTATGCTTCTGCTGCTTCCCTGGGAGCTGTATCAGGGCAGTTAGCCCAGCAGGCAGAACCCATAGGTTTCTGAGCATGCTTTTAATTTCTTCTGAAGATACCAGCTAAAATTCACAGGATTTGGGGGTGTGTAAGGTTCCGACATCCTTCTCTTTGATTTGGGAACAGCTGCTGCACATAGCAAGTGCAATTCTACCCTTAACATACAGGTCTGCTGCTTTAAAATTATGGAATAAAAAGAAACAGACTAAAAATATCTAGTTTTAGTAAAGTTTTTAACAGCTTTAATTAATAAAAACCAAAAGTACATGAAGCAAATGCAAGTTGCATGACACCCACATTAGATTGCTTACTGGTTTCATTTTATGGTAAATACTACAGGAAGCATTTGCGTGGAATAGAGTGCTGTCTTCCCAAAAGACTTTGATACAGCGTTCAGCCAGCAGAGAGACTTTGTATCTAGTTGTTCATCTCTGACCTTTCAAATACCCCATTGACTTTAGTGGGAGTGAAGAGTTGGACAAGCCTGGTAAACGCACGTGTATGTACACCTACACTTATAGATGTACCTGTATATATACATATATATATATATGTATATATACATCTTCAGAATAGATCAAGAATTAACCCAGGAAGCTTGTGTTCAGGGAAAGATAAAAGCCTAGGTGCTTTAGGATCAGGGGGCTTAACCTTTAATAGCAATCTGTTGCTAGCTGAAAAATTCAAAGCTAGTTTTAGATTTCTCTAAACTCCAAGGTTCTTCAGACTAGCAGAGTTAGTTCTAGTCCATCCTCTGTGAAATACGTAACTAAGTGCCTCTCTGTCTCATCGCAATTTTCCTTTGAAAAAAACCCCTGCATCATAGAAACCTTGCTTCCTATGCATATTAAAATGTGAGTTGCACATCACATTCTTGTGTTCCTAAAGGAAGCTATGTTCTTGCCCTCATTTTAACTGAGAAATAAGCTTGATGAAAATTAATGAGTAGAAGTTGAATTAAAACAAGTGACATTAAGGGCAGTAAAAATAATCCTGCATTAGTTCCTACCCAATTAAATTGCTGAAGCATTTGAATTACTGCTTCGAGCACAATGACAGCATCAAGCTGGTCTCCTCTTCATGGCTGTGTTGGGCACATCACAAAATTGCTCATAGCCAGTGACAGTTCAGAGCTGGAATAACTACAAGCTTCTGCAGGCAGGAGTGTGATGCCTTGGCAAGGCCAGGCAGAGGAGCCTGGAATGGTGTCTGCCTGCACTGTCCACCTATGTGTGGGCTCAGCAGCTCCCCAAGCCAGGACCATGAGGAGTCCAGCCTGAGGAGCTGCTGGGCCTACATGTCTCGCTGCCTTCAGACACAGACTGTGTTGCAAAGACTCAAGTTGTGTCAGGCTGTTAGTCCTTATTTTCCTGATTACTTAATTCTTTATGAGAGTTTAAGAGAAAGAAAATAAATCTGTCATTAAGAGCCTTGGCACTCAAGTTAATGAAATATAAGTGGTTCCTTAGGAGTTATTGTTCCGTTTGATTGATTTCATCACCTTCTGTCAGCGCACGCTGTCTACAGAAACAGGGTATGTCTCTGTTCATCTTTCAGAGGGCACACACAACTCGCTTATTTTCCTGCTAGAAGCTCAGGAAACTTTCAAGTGCTGTTTAAATCTACCTTGAAAATATATTTTAACATAAATATTTATTTCTGATTTCGTGTTGCAAAGCTGAGTTACTGAAGAACATCACAAGGTTTGATGCAGGTTTGAGCACACTCTATAAGCAGTAAGATTCCCCTGCAGAGTACTGAGCCTACCAGAGGATTCCAAATGTATTTTCCCATTTATGCCATTAATCAAAAAGAATATGTTGCAAACTACTCACAAAAATTTTATTGCATCATTGTGCAGCGAGTTTATTGGGCCACATTGCAAACCAGAAGCATAAAAATGGCACAATATAACGTACAGAGTATAGCTTTGTGGACAAGGGAAAAGCCTAGAGTAATTCACTGATTTAAACAAGGGAAAGCACTTAGACAGAAAAAGCTTTCCTACACATATATAGAATAAAAAATTTGTAATATATTTGTTCTGTTTGCTTTTTACTGTCACCACATATTTCTTAGGCATAACTGCCCATGAAAGCCAAAGATTTTTATTTTCTCCTTCCCTTTTACCACTTTCTGGATTCCACACCGTAAATTTAAATTGTCCTGTTCTTCTTATATATCCCCTTCCAATTAATCACTTTATCAACCTCATGCCGGCTTTTCCCTGTCCTTTGGAAACAGTATTGCCTGAAGAAGCCAGTGAGGTACCTTGGCAATGACTGTTGCAGACTGTGGCATGCTTATAATTCTTCAGGTTGAATGGAGCAATCAAGATGTAAAGACATCCTGGAGTTTCTGTCCACATATCATAAATGATGCCAAACACAGCATCACTTACTGTTTCTTTGTCTGCTCATGCTACCAGTCACCAACAAGAAAAAGTAGCTTTATTAGCTGTAAGATGAAACTTAATCAGTTTGCAAGTGGAATTATAAGTGGAATTGTCCTTGCTTGGGATTGGAGTTAGTGACTTGAGAACAAGTTTTCTAGACTAGAGGATGCTTTCCAACAGAACCTGCTGCTGTGTGGCACGTTGCGTGTCTGTCCCCAACGTGTGAAAGGGAGGAAAAAGAAGGGAAAATGCTGAGATTCTTTTCCAGTCTTTCTAGATGCAGTTTCTATTTTCTGCACCGAGTTCAGGCCAAGTGATCTCATTATGCCAGTACTGACTCTGGCTCTTTGTAGCCTCCCTTTATGAGTGTCTGAAGCAATTCCAGAATATTTTGAAGTTGCACTAAGGTTATGTAAAAGGAAAAAAACCACAACATCTAATAAGATAATTCTCTCTGGCCTCTTGCATTGTGCTGTTATTTGAGTGATCTAAGGTCATTCAAGTGGGCAGATTATTTTACAATATACATATGGAATTCACAGGGCTGTGATCATTGGGATACGTGGTAACTCAGAAAGAAATTAAGTGTCTCTTTTTCTAGTCCAATGGCTAGGTTCTATATTTCAGTGTATTAAGAGGATGTTTTTATGGCTCATACTGTCTGAAAAGTTATCATGTTGTCATAGAGATTAGAATCATCCCAGCTTCATGGCTGCAGACTCTGTAAAGTGAGTTTATGTTAGGAATTTGCACCAGGTTGGTTTTAAGTTTGTTTCATGGGCACGAGTGATTGAAGATAGCCATGGCCCACACCCTGCATCTTGTTATGCCATACATTTTAAAATGCAGCTCAGCTGTTCCCTGAGGTCTACGTGCTCTCTTTTACTAAAAGAGGAATGGAAAGCAAATAACTGGTTCTTGGAGATGGAAAAAAGCATGCCCATTGTAGGCACAAGTGACCACCAAGTGGATACTTTCGATATTGCACATGTAAGGTTTTGTAAGCTGTGAGTAGACCTTCTAGAGAGAATCTGCGCTGATTTTCTCCATTCACATAAGCAAATCTGAATTTTCTTTATTGCTTTGCTCTGTTCGTTTGGCTCAAGGGCTGTGTACGATAGCACTCCGTGTTTAAAAATCCAGTGAAATGCAGCTATCACATGTGATAGCTCACAGCTCAGTTACAAGTGGGTATGTCCATTTCCTGAGCTCTCTTCTAAAAATACAAATCTGAAATAGAAGAAAAAAAAAAAAAGAAGAAAGAAGATTTAGCAAGATCATGGATGACTTTCAGGATCAGTTCTGTAAAACCTAATTACTTTTAGTTATTGCCTTGAAGCTGTTCTTAGCAGTTTCTTTGCAAATGATGAATGGCTGGACATGGAACAAGCTGCAAAATGATCCATTAGTGTAATTCAATTTTCTATCAGTCTTTGCAAGTAATTAGCTTTTCTTTAGATAATGTATTGTTAGTTTGTACGCATCTGAGGTTGTATGGCATTTGTTTAGGGAAGAGTAGACAACTCAGGTGCTGCACTCTTTACAACAAATATCTCGTAGTTATACCATGGTTATTATCCATTAGGATGAGTGACTCCCCTATGTTACACCTGAGCAAGAAATCTGTGTGTGACATCCTGTCCAAATGCCTGAGCAGTGGCAGTGCCCCTGATATGTGATGCTCCTCCTGTTACATAGAATCATCCTCCAGGAATCTGAATGGTTCTTGTGGCCGGGCCTGTTTCTGAGGGATCACTGCTACACAGGCATCAATATCCAATATAACAAACAAGGAATGCCACGGCACTGCCTCCTGCTTCAAGCAGAGCTGTCTGTTTCTGAGAAGCCTCAGAAGTGGGTCTCCATAGCTTCTTCTGTAGACACCATCTTTGTAGCTGATGTAGCATTCCTCTCTATCTGTTCCTAAGCTATTTTAAAATCTGGCATTGAGTCAACTCTTCCTACCAGGCTACACTGGTTCTTGTGAGCTGTCTTTTGGTGAGCAACTAAATTGACTGAGAAATGCTTTATAGGGCAATAATGTATCTTTTGAACTAATTCATTACAGGCTGGTGCCAATGGTCACTGCAGTTAGTGGGAGTCATCCTATGGTTTTCAGTTGGCTTTAGCACTATAAGTATCTTTCAGCTTTAAGGGTGTGTGATTATATATTCCCCCCCCCCCCTTTTAGGTTAGCTGCCCTGTTGTTCCAATGTTGTTGCAATGGGTAATCAACATTTTGTCTTTTTTGTTAAAAGCAGAACTTCATATAAGCTTGAAAAACACCCTTGTGTAATGAAGGTTTGGCTCCAGAACTTCTTATAATTAAATTGGCACTATTTTCTTGATTTTTTCCCTGAAGTTATGTGTTGTCATCCTTCTCCTGTCTTCTTTTTTCTGTCATTTTTCTTCAGTAAAATCCCATTTTCTTCCCTACTTACGTTTTTTCATTTCTCCTTATTCTCCAATGATTTACCCTTTCTATCCTTATTAGCCCTTAATTATCTACCTTCAACAGCATCTATCAGTTGTCTCTATCCTCAGAAGACTTTGTGTCTTGTAGAGTACCTATTCCACATCCTTAGCAAGAGGCTTCTGAAGACAAAACCTGACACCTTGATTTTGACCCTGTATCAGTGGAATTAATTTTTATTTACACTGAGGTACATAAAAGGAGGAATACACAAGATGACGGTATTAGACAGTATTTAATATTCCTTGTATTTGCAGCTCCCTGTTTCCTGCATATAACTAAGCTGTGCTTTCAGCCCATGCTGTACAGATGCACACACATCTGTTCTTACCCAAAGAACTCAAAGCAAGTCTCCCTTAATGAAAAACTGAGATTGAATTATTCTGGATGTGATCCTCACTTTAGGAAGAGGGGAGATTCACCAAAGGGTGGGGGAAAGGAAGCTTGGTGAAACCATGACAGACACTGAAGAGCAGTTCTGCAGAGTTGCAATCCTGGAGGAAAATTCCAGCTGGGGAAGCACTTAAGCTCAATTGCATTGAGGAGAACATGCAGGACTGGCCAAGTCTCTTCAATATTTCTCTTTCACTTTGGCAAATCAACAACTTATAAAAGACCGAAATAAAGTCCCCCAACACTCCAAAATATATTCAAGGGGAAATTGAAAATGATATCTGCTCATGTACATGGCATGTTCTATGCGCTTTCAGCGTGGATAAAGTGGGCATGGTGTTGGGACAAAACATTGGATGAGATACAGGGTAGTTGAGATTAAGTTGCAAAAGGGTAAGGGTTTTGGCATTTCGGCTCTGGTCATTCCAAAGAAAAGTGCTGGACTGAAGCAGTCTCCAAGGACTGTGGTTCTTATTTGCAGTCAGACTGCATCTAGCCAGGCTGTTGACCCTTTGCTTGCCTGTCTCATATACTTGCTCGTGACATGACACACATCCCACCGTTCCCATGTGAGCCACTTCCTCATTATATTAATGCAGAGTATCAGGACAAGCAGGCAGAAGCAGAGCACTCTGGGGACTCTTAGGCAAAGGAAGACATTGAACAAAGGGACACAAGTGCCTTTTTTAGTCCTTTTAGAGCCCTGGCACATTGAAATCATTTGGCATGCCCATTCAGCGGCTTTCCAAGATATTTTGGCTGTGCAGTTTGTGAGCCAGTCCTCCAAGGTGCTGGGGAAAAACAATTTACTAACCGCCTCTCTCACTGTTCTTTCCTCTATGTCTCAAAATCAGAAGAGGGAACAAGAACTGTTTCCTCTGAGCCTGAGATCTCTAAAACAGAAAGTCTTCCTGTTCCTGGGCAGCATTAAGGCAGTGCAATGGGGAATGTGCTGCCAAAGGCACATTGATATTTGAGCCATCTGTACATTAAATTTAGAAGAGGGTTATTTTGTGTGTGTGTGTCTACCTTTCTGCCACTCTCTAATTTGAGAGTCTCTCCAGCCTTCTAGACAGGTTATCCAGTCTTCAGGTTTATCTCCTGACAGAGACATTTCCAACATGTCACTGCTGCATCCTGACAAGAAGACGTGGAAAACAGAGATTGAAGTGAAGTGTACAGACTTGGCAAATAGCCGTTACAGGGAAAACTACCTTTTATGAAGCCAGGAAGAAAGGAGTGAAGAATTATCCAGCAGTGCACAGCAAAACCCTTATATTCTACTTTATGCTGTCATGGTTTGCAGATAAATCTAGTGCCTAAAGCAAGATCTATGGTGTCCTGGATTGGCTTAGTTAAACAACTAGTGACTACTAAAGGCTTAGAGTAATTAAGTTTTGGTACTTTTTGGAGACACTGGGGGATCTGAAATTGTAGCAAGCTTCTGAGTGTGCTTTTTTAACAGGAAAATTACAACCTTATTGATACAGGGGCTACCAGAGTTGCCGAGAGTTTGAGGCATCAATCACTGAGCCAGGAGGCAGGGGGCAGGAAGAAGTTTATAGGAATCAGTAAGGAAGGAGAAGAATCCAGAGCATCCTGGGCATCCTGAGCAGCCCACCACTGCTGGGCACAGTGAGGAGCTCCTCAAGCTTGTGCCAGCCAAGCCAGGAAGTCAAGATAGCACAGCAGCACAAGCCACCCTGTTGTAGTGCTGCTCTCAGGCAGGCTCCTCCGTCTCCTGCACAGTGGGCTGACCTTGTGGGGTCTCACGGGAGATCAATGCAGATGTCTCTGCTCTGAGATGGATTGGATGGATCCGCAGGGGATATGTACCATTAGAATGTAAATCCTCCACTTGTTAGGCTTAGTATAGTGAGAGGACACTGGAGGTGATAAAAGGTGCAGCTAATAAATGGTGGGGAAGAGGAAGGAAAGGAGCAAAGAGAGGGAGAAGTGTCCTTTAGTATTTATTATTACTTGTGAAGCTGAGCCATACAGGCCATGTTTTGTATGGGTGCCCTATTACGCAAGGATGAGAAGCAGGATCACAGGACCAGGACTCTAGACTTAGATTCAGTTCTTGTCTTAGTTGCAGCATTCCTCTGGGTCCACATCTTTGTCCACGACAGCAAAAGCTGGGTGCATAGTCCAATGCAGGACACAATTCATTCCGACAGTATTCTGACAAGGGACTTGGGCACATGGGCACCCCATGCTATGCTCTTTCACATAAACATCAGCGTTACCTGCATAGGTTAAGTGTAAGCTGACCCTTTATTTTGGATTAATTATCTATTAAGAAAAAAACCCAGTATTACTTTTGTTGAAAAAAGCTTGTGAGGATCAAACTCGTGAATGGTCATATGGCATACATGCACATACGTAGACGAGGATGGTCATGAACATACCTAAATATTCAGTACTCCACAATTATATAAGTCATGTAAGCAGCTCTGCTTTTTTGGAGGCCAGAGCAAGGTTACTTCTGGAGCCATAGTACTGAGGGGAAAAGAAGGAGAGTAAAGGATACTTTGATTTGGTTTGGTTTAGTTTAGGGCTATTCTTCTAAATCAGTTTGGGCTCTCAGGCCACATTCTTCCTAGCTCGTTATTTTGCATGGCTCTACCAAGGTAGGTCACAAGCCCAACTTTTGAAACATCAGGAGCTCACATTACATTGGGTGGATTGCTAGACTGAAAGATTATGTCTATGAATTTGCAGAACAATGCTCTTACAGCTTTTTATGTGGGTTTTTTATTTTTCCCTTCAGAAGTGCAGTAAAGTAGTTGTGTATTTATCGCTCTCAGGAGAAAGGACAAAGAAATTGAGCAGTGTGAGATTTTCAGATGCCATACGCCTGCATATAGGGACACAACTGCTGCATGAAATTCATTTCAAAAGAAATGAGGGTGAGATTTTGTACTGTAGCATCCGTAGGAGCTTTTCATCAGGTCCCATTTCATCGTTTCATGTGGAATTTTCCAGCAAGGATGGTCAGAGGTATTAAGACAATGGTACCCACAGCCTGCAGCTTTCCTGCAGAGATGGTTAACACAGTTGTCCTCTCCTCAGATCAGCGCTTACATTTCAGGCCTCTCGCCTACTCAGCTGTTATTGCTTCAGCTGCCTCATACCCTCATGATTCAAAAGCAATGGCACAAGTACCTACAAATGATTGCCTTTGAGCAAAATAAAAGGAGAGCAAAACAAAAGAAGAAATAGAGCAGTTTAGATGTTTAGATGGCTTCACCTGGACCAGAGAAGGCTGAGCATGCCTATATTTTCTTTATAAAGTATCTTGCTTTGTCACCATCTGTCCCTAAACCATTTCTGATAAATGTGTCTTTTCCTACCTTCCTTTGTTCCCCAAGGATTTTTATGTATGCATGAATTCTTTTCACCTCCAAATTACCAGCCTTGTAAAACAAAACTGCATTTCATTAAAGACAATTTACAAGGCCCTCAAAGCTGATAATTGGGCCTGTTATCTTTCAAAAAAGTTGTTGATGTTTTCGCTGGGGTAAGCTACTGTGTGGTTTCTGTGTTTGTTCTTCACAAATCCTTTGTGGATTTTAGATCAGGTTTGCAGAAAGCACTGATAAAGCAGTACACAATACTTTCCCTGTATGCTTCCCTAATGCTTTTTATTTTTCCCCTTTTCTGTTTTTTTGCAGCTTGTGTCCTTGATTCGTCTGTTTTGTTTGTGGGATTTGTTTTGTATATGAGAACAAGCTACCAAAATTGACTCCCGTGTAGGAACGTGGGAATGGAAATAGGTCACAAGGAATCCACAAGGAATCTACCTGTGTCATGTCACACACCTTACATAAATGCAGCAAGCTGCTTTTTAGAAGCAATTTCTTTTCTTTTTTAAAAATAATCTTCTTTCCTATTGCTCTCCCACCAACTACAAGTAGCAGTGCTGGATGTTGGTGACAGAGACTCCCCAGGGTCTGGGGTACCAGGAGCAATGGGGGTCCCCATGGGTGTCCATCAGAACAAGGCTTGGCAGCCAGGATAGGGGATGCCCTCAGACCCTTACAACCACTATTGATAACTACTTTCCTACCCCTTGTGCCTTAACCCCAGCATAAAGCATGCATGCAACCATGTCTTTTGTCAGTCTTTTCTGTAGGCTACTTAAGCCAAATTCCTATGCTTTGAGACAATTCGCTTCTTTGACCATCTAAGTGGCACTCCAGAGAACTACTGTAGTTTCAGCTCATCATCCATGGGTGACCAGAGCTGTGCCTGCCATTCCATTTATAACTATGCTCACCACAACCTTGCCCAAGGTCATAGCACTACCTTCACTCCCCCAGGCACCACCTGCCAAATTCCCAAGTCATAGAATCATAGAATGGGTTGGAAGGGACCTTAAAGATCATCTAGTTCCAAGCCCCTGGCCACGGTCAGGGACACCTTCTGCTAGACAAATGACATAGTTCTCTCCCCATGGCAGACCCTGGTACCTCATGGATCTTCCATGACCAGCTAATATGTTCCACTCCTTTCCAGCTCGTGAGCTCTCAGTTACCTTTCTTTGTTCTGGTTTTATTTCTGCCATCGTCAGGGTCATCAAGCTGTTCCATTTTCCTTCTCTGTCATCACTCCATTTCCCAGCTTCATGATCTCAGCAAATCTTGTCAGCTCATTTCTGTGGCCAATGGGTTGGACTGAGTGGTGAACCTTCCTCAGTAACCCAGGTAACAAATATTTATACTACAGCTTAGGCCCAACCCCCATTTTTACAGTTATTTGAAGAATATCTGTAAAATGATATGAGTTCCCAAATCATTACACCCATACATGGTTCACAGCTATATGTATCAGAGCTATTCAATTACTTGTGAACAGAAGCAGCTTCAGCAGTTCCCATCTTACAAGGACCTGCCTCATTTAGGTTAGGCACAGGGTAATAGCAAGCCTTACCTGAATCTTTATATTTCTGCACATGGAATGACTTTATGATTTTCTGACATGGTTAAGATCTAAGGAAACTCTTCACTGAGGGATCTTACTTCACTGTTGCATCTTACTGTTCATGTTACACTTTCCTTATCTAACCTAGCTAAACCACATCTAAATCTATCTAAATCTACATAATTTATCTAAACCACAAATGTAGAAAGGCCATGATGATACTTCCATCACTGGTTGGAATAATTCAGTTATCCAGGCAGGCTCTGTCCAAGATCCCCCACATTCCTCCGATTTTATATTCACCTGTATTGTATCCCCTCTTATTCTCTCCCATATAATATCTCATATCTTTCTCTATTATTCACTTTCTTGCTCATCACTGGAGAGTGGGAAGCTCAGTACTACTCGAATACCTGGAGGTGACGCTCCGCACAGCAGGGTGACCACAACACTCACGGCGACATGTTCCCCCCCCCCACGGTGACCCCCCCACACCCCGTGCCCAGGAGCGCTGTGGCGCGGTGCGGCCGCTGGGGGCGCTGCAGAGCAGAGTCACCGCCTCCCAACAGGAAGACCCCCTCCACCCAGGCCCCGCCCCGTCTTGCAGCAGACGCTTCGGATTGGCCACCGCGGCGTGCGGCGCGGGGCGGGGCCGGCGCGGGGGTATTTAAAGCTCCGCGGCGGCCGCTGTAGCCTACCTCAGGGAGCCGGGACGGTGCCGGGTCTGTGAGTGTGGGGTTGGCGGGGCGGGCGGGGCCGCGTCGCGCCCCCTTAGCGCTGTGCCCTTTCCGTGCGGCCCCACCGGCGGCTGCCCGCCAGCCGCGGCCTTGCGGGGACGGTGCCGGGTGCGCGGCATCCCCGGCTGGCCGGGCCTTGTCCGGCGGCCCGCGGTGGGCGGTGCCTGCCCAGCCTCGTGAGGCGGCCCTGCGCCGTACCTGCTCCTCAGAGGGAAGGTGCCGCTGCCCCCCCACTTCCCCCTCTCGGTCTCGGCCCCCGTGAGCCTCCCTCCTCCTTCGGGCTCGTTTCTCTGCGGTCGCAGGCCTTGGGGCTACGGAGCTTTCCCTTTTCCTGCAAAACCGCGTGAAGTCCTAAATCTGACTTTTTAAGCCAATGTCAGGTCAAAGAGCAGGGCCTGTTGTGTGAGCGTGGGGATGTATGTGTGCTGCTGCTTGTAGTGGAGAGTGGTGAGTGCTGTGTGGTGGCTACAGACCTTTCCTGACTCGATTAAATGCCTTCAACTGAGGTACTGATCTAGCCTGTTGATGCAGGTGGCAAAGCTGTTTTAGGGAAACCAGGCTTCAGTGAGAAGCATTCCTCTAACTTGGTTATGTCTGTATAGCTCACTGATGGCCCCTTGGGTTACCATATAGAATCATGGAATCATAGAATAGTTAGGGTTGGAAAGGACCTGGAGATCATCTAGTTCCAACCCCCGTGCCATGGGCAGGGACACCTCACACTAAGCCATCCCACCCAAGTCTTCATCCAGCCTGGCCTTGAACACTGCCAGGGATGGAGCACTCATAACCTCCCTGGGCAACCCATTCCAGTGCCTCACCACCCTAACAGGAAAGAATTTCCTCCTTATATCCAATCTAAACTTCCCCTGCTTAAGTTTTAACCCATTACCCCTTGTCCTGTCAGTACAGTCCCTGATGAACAGTCCCTCCCCAGCATCCCTATAGGCCCCCTTCAGGTACTGGAAGGCTGCTAAATATTTCATAATGTAACTGTTGCAGTGCTGTGAAAAATGTAGAGCTGTGGAGCCTCTTCCATATGCGGGTAGGAAGGGTAAAATTTTCCTGTCGAAGGGACTTACAGGAACTTCTAGCCCTGGTTTTGAACAGGGGAGGTGAAGCAATACCCAGCCTGGTGCAGTGCAGGAAGTGGTATGTGCTTTTCCAAGTCTGAAGCCTTCTGGGGCAGACTTTACAGCTCTGCCATGAGACTTGAGCTATTCAATGCCCTTCCAACTTTTAAGAATATTTAACTACGTTTAAGACAATACTTAAAGTAGTCCCTGACTTAGGAAGTAGCTCAGATCTGTGTTGGACAGAATATTAGTCTCCATGTAATATGTTGTATTTTGTGGCTGTGCTGTGAAGCTAGAGTCTCATGTTGCTGTAGGGACTGCCTGTGTGCTGGTTTCCGTGAAAAGCTCCAGATGAATCATGTCTCAGCTCTAAATGCATGGGAGGATGGTGGCTTTCTTGGGGAAACCAGGCTTCAGTGAGAGGCATTCTTTTACCTTAGTTATGTCTATTATAGTTCATGACTTCAAGGGAATGCTTAAGCTGTCTGGTAGTTTGGGGTTGTTCTAATTGGTGTTTAAAACTCAGTATGCAAATTTAAACCTGATGGATGCTGTAAATTAAACAGAAGCATTCTCCAGGGAGTGAAAGGATTTTTGGATGTCTGTGTAAGTGTAACCCTGCTTGAAAGAAAACGTGTTCTGTGAGTCTTGTAGATTCAGGGTGGTAGGATGTGCTTATATTGCAGTATGCTGTGTGGGACAACCTGCAGATTGAAAGTGTTAGTTTCAGTTAAGTGGAGTAGTCAGCTGTTCAAGAAATCCAAAGGCAGTCAAATGCTTTAACTATCATACTTGTCTTGTGACTTACATGTAGAAGTGGAAGAAAGGCTTAAAGGGTTTGGCATGAAGCTGACTGGACAAAATACTGAATCACAGCAGCTAGTGCTGCTGAACAAACATGTTCAGTGTGTTACGCAGACACTGGAGTTTTTCTCATAGTCTAGGTGCTTGGATCTCAGAGGTCATATTTGCAAAGCTCATTGTTTTCTTGGCTTAGAGGAGGTGCTGTGTCTGTAGTTCTACCATGAGAACTAAACTTAGGCTCATTGGTTTTGTTGGTTGAGTGGACAGTATGTCTTTTTAATATGGACTTTCAACTGTTAAGGAAGACAGAAAATCCAAGACCTCTCCCATCCTAAATTTTCTAACATGAATTTCAGTTGAAACTAAAACAAAACTAGGAAGTGGTAGCACTGAGCTAGTCACTGACCCCTGGCTCATGGGCTGCTGGGACTGGTTTCTGTTCCTCTGGCTTCACTCTAACCTCCTTTGGTAAGGCTGAGTGGCAGGTTGGGACTGTAAAGCTGGAGAAAACACAGTTCTTAAGCTGCCTGCTTTTAACTTCCTTTGTAGAGCATAAAGTATGGTGCTTCCTTGGGCCCAGCTACTAGCATTCAAGCCTATGATACACAATTAGTTGAGCTCTCAAAATGAAAATCTATTCTTTGAAGTTGCATTTTACTTAAGTAGCATTTGGCCTATAATTCTCTTTTAAGTATATTACTCGACTGAAATACCTTTATAAAGCAGCTTCCTCAGTTTAAACTCCAAAGGGCTTTTTTTTGGGGGGGGGGGGTGGGGTGGGGTAGGGGGGGAGTGGGAAGGGGAGAGGCAGAAAATAGTGGTTTGGGGATCAAATATGCTCTTGTTTAGCCACTTCACTGTGTGTGAGGGAGTGGCCTCTAGTTTATGTTAGCACGGCTTGGTTTATGGCCGTAGCAGTTGAAAGATGAAAGTCTTCTGTGGCTGCTTGATTAGTGACGTTTGCTTCTTAAACCTGTGAAAACTAAACTATTTTTCTATTGCAGAATCTTCAACAACACCGTTCTAGTCAGAATATGTCTGCTCTTGAAACCCTCTTTCAATACATTGATGAACACCAGGACCTCTATATTCAGGTAAGTTTTTGGATTTTGCCCTGCAGCACCAGACAGGTACAGGATATTAAATGTTAGTTGGTCAGCTTTATGCTTTTTGTAACACCTATATAATATGCCTGATAATAGGGTAATGCCAAATAACTGAGGGGGGGGAGCAGGCAGCAGGTATGACTGACTTGAGTCAAGCCAGAAAACTTTAAGTTTAAGCATAGTTCTGTTCAAAGACCTAAATCTCCATGGCAGGTTGATTAGAAAATGCTCTATTACTGTATAGTACAGGCAGTGACTTATATAGAGGTACAAGAAGTTTGATGCTGTTCCTCAATGTCAAACTAGGTTTATACTGTCTTTCCTGTTTGGAGATGGGACAGGAAAGGTAGCAACAAGGCTGGAATAAAATTTTCTTCTATGAAACTGTTCATATTGGGGTATAAGGGGAGAGGTTGCTTTCTGTATTTTGCTGTTTAACCTGCTATGTAAGTGCAGTTTGTATTGCAATCCCTATCACGTGTAATGGAACCAGTGGTATAACATGGTAAACCCTCAGGCAAGAACTATGTCAAATTCTTCTGCCAGTTGCTCTCGGTGACCTTCCTTGGGGAGAAGGAAGCTAAGGTGACCTTTCTAAGAAGCCTGAGAGGCATTTGCTGGTTCTGGATACTTAATGGCAACCAGCAAGGCATGATCTGCACAAGCTGTCATACTCTTTGTGCTTACCTTATATACCTGTAGACTTTATGTTACACTGCAGGGGCAGCTGTAGGAGTGTGATGTCTTGGGGAGCTTCTGAGTGGAGTATTAATGGTTAGAGTACTCCTTTCATCAGAGGACAAAGCTGATTTGTCTCAAGTTTAAGCTCAACTTTTAGTTGTTTTTGTTGGATTGCAAGATATTGCATTTGTATAGAGATTCCCATGCCATAATTCGTGTGTAATTAGCTTCAGTTTTTCTGTCTTTTTGTAGAGGCTGTCTGAATGGGTGGCAATCCAGAGTGTGTCAGCATGGCCGGAGAAGAGGGATGAAATCAAGCGTATGATGGAGGTTGCTGCAAAGGACATTGAGCGCCTGGGAGGCACAACCCAACTTATGGATATTGGGAAACAAAAGGTACGTGAGCATCTGAATGTCAGCTTAGTAGAAGTAGTCTCTTTAGAAAACAAAGTGCTGCACTAGGGAGTGCTGGCTTCCTATAATCTTGCCAAGAAAGCCACTTAGACTCCATAAAGTATCATTTAAAATGCTGTTTGTGCTAACCTCTTTCTAGTGGTAGATTTACCAATCTTCAGATTGTCCCTTCAGATATGGGGAACCCCAAGCTTTATAGCATCTAATGGGCATCCAGTAAGTGTACAGCATTATTCTGTGCAGATCCCATTCATGGAAATGTTATCCCAATTTGTTTATTAAGGTTAATTCCACTTTTGAACAAAAGGGATATTCACACGGGAAATATTTGCTGCACTTTTATCTAAAGAGAAGGACATGCAGGTTGTGTAATGCCAAGTGGGAACTGCCTGCAAGCAGCTGTCAACTGGCTAAGCTTATCCTGCAGCTCAAGGATATGCACAGTGCAAAGCATGCAGGAAGGCAAAGCTGTGTGTGCAGCTTAGCAGAGCACAGGCTTGGGAATACTCAGGCTACTTATGTGGATCACTGATTCCTTGATCTCTGGTCTCCTGCTCAGGATCACCACAGAAGGGTCTTGTGGGTAGTGGTGTAGAAAAGCAGTAGCTGTTGGGGTATAGGATAATGTCTTTCCTTATACACAGTCTGACCTTTCTTGGGATCCCGATCAGTTAAGCATGTTGTGCTACATTTTGAACTATGTATTAAATGTGTTTTAAATATCTGTCTAACTGAACATGGAGGCAGCACCTGCCAACAAATGTTAGACACTTTTAACAGCAGGCTAGTGTTGGACCTTAGACTTGTAGTGTAAAGATACTGACTGAAATCACAGTAAGTCTTCCAAAGACTTCTAGGCTCTTCAGAACTGTTACATTTGTCACAAGATTGCACTGCACCCTTACCAGAAACAAAAGAATTACTAGGCCGACTCCTGTCCTTATTTTTAGTGATCTGAATTGCTTTTATTCAGCTGAAAAAGTATATGCTTATGAGAAATATGATAATCTTATACTAGGGAACAATCCATTTGATATGTTTCTCCTTTGAAGTGCCTAGTCACTGCATGTCACAGAATAAGACCCATACCAAAATTGTTATATTAGCATTTAAATAGTGGCATTGAAAATGCTGTTGTGTTTGCTCTTTGTAAGATTGTCATTGTAGTTGGTACTGGTGGCTGCTGGGTGAAATCTTTGTGTATCAGGACCCTCTGAGCAGTTTTTGCATTTTTTTTTTTTTTACACTTGCTGGTAGCACTACAGGTTCCAACAAAGGAAGTGTCTGACTTCACGTTCCCTCTTGGGAGGGAATCTGTAGGATAATTCTAGTTTTGCTACTACCTACAGCTGAAAATCCTGTCAAAAGTATTTCGATTAATTCAGACACAAACTTTTTCCTCTAATCAGTGTAATTTCTGAGGGGCAAGAACTGATTTTTAGTTTATTGCAAGCAACATTTCTATTAGGAATTCCTGCAGCTGGATTCAAGTTAACTTCAGTATTTAGTTTTATATTAAATATAGACAAAATTAGTCAGTGTATTATGTACATTGCTGCTGTATCAGTGAAGGACAATTTAAAGCAACTGATGAACTTGTCTAATCTTAGTTTGCTACTACACAACAGCTTGTACTGTCTACTGATTAAGTGCAAATTCTTTCAGTAATGCTTTAATCAGAGCTGCAGCTGTCCAAGGACTATGTAACCTGTTGATTTTTAAAAAAAATCAGAACTTGGAGCCCATGTGAGCAGAAAGTCAAAGCTGATCTTGATCTGCTGCACAGTGCTGACAAGTATGTTCACTGAGAGAGAAATACATGCTGAGTAGCATGTCATAATTGCTTATGGGGTATTCCAAAGGAATAAGCAAAGTCTAGCCCTTGAACAAAGATCATCAGCACTACCCTGCACTTAGTTTAACAGCATAGGCTTGTATAGAGAAATACATATGTTGTGCTGACCTTATTTGGGTAGAGGCATGTGTTATACTCAGTGATACCACTGTTGGGCAACTTTTGTCTAGAGCTGTCCTGTGTGCAGGATAAAAGTGCAGTGACAAGCAATACAGTATGTGGTATTGAATGGAGTTTATCACTTATGCTTAGGTCAGCATTAGATATGGCAGTATGGCATGCAGACAGCTTTCTCTGCTAAAATCTGATATGGGATTGCTAGTTTAAAGCTAACAGTTCTGAGTGGCTTGGAACATTTTGACTATTATTGGAACTTGTCAGGAAACTTACACTGCTTCTGGCAATCAGTTTAGCTTAATTTTGTTTAGCTGTCTATGCACCTTATCTCATAACCTCAATGTTAAAGTAATTGATTCATCTCATAAAAATGTGCCATTCTGGTGTTCCACATTTGAATAAAACTTCTTGCATCCTATTTCTAGCTGCCAGATGGATCAGAGATCCCTCTTCCACCAGTTGTTTTGGGAACACTGGGCTCAGATCCAAATAAAAAGACTGTGTGTGTATATGGTCACCTGGATGTTCAACCAGCATTACTAGAGGATGGCTGGGATAGTGAACCCTTCACACTGGTAGAAAGAGAAGGTAAGAGCAGTGGACTTCAACTGATGAGTAATTCTCTAAGAAGTATGATATTTCTTAGCTGTTCTAAGGTTGTGCCCTTGATTGAAAGGTGGAAGGAGAGTAACAGCAGACATGGATACTTATTTTATACTGTTGAGAAAATATGCAGGGTGGGAAATGGTTAACAGTAGAGTTGCAACATTTTCCATCTCTGATAGGCTGTACTTGCATGTAATCTTCCTTGCAGCTACAGCAAAGTCTTAGCTGCTGTCTTCCATTGTAACAATTTGTTGCCAGAAAGCTTTCTAGAACTAGTTTCTTGTGCTTTTTACAACTTGCAGCCTGTGGGGACTTGGGACCAGTACAGTGGGCAAAGACTCAACACAGCTGCTTTATGCCTGGTAAAAGAAGTGGTATGTCAGCCTCTCTGGGTTGCCTTGTGTTTGCATCCAGTGCTATGAGTACTGCAGAATCTGTATTTTACAGAGCTAATGTCCAGACAAGTGTCCCCCTCCCATAAACAGGGATGAAGAAATTGCACAGTAACTCCTGTTGAAACAGCACACTGCCAGTAGACAAGAGGAGACTGAAGATTCCTTTTCTATTTAAAGCTGGTGCTACCCAGCCTTTTTCTTGTTTCATTTACTCAGTGTTGAGTGTCAAAGGTCGTATGACTAGAAGGGCATTAACCATTCTTGTTGCATAAGCGTTAATCATTGCCAAGAGAAGTGTCTGTGGTAACTAGTATTTGTACTTGGGCACAGGCAGTAGACCCCAAGTTACTAAGTCAAATTCTCATCTGAGTAAGAGCCGGACTTGCTTCAGGCTGTGGTTTATCTCCATGCAGCCTGGCAGTGTAAGAGACATATTTACGTAAGGCTTCTTCCTTACTCTGCAAGTTGTTGGGCCTGTTCTGTCACTGTTACAGCTAGTGCTTAGGGGCTGTAGCCACAGCTAGTTGCTGCAACATCTGCCTTTACTGTGATCCCATGTGCTACATTTCCTGGGACTTCCCTGTAGCCTGTTTTTTTGACAAAAACCCTTTCTGGGGAGATGACCTTTTACCTGGAGAATCCAGAGAAGTGATCAGTCACTAGCTACTGAACTCCTCAAGCAAAGAATTGATTTGAAGCTAATACTGGATAGTTTCTGTAAAAGGAGGTAACTTGTTTCTCTATCCTTATTGCTGTGTTCATAAAAATGATACTATTGTGAAGGATGTGGGAGCAGCATGGTTCAAGGCAGTTACATCTTTTCCAGGCTAATGTTCAACCCCTATCCAGGGAGCAACTAGGGAAGAGGTGGAGTAGCTTTGTAAGTGGGGAACTATTGCAGTCCTGTACCTATCCTACTTGCATGGATATATAAAGCAGGGTGTAAAACCACTGATTCTTCTGAAGTAGAAATGGAAGTTAATAGAAGCAGGGCTAAAAAGCTTATCCAAAAAGATATTTTCCCCTGCAAGCAAGAGATGACAGAAACTTCATCCCATTTTATCTCCACACTAGTTAATTTATATCTACAGGAAAGTTGTATGGGCGAGGATCAACAGATGACAAAGGTCCAGTGCTTGCCTGGTTGAATGCCTTGGAGGCTTATCAACAAACTAACCAGGTATGTGCCCAAAATGTATCCTGTGTTTTTTACATACAGCTGAGTCTACCAATAAATGTTATCCAAGCCACAAACCCTTGAGGCAAGCCTGCTTATTCAGCTGATCAGAGAAATGATGCAATAGTCTTGTAAATTTGCTGATGTCCCAGTAGGGCTGGGTTGACTTGCTGACTACAGGTTGGTCTTGTAGATGCTTGGATTGCACTTAAAATACTTTTTGCTGTAACAATGTGTGGGAAGGAAAATATTTATGCAGTCATCTGGTGCAGGAGGAATAATCAAATGTGATTACTTTCATGTAAGGATATTAGATTAGCTTGGCCTTTAGCAATGCTTAATGTCTCACTACCACTGCTGTCTAAGAAGAGATTAACTTGGTAACACTAAACTGGGAGTTTTGGTGTTTCTGTTCAAGAAAAAGTGCAATCAGAAATAGCTCAGGTTGTCTGCATTACCTTGCAAGACAAGTTGCTATTATTTGCAAGAAGAATAACTAGTTCTCAGGTGCTGTCTAGGTATAGAATATGGTAGACTGGATACTGGATAGACAGGATAGCTCTGACTCCTACTGTGGCATGCAGTTTCTGTGGCTAGTATTCATTTTCCTAGCCCTGTGACTTAACCTTAGCAACAGATTTCTGCTGCATTCCCACAGTTAAGAGGATTGAGAAGAAGTTGCCATTGAGTTTAGTTAACACTTTTTGCATATATGTGCAGTCCAAACTTGCTAATTATACACAAAATATTAGATTCTACTGTCATGGAACTAATTTACTTGTGTCCATTTTTCTGCTTTGTACATGACGTGGAAATTACTGATTGTTGAAGGATCCAGTGTTTTCATATACTTAATTGTTCTTGGTTTTAACTTTCAAAGGAGTTTCCAGTAAATATTAAATTCTGCTTAGAAGGTATGGAAGAATCAGGATCTGAAGGCCTTGATGAACTGATTTTTGCTCAGCAAGATATTTTCTTCAAAGATGTAGATTATGTTTGCATTTCTGACAACTACTGGCTAGGCAAGAAGAAGCCTTGTATCACTTATGGCTTGAGGGGTATCTGCTATTACTTCATAGAGGTAAGAGCTAAAGGACACTGCAAAACCAGTACTATTAAACTGGATTTTCTGCTAAAGAGTGGTAGCTCTAATATTTTCATGCCAATAGCATTTAAAAAAAGGTGAAACTGGCTAAAGTGGAACACTTTCTACTAAGTGTTTAAATATCTTCCTTTTACTATTCTAAACGATACTTAGGTGGGAGGGAAAACTTTCAGATGTATGAAGCAAGGTATCCAGGTACCTTCACTGGAGTATTCTTGTGGCATAGATAATATTCAGATATTTACTTAAATGCAAGAAGAGATGTCACTGAAGTCCCCAAGGTTGGGACAGTTAGTACTAAAGGCTTGTACTCCACAGAGCAATAAAAAGCATATCTGCTTTAATTTACTACAACAGGGTAGTCTGGTTCCAAAAACAGATGCATTCTCAATATGTGCATCAGAAAGCTAAGGCAAAAGTCTGTTCTGTATGTTTGACAGTATCTTCATGCTAAAATAACCCCAAATCTTTATTCACTTCAAACCAGGTGGAATGTAGTGACAAAGACCTTCACTCTGGAGTTTATGGTGGCTCAGTACATGAGGCCATGACAGATCTCATTACTCTAATGGGTAAGAAAAGGGAGGTTTCACTGAATGCATCTGAAATAGGAGTAAGAGCCGTTAAAGCATAGTGAGCTTGCAGAGAGTGAGTTCCAAAGGGCTGCTTACACTAGCAAAGCAATGACTAGTGAAATGGTGCTTGCCAGGTATGTAAGGCTGATGCCTTAGATGCAGAAATATGATGGTCTTGCCAAAAAGTTGTCTACTTTAACTCCCCCTAAAACCTTGCTGCAAACTTGTATGTTAATCAAATTGGCTGTCTTCTGCACACTTGTCTACAGGTGTGACACTGAACTCCTTGGGAATCCTGCCTTCAAACAGCCAGCTGAACATATAGCAATAGAATTATAGTTGCAAGGAAGTGAACATTTTTGATAGCTGCAGATTCCGTAAGTTCTTTCCATGCTTAGTGGTACAAGTTCTGGAAGGGAGAGGTCAGAATTTCATGACAACTTCATGGAATTTTCAGAAGGCAAAGACTACTATTTCCCATGGGAAGTGTTCTCAGCAATGACATCTTGTTTATTCTAGTTGAATCCTGATACTAGGTGCTTCTTGTTTACAGCTTCTCTTATAGACAAGAAAGGGAAAATCTTAATCCCAGGCATTAATGAAGCAGTGGCACCTGTTACTGATGAAGAGCTGGCACTATATGAGAAGATTGATTTTGACCTGGGAGAATATGCAAAAGATGTAGGAGCAACAAAACTATTGCACGATACAAAGGTATACTGACTGCATCACTCCCCGTCTGCCCTGGCTGGCTGTATTAGATCAAGCTGCCTATATTAGTAGAAGGCAGAAACAAGCTTTTGTGGATACTTGTATAGTTACAGAGTAATTTAGTGGGCAAAGAATTAATCTAATGTCCTTAAAATGGTGAGATTGCCTTGAAGATAATTTCACCTGGTATACAGTTGACTGCACTCTTAATATTAGCAGTTCCTCTGCAAGGTGTTTGGTGCTTGGAAACTTAGATCTCGGTTATTCCATTTTTAAGGGAAGAGGTCTAGACAACTTTAAGTTTGCTCCTTAGTCTGTATATAAATAACAATTCAAACTTGTACAGAACTTTCTTTATCTAGTGCTGTTCTCTTAATGCTAGGTAAGAACTGCTAGCACTTTTTCAGAGGTCGGATACCACACCTGCACAAAGCATCTGACTTCCTACATCTATAGGAAGTTAAGTGGGTTATCAGAAAGTAAACTGCTCATAGAGATGCTTTCTCATTAGGTGAGGAGACAGCTTGATCTAGCTGTGACGAACTTAAGGCTGACATACTGAGCATCATCTTAGACCTGGCAAGCAAGGACTGTTTTGTAGCCATGAACTGGGCAGCTGCCCAAATCTTTGGACAGCTCAAGTTCAATAAACTCATGTCTGAACTTCTCAAATCTTTACCCTGGGAGCTCTCCAAATGAATGCTTTTAACAGCATTGAATCCTGCAAGGTTATAGGTCTTGCATACTAATTTTTAAGCATTAAACCCTAGATGTATTTACATCTCTTACCATAAAAAGCAGAAACAAGTGTTGTAAAAGACAAATTTACGTATGCAGGACTATTTTCTGTCCTAGTACTGTCAGGAGGAGAGTCAACTCAAATGGGTATGAATAATAATTTTATATCCTCAACCTTGTCTTTACATGTTCATCTTTGTATCAACTGGGAGCACACAGACTTCCTAGTGTAGGCTTGTCCTGTAAAGTAATGAATGAAATATAGCTTGTGTATAAGGAGGAGCTGGCAAGATACTCTTTGATAGCGAACTAAAGCAGTTCAGTCTTAGACTGAAATCCTAGGTTAACTTACCAAGGGAGTTTTAAGTTGCGTGCATGCAAGAAGAGTCTTAGGGCTAAGGAGAGAAATGGCAGTGAAGGCTGTAATATGTGAGAAACAGTGCTTGTGCAGTCTGGCTGATTAAAACAGTAATTGACCAGCACCTGGTAGAGATGTGGTTGGTACTTGATGGCTTAAGTAAGGTTTTGTTAAAAACTACAACTCCAGACTGACTAGAGTATCACTTTTCTAGTTTTTGGAGTTGAACCAGACCTGACAAGAGAGGGAGGAAGCATTCCTGTTACACTTAGTTTTCAAGAAGTACTTCAGAGATTGGAACTGTAGCAGTTCAATTTGCTTGGAGAGTTCAGAGGCAGTTTATACCTGGAACAAAGCAAACCGTGAACATAAAGGCCACAAAATTTCTAAGTCTCAAACCTTAAGTTCATGTTTGAGATACTGTAGCTGTCTATATGGGACACAGATGTGTTTCGGTATCCAGTGTACTGAATAGCTGTGTGCAACGCAGCAAGAAGGAAATGCAGGAGTGTAGCAGGAGTGTAGCTGAAAAAGGCAGTAGCACTCATTTTAATCAACCTGGACTTCAGGCAGTTTAATGCAACTGACGATATAAATCGGGAAGGAACATGCTGTGTGCCTCGGTCTACATGTGGTGAGGCTTTCAGCAAACCTGTGATCTTCATAAGCATGTGACTTGGTGAAGGCATCTGCCTGACTTGAGGCAGTGTGGACTAGACCTTCCAATACACTCCCTGCACACTGTGCTTGAGAACCTATATATATATGGAGTATAGATAAGGTATGCATGTATAGCTTACATATGTATATACGTATCAATATATGGTATTTGTATCCTTGTCAGAAACAGACCATTCATGTTCTACAAGTTCCATAGAACTAGGAGAACTAAAACAACCCAGCTGTGTATCAAATGTGTGCCTAATGGGAGTAACAGCTTTCGTTTATAACTGAGGAGTCTTGAATAAGCTGCATTTCTATATGGGTAAAAGCACTGTTTCTTGCAAAATCTATTAGACTGAAGAAATTATTACTTTGAGGAACTGTCAAACTTGATTTAACCTTTCGTATTTCCCTTTGCTTCTGCAGAGAGATATCCTTATGCATAGGTGGAGATACCCTTCCTTGTCTCTCCATGGAATTGAAGGAGCCTTCTCAGCCTCTGGAGCCAAGACTGTGATTCCTAGGAAAGTGATTGGAAAGTTCTCAATCAGGCTTGTGCCAAACATGACTCCTGAAGAAGTCACAAAGCATGTACGTTGAGACAAATTGGTGGTGTCAAAACAACTAGTGTCTTAATTTTAGTTCTTCTCCATGCTGAGAGGAAAATAATTTGTTTTCTAAAACATTTGTTTACTTCCATTTTTCCCTGTTCTGCATCTCAACTTGGATAGTTGAGGGAATTGCTGTATGGCTCACATACAGCAATTATATGACCATTGTGGCCTGAATAGTCAATTTCTCTTGATGAACTCAAAGAAGGGGCTCAGGAGAAAAGGCTAATTTAATTGTAGTGCACTTGGATTGCCAGTGTTCTACACTGTTCTACATGTTCTAAATGTTCTACAGTATACTGTTAACTTGCCTAAAGGAGATATTCTGATTTCAGGGCAGAGATACATAAGAATAATATGAAATAATAGTAACGGGAAAAGTGTTGCTGCACAGTAGTAGTGACCTGCAAGTGTCTAAGATGCTTTTAGTATACAGTCTTTACCAGAGTTCATAGAAATGCTAACAGTAGATAAGATTGTTCAATCTTTCTCATAGGTTGAAGAATATGTGAGCAAAAAATTTGCAGAGCTGCATAGCCCCAACAAATTCAGAGTGTACTTAGGCCATGGTGGAAAACCCTGGGTGTCAGACTTCAACCATCCCCACTACATGGCTGGTAGGAGGGCCATGAAGACAGGTCAGTGTGTTTTTGCTTGCCATTGGGAGATCTTAAGCTTTTATTCCAGCACCTCAAGAAATACTGAGGACGTTATGTTTGCATAATACTTAATGTTCTGCACTTAAGTTAGTCTCACTTAAGTAATGAAGCATGTCATGTGCAGTCCTTGAGTCTGATGTACAAGAAGGGCAGAAATGATGTCAAGCTCATTCCTGCTGTACTGAAACAAGTCTGTTGGTACAGTGTTGCTTTTGCGTATAGGTGGGACTGTCAGTTCAGGTCACTTGCTTAGCAAAATTCCTCAAAGTTTAGTCATCCTAGCATTCCTCTTTAGCTGCCCTAGCATAACTGATAGATTGCATAGGGCAACTAGAGCAAATCCAACTTGTGTTGGAGTAAAACAGGTGTTTGAGGGTGTTATTTGTGGAACTGTTTGGACTGAACTTTGAAAATTACTCCAACACTACATCTATAGGAAAGAAGCTCCACAGTTCTGTTGCCTGTGCAGTCTGGCTGATTAAAACAGTAATTGACCAGCACCTGGTAGAGATGTGGTTGGTACTTGATGGCTTAAGTAAGGTTATGTTAAAAACTACAACTCCAGACTGACTAGAGTATCACTTTTCTAGTTTTTGGAGTTGAACCAGACCTGACAAGGGAGGGAGGAAGCATTCCTGTTACACTTACTTTTCAAGAAGCAACAGGCAAGAATGTCATGCTGCTTCCTGTTGGAGCTGCAGATGATGGTGCTCACTCTCAAAATGAGAAGCTCAACAGGTAAGAGAATATTTATCCCTATGCCAGGCTGAGTTTACCATGGGTTTTGGCATGTATTATGAAAAGGACCAAGAAGAATTGAGCTCTTGTTTCTTTAATTTTCTGGAAGCCAAAGTGCCATTTCTCTGTAGCAGGGAATGACTGGTTGGGTAACTAGTCTGTAGCTGAATCTTGTTCTCATTGCTTCTGATTCAGTAAATTTAGAATCGGAAGCAGTTTTTATACCTCTGTCTCCAAGCTTGGTTACCCCCTATCCCATGGGTGGCTTTTCTGTCTTACCAGGGGAGGTGTGGGAAGGGTGGGAGTAGTCCGTTGCCTGCAACAGAAATGTCTGTAGTCTGTTGTGTGGATAGGAATGATTGCAAAAAGCACTACAAATGCAGCTCAAACTAAGATAGTGCTAATGGAAGCTATCTTCTTTCCAGGCACAACTACATCCAGGGGGTGAAGATGCTTGGTGCATACCTTTATGAAGTTTCCCAGCTGAAGGACTAAGTTAGCCAATTACCTTTTGGTTTATGGATCAGGAGGCTGAATTATCTTATGAAGTGTCATCAATTACCAAGTCTCACATGGCTCCCCTTTTCCACCAACACTCCTCTGCCTTGGTGGGGGAGAGGGGAAACATACAGTTATGCTTGAACCAAAAATATTTCCTTAAATGCTTACATCAAATGACAGACTATTCTTTATCTGGCCAGCAGTACTGAACTGCATCTTTGTCCCCTCTGTATCACATTCAAGTTGTGGTTTCCTGTATTCATCTACTTTTCCTGTAAAGCAAAAGGAAAGGTTTTCTCTCAACTGTTAAAGCAGCCACATCAGTTACAGAACTGCTAGTCAAGTTTAAGATTCTTATTTCTGGATATGTCCTGGAAGGAAGTAGTTGAAGTGACAGATTATAGGGCTATACTGGAATGTGTTCAAGATATAGTGAGGCATCTATCTTGTTGAGTGATTTGGAAAAGCAGTTTGCCTCTTTCAGCTTATACCTGATTGCAGGTTTCAATTTACAGTGAATTGGGTTTTAACAACATTCACTGTGGTAATAACTACTGGCCATCTTTTTGTAAAGCTGTCTTTGTACTCCTTAAAAAGGACAATAAATAATCATGCTCTAGTCTGGCTCTTGGTCTCTAAGGATTAAATAATGACCTGTGAGGAAAAGCAACTTCAGGTAAGTTGAGAGGAACTCTTCCATAGCCACAGAGGCATATGAGCAACATTGACTACACAGACTGTACTTTCATGGAATCCAAGTTTTCATTCCTTATGGTCTGGTGCTTTAACAACTTGTAGACTTGAAGCAGATGTTGCTAAATCCTGCTCTTCTGAGAGAAAACAAGCTCAGAAAATGTTTTGTTTTGGCTTGAAGCCACACTAGCACAGCTGATGATACTGCAGGGGAGTGGAGGGAATTTGGAGGCATAGATGGGGAAAGAAGAGCATCACTCACTGCAACTACTGACTGACATCCAGCTTCAGGCTGTCTTTTGGAAACATGAAAGTCCCACACTCCTGGTATTATGTCAAAAACCAAACCTTCTTAAATGCATGCTAATCTGAACTGGATTTGGCTCACTGACTCTGAATTACCTGACCAGCACTAGCAGTCTAAGCTAGGTAAGTATTTGAAGTGATACCTGCTCTGAGAACTGTCTGAGAGAATAGTGCAGTCCTGTATCCTGACAAATAAGCAAGCAGCATGTGATGCTTCCTCTCCTGAAGGGCAGAAGGCAGGAATGTCTTGTCTGTCTGGTTTTCACTGTTGCTTGATCTGGAGTCTTAACAGTGGAAGGCTGTTGGGGCAAGGAGTTGTCTTCTGTTCTCACAGTGACAATTCTAAAGCTTCTCTTCTGGTTTTATTCCATTTGGTTTTTCATGGAAGTTTATGGCTGGAAACAATCTGGTATCATTAAACTTTGTACTTGCAGCTCGGGTACAGTCTGAGCCCCCTGTTGTATGCCTGTGATAAGGCTTGCTAGCATCAAGCATCTGTGCACACACTGGGCTTCTAGGTTCTCACCTTTCGGTGACAGTGGGGCTACTCTGCTTTGGTATGTGGTCCATACATAGGACAAGACTGGCTTCCCTGGATAATTAGAGGTCATCTGTATGCTGAGATCAATTAGTTATACATGGTAACTGGTCCTAGCAGTAAATGTGTTTAAAGCAGCTTTCCCAGTTACCTAGTCGACACCCTAAACTACTCATGAAAAGACAATTTGCTGACTGTTGGTGAGTTTTTATTGCTTATTTTCTACCTATTGATTTGAAAAGCATGGAAACTTAAATCTAGTTCCTGGACTGAGGCAATACTAGTTTCTAACAGTGTAAAGGAACAGCTTATTTGGGCAGAAAAAAAGCTGATTTTGTCGTGGCCTATGTTCAGCAAGTAAGCATGTCTGTAGTCTTATTTCATTTGTACCTGATTCTTGAGAATCAGTCAATTAGCTCAAGTTTTGCTACTTGATGATACTGCATCAGATCCTACACTAAGTACAGCATGGCAGAGTTGTGAAGCATGGCCAAGACCAGTCTCTGGTGAAGGGGGGAGTGTCACCAGGATGAGGGCAAGACTGCAGGTGTTTCAGGTGGGTTTGGTTAGCCTGGGTAGCTGCTATGTTTTTAACTTGAAAAACAGGCTTTGGTTCAGCATAACGAGTTTGGATGTGCTAACTAAATCCAACTTATTTTTCCATGAAGTTGCATGATAGGTTGTCTTAACTTAAACTTCAGCTTTGTACTCTTGACCTTGAAGCAGTATGAAGAGTGAAGATAACAGAGCTAATTTAGATAAAGTGAGATGCAAGCTTGTTCATTCTGTCAAAGTACTTGCTTAAAAACATTAAATTTTTTAAGTGTTATCTGAACTCAATTAAGCTAGGATAGATTCATGTATTAAATGTGCTTTTTACATTTAGGAGTCAATCTGAATGAATCACCTTCTCAATAATTAATAAAGTTCTGCAGGGGATTGAAATTATTCCTCAGAGAGTCTGCTTAGACTATACAGGAAAGCGTAGCGGTGGATAATTTTGATTCTAGTCCCTAGCTAGCTTCAGCATACCATTCTACATCATGATGTTAGGTTATTACAAACTCTTAATGCTAAGACACGTTTTTTTAGTACTTCTAAATATTCATTTATTATTTTGCATATCCTTAGCAATTCTGAGATTTCTTGAGGCCTGCTTAAAGCACATGCCAATGAAATGTGCCAGCTGATGCTGACACATCAGTATGCAGTTTCCTCCTCCTGTCTGGGCAGGCTTATGTTCTTCTGAATCATGAAGACATCCTAAGGACCTCTTATATTTCTGCCTTTAGACTGAAAAATGAGATGATAAATACAGTTGAGCAGCTGTTTTTTGTCAGTGTTACTGTGCTCTGCTCTCCTTTGGAAAAGCAGCTGTCCTGTACACAGTTGATAATTTGAATTGTGAGATCTGTTGCAGCCTTGGAGGATATGTGGTCTCTTCACAAAAAATAAAAAAAAAAAAAAACAAAAATATGTGGTTATAATCTATAGTGACAAATCTGACCCACAGCACAAAGTGCAAAGTGTTATTTGAAAGTGGAATATGTTCACTTATGTTCAAGAAAGTCTTTGTATGAGACATTTCTTCTGTTAGCTGTTGCTTGTGAATGTGGAGTGTTTTCTTATTCTTTTGGATAAAGTAAATGGAATTGCAAATCTGTGCTGTTAATATATGCAGAATTGTATCAAATTCCTCAACTTCAAGGTAGCTGCTAAGATATGTGATGGAATTAAATTTCCTGTTTCTGAACTGCTTAATGGATTTAATGTGCATGTAGTAAATAGTGGAGTCAAGGTTAGAGACTTAATAATAAATGCTGTCTTCTTTTGAGCAGTTTTAAATTCTAGGAGGGAGAATTTGAAGGGGGCCTATAGGGATGCTGGGGATGGACTGTTCATTAAGGACTGCAGTGACAGGACAAGGGGTAATGGATTAAAACTTAAACATGGGAAGTTTAGATTGGGTATAAGGAAGAAGTTCTTTACTATTAGGGTGGTGAGGCACTAGAATGGGTTGCCCAGGGAAGTTGTGAATGCTCCATCCCTGGCAGTGTTCAAGGCCAGGTTGGACAAAGCCTTGGGTGAGATGGTTTAGTGTGAGGTGTCCCTGCCCATGGCAGGGGGGTTGGAACTACATGATCCTAAGGGTCCTTTCCAACCCTAACTATTCTATGATTATATGATTCTAATTGAGATGCTGCTGCTTAATTTTAAGAAAGCCTATTAAACTCTTCCCTAGACTTCCAGCAACTTGGAAAGCAAAATATAACTAAAATGTTAAAGTAAAGTAGTGGAGCAGCTGCAAGAGTCTTTTGCAAATGAGAATGCTGTATAGTATTTATTTATAAACATGCCTTTAAGGTTGTGTTTTAGGCTGTCTTGCTGTAACAGTTATGGGTTGACATCTTCTATTATCAACTGTGTTCTGGTACATCATTAGAAACCTTTAAATGCAGAAATTCTGTTCCTTTTGGACTTTACAATAGTACATGCAGAGTACAGGAGACCTGGCCTTTGCCTCCCATGTTCTGTATTACTGATGTTCTTCCTGCTCCCACTCTCCTATTTTTTCCAATCATTCACATTAGTGGAGCTAATCTTGCAAGTGGGGCCCATTGCATTTCCCAGCAAAGGCTTTGTTTATAATGTGATAATTACATGTTGAGTGGACTGTCATCTTTGTATATTAAGACTGTGGTTCTTATCATGCTATTGTGGAAAATGCTAGCCAGCAACAACCTTTAATTTCAACTTTATTCTGTAAGTGCCACTGCAATAGTTCGCAGCTTCTGGAAGTTGGCACAACAGTGTAATAGCACTAAATGGAGTGGCAGAAGGTAACTTTTTATTTCCAGATTCCTCTCCATTAACTTCTTTACTATTTGAATGAATTGCAACATGTGAAAACTCAGGCAGAAAAGCAGCAATTTCTGCAAATCCACTGGAACATACTTTTTAATTTGTGTAAATGCCAGAAGTTTAAGGCATCAGACCAAACACACTTAGAAATAGTTCCAGGAGGATCTCTTGAGGTTTTTCTATTGTGTGCATTGAACACTTAGCTGGAGAACTCAAGTTCAAAGCTGTAGGAATACAATATAAATTCAAAATACAGTATAGGCTGCATGGAATTTTCAGGAATTGGTTGTCAAGCAGAATTAATAAAAAGAAAGCAAAAGATTTATTTCTGCACAGCTTTGAATCCTATTTGTATTTCAGAAATATCCTGTTATGTTTTGTCAGCCGTATCCTAAACTTTGTACAAGGCGGCACAGTGCTGCGTGTGATTATTTTAAGGCAGTTTTAATTCTGACTGGATGGATTCAGAAGCACAAATCAAGAAGGAGGAAGAAAGCAGCAGGAGCTCAGGCACATATTGGTTACCTATTCTATTATCTGGCAACAGAATTTCAATGTAAAAAGACATGAATAAAGTTCCCTGGAATGTGAAGAAGCTGGGAAGAAAGACAAGAGAGCAGGCTTCAGAAAGTGAGCGGCTTCATGAGAAAGGGAGCTAAATGAATGTATAAATACATGTTCCTAGAGCATAGACAGCTAGAGTTTATTAGCTTTCAGGCTTTAGGCTGCTAATATTCCTTTGCACTGATGGAAATGATGTTTAATGGAATTTGGTTAAAAACTTTAAGTTTGTAGAGCTGTATCTAATTTTTGGAAGCTTTACTTGGAGTTGTCTGACACAGATGGAGTTTAAGTACCTTGAGACCAGTTGAGAAGCTCCTATTTTAAAGTTAATAGGAGTTTTGATGAAGGGATTTGAGAAATGGGAGAAAAAGTCTTATCTTTAATTGCAGATAAGTTCATGCATTGATTGGTTTAAAACAGAAATACACTAAAAAGTGTTATCAAACTCAATTGATTTTTCTTTTTTTTCCCCATGGAAAACTGGAGCACCAGATTTACTACTGTATTACATTGCCTGCTCTGTGAAAGTGTTCCTATAGGATATGAGAGGTAATTGAGTTATCAACATAAAATATTAATAATTTAAGATGATACATTCCATTTTCTTAACATATTGTATTTCCACATCTATCTATGTGCAAATATGACCCAGATTTACTGGGACACAGCAGTCACCTTGAAGCTGTGCACAGTAGCACCTGATTAGCAATACCTGTTCCAAATGTAAAACAAGTCCAGCTTCTCTGACCTCATTAGAGGGAGCTGAGAGCACCTCAGTAATAAATGCTCCTCCCGCTCCTTCCAATAATTTGAAGGATGTGGATGAAAGCTTTAATAACACAATCCCTGCCACTGACAGACCAGCAGTCCTTAAGGATGTAGAAGAAAGATCCTGAAAATAATTAGACTTGGCACTAAAGTTAAAATGGGGGCTGGAATAGGAAAATGCTATTTTTTTTTTCTATTATTTTCAATAGCACACAGCCTGCAATACAACAGTTTTGGTGTGGTTTTTTTGGTTGTTATTTTTCCACTTAAATTCTTAGACATCAATACAGAAGGCAAATATATCCAGAAATGTATGGTAATATCTTTTATAAACATAGATATATGCATCTGTTTGCTTTTGAATTTGAATCACAGAGTCTGCACCTATCGAAAATGATCAACACTCTGGCACAATTTCAATTACTGAATGTAAGAATTAGGGGTGATAAAATGTCAGTGGTATGTGAATCGAAGAATCTCCTTTAAGTCTGGATATAAATCCGAAGTAGAGGATACGGTGATTTTGAACTGTGAAATGTTCAGAAACTTGTTTCTTTCAGTTCAGAGTAGGACAGTAAGTTTTCACTTCACACACTTTGCATAAAATTATAATGCAAAAATACAGACTAATTAATCTGTTCCAAATACACTTTTATCTGTGTTGATAGAAATCACTGTGTCATCCTGAGTCACTTAAACCTAAGAAGTTATTCTGTAACTCAAAACTAGCAAACAGCAAAATGGTATAAAATCATCTTTCTTGTAGTCTGTGACTGGGAGGAATTGGTTATTTCAGGTAAGACAGGTACATTCATAAATGATGCATAAGCTTAGAAGCTTGATCTGTCATGCATTTTTGCATAGATTTATCAATATTCACTGAGTTTTCAAGATTGGCAAAGGGTGACTTAGATCTTACTATTAGCAAAGGAACACAACAAATACCAAAAAGCCTGCTCTCTGAACCCCTTATTTCAGTACTTAGTGGCACGTGTCACCTGGGTAACATCCATTTGTCTTTCAGTTTAAAGATCAAAACTTCTTTGTGTGTTTTCACAGTGCTCTGAATCTCAGAGCTTGATCCTGCTAAATCTGTTAGCCAGTTTAAAGCCCAATTATTAGTCGCAGGAACAAATGAAATCTCCAGATAAGATGACACCATGTGGAGATAATTCAAAAGGAATCAGTCACACTATTTCAGGCTGACACTTCTTCCCTACCCTGCTCAGCCTTGAAATGTGGCTCTTTGAAAACTGACTGTTTATGAGAAGAAAAAAAAGCTGCCTTTTTCCCTTAGTTCTCAGGATTCACCTAAAGTCTCAACTGTGAGAGTTGTTATCTTTTTAATATCTCCACAGATCATTTTCTCTCCTCTCAGCTAAGAAAAAGCAAGTCTAGATAAATAAAAGGCATGTTTACTTGTGGCTGGGAAGGGTGCACACCAGTGAAGGATCTGACATCTCTGACACCTTTGTATTCAGCTAAGATTTCTCACAAAGTACTAAATGGATGGTTTTGAGTCATAAAGTTCATTTTCCTGATTTAGGTTCCTCTATATGAGTTTTTTATGTAATTACTACTGTGGAAATGGAGGTATGTGCTGCCTCTAGCAATACTTTCAATAATAACTTTTCCTTTACGCCAGCAGTGAATGATCAAATAGGTGAAAGGAAACTTATTGCAGGTGGAGAAGCCAAGACTGATGTTATAAATGTATTTGTACTTCCTTAAATGAGATGGAAAATATGGGGCCATTTCATTATTCCATTAAGTTCAGTCCCCATTTTCTTGTGCTGAATTATATGTTGGTGTGTGTGTTCCTCAGGTAGCTTTTTGTTTCATGAATCTACTTGTCCAACCATTTTCCCCATAGGTACCAACATGAAAATAAACTATTCTAACCTCCATAGCCTTAACGAGGGAAAGCACCATGGGAAAGTAAAGAGGATATCAGGATATGGGGTTTTTTATTTCCTATGTGCTTTGCTATAGTCTAGGATAATGACATCTGGCATAAGAAACAGAAGAAACCTGCTACACAAAAAGTTTGTGTTCTGAAACAGAGGCATAACAAAAGAAACAGATACTGTGTGCTTTCCATACAGGGAAGTGAAAAAAATGCTGCCTCTAAATATTCAGCGTTTCATTTTGAGTAGTTTCTATGTAATTGCATATCATTGAGATTTATGATTGGACTCAATGATCTTAAAGGTCTTTTCCAACATAAATAAGTCTACGGATAAAGGATATTCAGCTGTACAATAGCCTGTCTCAACACACAGTGTGGTTGTGCAAATAAATGTGAAACAAAAGCTGTAGGTGTGTCAGGCTGGTGTGGTTTGTGGTTCAGAGTCGAACTTTGAAAACTGGAGTAGTTCGGTTATGCTGCCCAGTAGCACTCTGCTACTAGGGAGGGGTTTGGGTGATGATCAGTTTGGGGTGAGCCTTGGACAAGAGCCTGGAGTCCTCCAGTGGAGAGCAGTGCATGTAGCAGTGTATGGGAAGCAGCTCCACGCTATCAGGTGTTTCTGCTACAGAAGCAAGCTGAGGGCTGCCCTGAAACTTAGCTCAGTGTGGCAGGGAAAGCCCAGCATCTTCTTAGAGGTAGGTGAGAAATGAGGCATTTGGGGGCCTGAGCAGAACACCCTCATTTAAAACAGGTGAAAACCAGAGCTGGTGATAGCATTGCTCACCTGGAGTGCAAGCATCTTGTGGCTCAAGAACGTGTCCAGGCAATGTGTATCTGTGATGTGATTCCCACCCCAGCCTTCTCATTGCCCATCCTTCAGGAAAGGGTGCATAGTTTATTGCAAATGGGGAGAAAATACTTTTCTTCCTGATCAAGCTGTGTTCTTCTTCAAGATTGGCTTCCAGGCAAGAAAAGAGGAGCACACGGTGGAACCATTCCTTTAGCAGCTGTTTGTGCATTTGATCTTTCATAGCTTAAATTAACTTTTAAATATCATCATCATTATTATTATCATGGCATTTCTCCTTTTTTTTTTTTTTAGTTCACCCTAAAATTTAACTCCCTCTGAAGTGCAGTGAGTGAGGGGATACAAACTTTATGCATCTTCATGAATTATCTTAAGTATTTCAGCCAAAATTTCATAACTTCTATAAGGATTTAGGTACTCAGAGTGTGGGATTAATGGCTTATATCCAAACTATTGATTTGCAGAACTGTCACTTGCTTCAAAGTTAAGAGCTATAGCAGTAGTTCTAAATGTTCTGATTCCCACAGCACAAAAAAAACCGCAAAGCCATCGTTGCCTTTTAAGCCATGTCAAGACACATGCTATGCTTCTATCGAAAGGCCTTTGAACATAGGAGAAACTTCTCTGCTTGAGAAGACTGTAGCAAAGAAAGCAAAAAGTATGTCTGTAGGGAAAGTACTTTAAGTCTAATCCCTGGTGGGATGAGTAGGCGCCTGTCTTGCATTTTTCTACTGTTTTGTGGTTGTTGAGACACTATTGCATCAAAACAGGTGCTGATGGCATGACTTGCTTAGTATGTGAAGGGTGCAGAGCCTCAGTTTAATGAGTGTCTGCTCTGGGCACTTGAAGCGTGTGCTTGACCCTCAATATAGTCAGTAGGACTTTGATAGGAGCAACATGCTATGAAATATCTCATGCTCCTCCTTAAAGAGGTCACAATCACCTTGCAGTGGTAACATCTGTTGCCTTGAGATGCAATGGTATTGTGTTTATATATATATGTATATAGACTGGGTTCCTTTCTAAACTATTTAAGAGCAACTTGTACTTGCCAAGATAAGACCCTCTCTGCTTGTTTTGGCCTTCTCCCAAATACACTTCAACAACAGGAGGGCTGCAATGGAAAAGTACTCACAAGCCTTTCTTCAGAGGCTGCTGCTCCTGGGACACCCAGGCAAGATCCAGAAGCCAGTGAAGTGTGAAACTGAGTTAACTTTGTGGTGCTCCAGATGCGTGCCTTGAGGGACACCATGCACACCACCACCTCAGTGATTCGTGCCCTGCCAGTTCTGGACCACATGGAAAGCTGAGAGAAGGCAATGTGAAGAGCTGCATAAACAAAGTACTGCATGGTTAGTATCTGCTTCACCCTGTGAGTTCCTAAAGCTGGTCTCTGATGTCTGTTTGCAAATGACTGTGGATTTTCATCCGGATAAAAACCTTACCTGCGCAGAGAGCATTAATAACCCTTAAGGGAATGATGCTGTTATTTGGCTGAGTAAAGCTGTCTGAAGGACACCAAGATGGGAATAACCTCTTGCCTTTGTTTCAGTGTGATTAATATCTGAAAAAAACTTTTGCTTAATTGTTAAACAAAATGAATTTGCATTCTTGTGCTGGAAAAACAGAGCAGCCTCCTGTCTCAGCATTTAGTGCAGTGTACTGGAAAAGGTGCTGGACAAGAACAACTTGTTCATTCCTCCCCAGGGTGTATCACTTAAACCCTGCATGCTTGGAGATCTGCGTGCAGACAGCTTGCTGATTTACCTGCTAGGTGGTGAGAAGTCTATGTGTTACTGCTCTTCCTTTACAGAGTATTTCCAGTCCTTGTGGCCCTGCTCCTGGAAGGTGTTGTGCATCATTGCTCCACATCAAGGGCAGTCTGTAGTCATCAATGCTTGTGAAGCACTGCGTGATCTCTTGCCTGGGTAAGGGGGTCTTTTCTAACTTAATCTCCATTTACTGACATACTCAACTGCAATTACTGATGTTCAGGTAACTACTAATTTAGGGGTTTGGGGGTCTTTATCTCTCTAGCAGTGCAGTCTCACTCCACTGTTGACAAGCTCTTGAAGCAGGCAGTATTGCTTATGATTTTTTTGAAAGATGATGGCTGGGAAATATTCTTCAAACTGCAGCATGGAGTGGGAAGGAGTGAGGAGGTGGAAGAGCTTCCTCCTGCTGCACAGGGAGCAGATACAGAAATCCTTTAGGGGAGATATATTTTGGGGACTTACACTTCCAGGAGACAATGAAAACAAGTTATATGAAGGCAGTATATTGAGAAGTGACAGTAAGATGCAATACTAACCATGTACTACTGATTATGACGTTATAGTATCATTCCCGTTTTCCTGTAATACACCTTCAAGAAATAGAAAATAGCTGGTTTGAGCTAGAGGTAGCTACTCTACAGAGTGATAGGTAGCACTGAAAACCCCCTAAAATTTCTGTCAATGAAAAGGTGCTCCTAACAGCGTATTTCTTACATGTTTGCTCATGTAAACTTGGTATTGTGATTTCTTAAGACAACTTTTAATTAAGGTAACAGTTAAGGCATTCTAATTGTGCTGAAGTGCCAGTGAAATTAAGTTAACTCTTGTTTGCACCATCACTTTATCACCAACTGAGGCTGCTGCCCAGATGTAGTAATAGAAACACAAAGTAGGAGGCCATCTCTGCCCTGAAGAGCTTACATTTTCAAAGGACAAGAAGAACAAAGGCATTGACGCTGTGTTTTCCTTATCCTATTGTTTTAGTTCTGCGCTTATTTTTCTGTAATTAACCTATTTCCTCCTGCTTAAATACTTGCTGTATTCCAAAGAGGAGTTGACTATGCCAGCACTCACCCAAACTATTCAAGTTGGTTCTTTAATTTCTTGTCGTTTATAAGTTATCACCAGAGAGTGGTTTTATTAAGGAGATAAAGCTGAGTGAATTAAAAAATGCTTCTAAACAATGGTGGTCATGTTTATGTGCTTATGATAATCCATAAATGGAATAATGACTATAAAAAAAAAAAAAATCTCCTATACTGACTATAAACCTTGTTCGAAGTTCTAGGTTATAAAATAAAGAGCAATTAGCAATGAAATACCAAGCTACAAAGTAATCATTGCTTCCCCCCCCCCCCCAATAAGGTAGCTTCTCATTAGTATACAGTGGTAAATAAGCAAATAGCTGAATGACTGAATTCAGTTGACCTATTTGTTATCTCACTTGTGCTGTCATAATTCAGGAGTAACATCAGTGTGAAACACCAAGGTGGGATACATGTAAAACCAGAATTCTTATGAATAAATGCAAATAAATGTTTAATTTCTCCAAAACTTCTGCATTCATTTGCATATGAGTTTATATATATTAAGAACGAATACTGAAAGGAAGAAAAGGTCTTTATAAGGCTCTGAGATAGGACCTTGACCTCCCTTGGAAAACTAATGCTTGTCACTGAATCTGACCATGTGAATAGCAGTTCTTTCAAAATGGACAGAGGACCACAAGGATAGACCCTTGTATGCAAATAAGCACCTAAAATTTGATATAAGTTCAGAGGTGCTCTGGTATGGAAGAGCTGTCAGCAAAAAGGTGGTGAGGCTATCCACATCTAAGTGAACACAATGCGCTTTGATGTGGATGTCAAAAGCCATCCCAGCAAGTCAGAATATATTCTTCACATATACCTTAATTTTCCTTTTGGTGCTCACTGTGTTTTAAGAGCATTCTGAACTGGATTAGTAGCTCAGCCTTATATACCAGTGTATATAGTTTGGTACTCAGCTGTACTTCCTGTAGTTCTTTCCTATTAACCTTTTTTGCTGTGAAAACAGCATAAGACATTGCAGCTATCTTTACAAAAGGATCTCTTTGTATCAATGTTTATCTGATTGCAAACCAATGAGCAGTCAAGCTCAGAAAATGTTCTCAGGTAAACAGCGAATTACTTCTCGCCAGTGGGCACAGAGTGCAACACTACTTCCTGGGAGAAATTCTTAACAGATGTTTGTTCTTTTCCCATTTTCAAATCAAAGTAACAAAAAACACGTCTCTTCTCCAAGTCCTTCAAAATACTATCATAAAGCAGCAGTGCTGAAGTGCTTTGTGACACTGTAATTCCTGCTAGGATTTAGGTCTTCCACGGAGAAAGGGAGGAGGAAAGGGATATGGGAAAATTTCTCATGGGTTGATGTGGTAGTGATTTGAATGTCCTGCTTGGATTATTATAGGATAGAGAAGTAGACTTTATGCATCTAAACCAAAAGTTAATCTTTAATTTAATCCTTCATAACTGCTGAACTTATCAGTGAATTTAGATGAAATATCCCTGTTCTGTAGGTGGAAGAGGAGATCTTGCCAGTTCAAGCTCTCATCAGTAGCCATAAAAGCAGCTGCAAAACAAGAGCACAAGAGGTAAGCAGTTTCTTTTTTCACTGTAATCTGTATTACAGCAAAGCAGATCTGATAAACAAGGCCTCACTTTTTTCTCCAAGTAGTCAGCTCGAGCAAAGGCAGGGCTAGTCACTTGCACTCTCTGAAATGCCCTTCAGGCAGCCCTGTGAGCTGGTGTCCATTCCTCTACATGTGTCTGGATCTCTGCAGCTCCTGGTCATTACAATGACAGTGGCTGCACATGGTTAGGGTTGTGTTCAAGAGCTGCCACCCAAAGAGCTGCCATCCTCCTCCTCCAAGGGTATCACCTACTCAGCTGGAGAGATGACCCGAGGCGCGATTGCCTTCTTCAACCAAAGGTAGGCCACTTATCAGTTAATGTTGTTAAAGCAAGTTAAGTAATAACCATATTATCTCAGTTCTCTTCCTTGGTGGTGGTGGCTTAGAGGGAATGTTCCTTTCAGTGGATCCCACCACTGGTTCGGTAAATTAGCTTCTACTGCCATACACATTTTTATTTCCTTTCATGTCAAATGCTCTTTATGTTATTTGCAAATTAGGTGAATTCTGACTTTGTTTTATTCTGGGTTGGTTGCTAAATGTTCCATTTTCATTGGTTCACTCCCCATGGACACACTTCAAATGCTGCATTGCAGGGAGGAAGGTGTTTGAGGCACGCACTTCAGGATTATCAAGGAGGGCAGCAAAGCACGTTCAAGAGCTGCTTCTCAAATGTTTGTAAGTTTAGTTGATATTTTATCAAAGAGTCATCCTAGTTAAAGAATCAACTTGGATTTCTTGTTAAATCACCACCTAAGAAGGCTAAGTTTTCTTTTAACGGTACTTCATGAGACAGGAGGGAGTGAGACACAAAATGTTCTTACTACCAAGGAATGAAGGAAGAGAAACTGCGTGACTGTCATGCATTATTTCCAAAAACAGTCATACTACATTTTTCTATAAAGCAGCAACTGCTCTTTAAAATGAGATCAAATAAAATAGACTTGAAATTGAACACTGAAGTCTTTGTTTGGTATTTCCACCCCCAGGCTTTCTCATCCTTTCATACCATTTTTCCCTCTCTTGTAACACTGAGCTATTTTAGCCTTGCCTGATATCTTTCTACTGCTTTATTAAACTGACTCCCTTTTCTACACAAGCTTTCCCAGTTGCAATACAAATGCTTTCAAGCAGTGTTGGCTATTAGCAGCAAATTAACATGAAGTTCCATCTGCTACTTCCCTCCCTCAAGTACAGAACAACATAGCTGCTACCTAATTTCTGGTTTGAATTACTAGCATTTGGTGCACTCTGATCATCTGCAGGAAAGTGTAAGTATCTCCTCACATTCATTTTCTGAACTTAGGCATTGCTCATGCTTACTTTTGTTTCTGAAAGCAACTATTTCTGGGATATTCTGTAAGCTTTTCTTGAAGTCTGTCTCTGTTTCAAAAATATCACTGAATTATTTAAAACATTCTTAGGGGTTTTTCCTCATTTGAATGTTTTGGGTTGTTTTGTTTCTTTCCTTCAGTGCATTGTAGTTTCCTTATTTCATTTTCTGAAACAGTTAAAAGCTAATGAAACATGACTTGAAGACAAGCTTCTCATCTGCATCTTTCCAGGTCATTTGCATGTAACGTGGATAAAGAGGAAGATGCCATCACCACAGTGCATGTTTCCTGTATAAGCATCCCTTTTGTCATTCTGACCTTCATGTAATATTAAAGATATGTGTTTCTTCAAGTCTTCATATCAACTATATGTATACTCATTCGTTTCATAGTGAAAATGCATAGAATTTAGCAAAATTGAGTATTTGAATGGAAAATCATATGTGACAGAGACACAGACACTTATGCATTCCATGAGCTTCGTTAGTCTAGTAGCCATGTTATGTGTAACCTGTGTTATGATCCTTCTTGTTCAAGTATGGCATACCCAAAAGGTACTTTTTTGTAAGCAACTGTCTGATTTTCTATGATAGGTTAAAAGAGGGCACATATAGCGGCCTCTGTTGAAAATATTTTCCAAACTGAGGTTTGGAAATGGCAAAGTAGAAAGCATGAATAAAATACATGTGAAACTAAGGCATTTGCAGGCTTTGTGGGGAATGAAGGATGTTTCCCTCCTTTTGTTCATCATGCTTGGGTTTTCAATCCATCTTCTCGTCAGAGAAACACAATTGAAATTATTACTATTACCATAGCTTATCACCTTAGCAATGCATCAAAGTCATGGAATTGTGGATGGACCTGCAACTACACATTTTGTTACCAGTATAGAATATTTTTAGTTTCAAAGTGTTGGGTTTTGACCTTGGAGTTTATCCCATTGCACACCACAATGCAGCAGCTATTCTGAATTTAGCCAGCCAAGGATTTAACTAGCCATGTATTACTCTGCTATCACCAATTCAAGAGCCTGCAGCAGGGACTTCAAGGAGACAGGAAGGGAAAACTGCAGGAAGGGAGGAAAACACTTTTCAGAATCTTACAGGTTTTAAATATTCATTTGTCTTGTCAAAAACAAGGTGGCAGAGAGGTTTGCAAGTATTAAATGACTTCTGCACTTATGAAGTTTCAGTATTGACACTGTTCTTACTCAACTGCAAAAGCTATTTGTTGTCTGATACTCTCCTGTGTCAGGATAGCTCTACCTTATTCATGTAAAATATGCAACATGTGTCAGTGAATCCATTTTTCTCCCATTTTTCTGGAAATGAAAAAAATGAAAGATGAACTCCCTGGGCTACTGGTGTGTTATGTTTGCAAGTCTTCCCTGGGGTTGTCTTCCCAGAACATACAATTTGAAGTCTGTGTATTGAAAATTGATGTGAACGAAAGGAGGCTTGAGTAAGCTCAGCACTTTACAATTGTCTATGCTTTCTAGAACTGAAATGAAGTGCATATTGCAGGATGTTTGTAACATGCTGAATTTTATCCTTAACTTTCAGATAGCCTCTATCCGGTTTAGTGGAAGGTGTCCCTGCCTCTGGCAGTGGGGTTGGAACTAGATGGTCCCTTCTAACCTGAACCATTCTATGATCTCAGCTCTGGGCAACTCTCTAAGGCAGTAATGTCTTCACCATCCACTCCAGCACTGGAGACAGAGATTTTCCAGTACATTGATGAACACCAAAGTGATTATATTGAGGTAAGAACTATATTGCAGTGAAATGACGAGTGCAGAAATGTTGCCCTGGACACCTGTGTTTTATGTGCCAAATGAGTGTTTGCCACATCAGCTGTGCTATATGTGCTTCACAAAGCAAGGCTGCAAGGGGACAGTCTGTGCTGGGGACCCTTCAGATGGAAGAGGTATTGGCATGGACTTCCAGAAACCAGATGGCTGCAGGCATCCTTTGAGTGTGTGCAGAGAGAGGCTCCACTGACAGAAAATGCACGTGCATGGGAGAAGCAAGCAGATAGGATGCTCTCTCACTTGCTTTACCTCAGCATTGATTATTGTAGGTTTGCTCTTGATAAGGAGAGGGGTCTTGCTCCCATGCTGGTTTGTGCTTTGCTTTTTTCATTTTCCCTGTGAAGAGGCAGAAACATAATTATTGCAGTCAGTATCAGTTATGCTTTAAAGTGATGAGCACTTCTGAATCCTTACAAGGGTCAGTGAGGTAATTCATACATAATGCAATTTCTGCAATGCAAAATGGCTAGCATCTAGTCTACCTCCTTTTCCACGGGATTTTAGATCCATGGATGACAGCGCAAATGCCTAAGTGTGTGTACCCTCCTTGTTTAGAAAATCAGGACTCTCAACCCTGGGGACACATCTAAGCAGTTCCACTCAATTCTGAAGCCTTATAGCATCCATGACATTGCTATGATGGGATAGAAATTAAACCATCTTCCAAAATGACATTTCTCATGTTAAAGGGCCAAACACTGCAGCATCCTGGGTGATTTAACTCCACTTCTTTCCTCCTTGTGCAGGATCTTAAGGAGTGGGTGGCTGTGGAAAGTGATTCTGTTCAACCAGATCTGAGGAAAGAAGTAATACGAATGACGGCGCTGGCAGCTGACAGACTTGTGGCACTTGGAGCCAGTGTTAATTTAGTAAACCTGGGGTCACATCAGGTGCTTGTCTTATTCTTGCATTTAAAACATCATATTTGCACATATGGTCTGCCCATTGCTTTCAGTGCTATGTATACACATAGGCCTGTTATGACATACTGATATTTTTGGTAGCTAAATAACAATTTATCAGTAGTCCCATAGCTACATGATACTTACTGAAATCAGTCCCTCTTCAGACTGTCTGCAAACAGACTTGGAAGACTACACAGACAATCCAAATGGAAATAGGTGTTTTCTGCATAGCATGGACAGTTTGATGATTTTAACTGGTGGGAAGCAGTTTGCAATAGTAAAAGGCCTGAGTTTTTCACCAGGGCTCATTTTTACATTCTTCTGAGTAATGAAGCATGATAGTTAAGGCATCATTCTTCACCAAAGTGCCTATATGAGGGAAGTAGCTTTTACAAGGAAAATGTTGCCCGACAAAAAGGGCAACATTGAACATCTTGAGCAACAAAGGGCTACAAAGGGCCATCTTGAGCATTATCTTTGGGCTTGGGAGCTTCCAACAAATGCTTCAAGCCATTTTCTTAATCGTTGTTGGAAAGCAGCACACGAGTTAATCTCTGAGAAATCTTTGCCTTTAATATACTTACCTTATTGTAGCTGGAGGCTGTCAGATTTCTATTCTAACAGGAGTTCAGAAGTTCACTAATAGTGATTCCCTTTTCCATCCTCTGAGGGTTATGGAAAAGATTGTCAGTCTTAGCAGAAGGACCTTGCATCACAGCAATGCTTTAATATTTCAGGTTATGTCATTTAATAGTTGTAATGAATGCATTTCAGTTTAACGGAATGTTGTAATGAAAAGCTGTAATGAATGCATTGCAGTTGAAAACTGCATGCACTTGGCATGCAGTTATGATTGCCAAAACATATAGCAAAAGTCTGTATTGGCAGCAGCGGGAATGGATTACCTGTTGTTGGAGCAGAGACCAGAGATACTTTTCTCTGCCCAGGGCAAAAATAATGTTTCACAAAATGGGTTTTTCCTTTGATTGCTTAGCAAGAAGCAGGTACACTTTTTGGTTGCAACAGGCCAGTGCAGACTGATATTACTGGTGAATAAAGGGAGCAGGCACATTCCTTCACTTATTTCTTTTGTGAGACATCCAGCCTCTCTTGGCCAATGTGGAGATCTGTTCTGCACAGTATGTCACAGGATTATCTTAGAGTCTTAACCTGCTTCAAACCAGTCTGAAATAGCTGCCTTCTGCCAGCAAAATTGGATTTTGTTTTTGTATTTGAGGTTACAGGCCTCCTGCCCTCTGTCTGTGCTGAAATCAAACCCCAAATTAATTTGTGTGGCTTTTCTCTACTTCAGTGTCACAATATATGCTTTTCACTACAGCCAACAGCCAGTTTTGTCTTCCTTAGTGCTACAAAGTAAGAGTTTAGTAACAAGGACATTTATGACAGTAAAATATTAGAAGAGCTTCATAAAGTCCCTGCAGAATCTAAACAGGCGGAGAAAAAAGTTAATTTCTCTTGGTGAGTTAGAGTTGGTTTCAAAGTCTGATTTGTGCACCTGAACAAATGACAGCCAATTGAGTATGTGGAAATACTTTCTCTTCTGAGAATGACAGAGTGCTTTTAATGATGTTTGAAAGTTTTCAAAGGTTTGTTTTTTCCTTGTTTTCCTTTTTTAACGTTTCTCCGCAGCTGCCTGATGGCCAGGACCTCCCACTGCCTCCTGTGATTCTTGGGGAACTGGCGGAGGATCCGCAAAGCCCCACTGTATGTTTCTATGGTCATGTGGATGTGCAGCCTGCCAAGAAGGAAGATGGCTGGAAAACTGACCCTTACACACTGACTGAAATCGATGGTGTGTCATAAGTTTTGTATCATTGTTTCAATACACAACTGAGATTGAGTGGAAGGAGGCTCCCTGTATATTTAACCAAAGCACGAGGACTTCCCCCATGGAAATCTTTGGGACAAATCCAGCAGCCTTGAGTCTTGATGACGTGACTAGTGAGACTCATCAGTGATATCCTGATTGGTGTGGAAGAGCCACGCAAGCTCTCAATGCTGCTTTAAGAGTATTTAATAGAGAACCCGTTTCTGCTTCAAATTATTAAGTTGTATCAACCATTATCCTCTCTTGCACTTCCTGTTCTTGCTTCATGATCCTTTAGTATCTCCACTTGCCACACTGGAGCTAAGGAGCATTTATGGTGGAAGAATGTGAAGCCCCTCTTAATGTAATCATCCTTCCACTGCAGCTAGCTGAGCATGAAAAGCTTCATTCACTGAAGGAACAAAAATAATGGGTAGACGGTCAGCAGATGAGTAAGACCCCAAGAACCCTGAAATCCTGATTCCCAAACGTGTGCTAACTGTTAAACTGCCCTTTCCTATTGGCTGGGACTGGTTCCAAACAGCCTTAGTGGGGTAACTCTTATTCCTTCAGTGGAGACTGCCACAGAAATTTACCATTGTACCTGAAACTAAGATCTGTCCCTGATTGCATAGTCAAACACATAAAGTTACACACCTAGACTTGTAGCTTCAAGCTGTTATTGTGGCATCTATCTGTGGGGCTTTTGCTGCTTTTTTACCTGGGCTGGCTGATGTGTACAGAAGCTGCATACTGTGCAAACACTTCAGGTGTGTTCACACCATGTCTGGTGTGAATAAAGAGCTCTTAAGAACAAAAGTGAAGCTCAGAAACTGGCATGCAGCTGAAACCTCAACATGATGTACATGTCCTGGTTTCAGCTGTAACAGATTGTTGTGGTTTACTTCCTAGTAGCTGGTACAGTGCTGTGTTTTGGCTTCAGTCTGAGAACAATGCTGATAAAACTGCAGTGATTTAAACCACAACAATATAAAAGGGAAGAAAGGAAAAACCCAGAAGTGTACCAGTCCATTAGGAAACACCCATCACCTTATTTAAAACAAGTTGATGAAATCCTGACTCTCCAGACACTTTACTTGACATACCACTACAGATTCTATAGCAACAGGAATTTGCTGATTCCATTGAAGGGACAAGAGAAGTTTCAAAGATTGTTTAAAAACTTTCCTCTTTTCTTTTTAAGGAAATCTCTATGGGCGTGGAGCAATAGATAATAAAGGACCTGTCCTAGCTTGGATAAATGCAGTGGAAACATTTAAAGCCTTGAAATTAGTAGGTATCAAGAGAATTATTATTATTACTTTTATTATTCTTACAACACCTCGACGATACATCTCTGACTCAGCAGACTACATGCGTTTTGGAAATATTAGCTTATTGCTAATGCTATATCCAGGGCACTGGTCCCACTCCAGCAAGAGTCTGCTTATGAGCATTTCTGTTTTGAACAGTCTGTATGCAATGTAAATATGGTATTGCTGTCATTGCCCTGCAGAGGAAGACACACTGAGGGAAGCATTCAATATGTATTACATACTTTAAACAGCTCTGATACCCTATTCTCTCGAGAGCTTTTAGAATGGTAAAATAACATGCAGTGCAGATAGGTCATGAAGACTCATCTCTGCTGTTACAGTCTGCTGATCTTTGTTTTTATCTACCTACAAGTTACCATCAATTTATATGTATGTATGAAGAGAGTAAGTGTCTAAACCTGTTCGTACATAATAGGCTGTTCTTTCAACGTGTTAGATTTATCAAAGCAAATGCTTCGAATGAGTGCATTAATGAAGTACAAATACACTTGCTTAGAGACTGACATATCTCTATGAGTTAAAATTTTGCCTGAATTACTACAATGACCAACATAGTTATCTTTAAATCAGTCTGCATATTTAATAATTTTGGGCTAGTTGTATCTCCAGTGCAAAGCTAAACCAACATACAGCTGAAACTTTTAACATGGTTAGCAAGCATCTTATAAGGTGAACTTGCACGACACATTTTGTTAGATTGCTGAGAAACAGTTTTGTGCCTCTTTTATGATATTATGGCACAAACTGAGCATTAAGTCTTGACCTCTGAAGTCCTTTTGCAGCCCTCTGGAAAACTAATGTTTTTCTTGCATTGACAGTACTGAACTGAACTCAGTGTCTCTCAAGTGCTAGCAAACACATGTTATTTACCCACAGATGAGCTGTTGGAAGTGGATATGGTTAAGGAGCTGTCTGCATCTTTCTAGTTTTTCAAATCGCTAACAGCTATTTTGGCATTTTAACAAGCAAGCAAATAAAAGAAATCTTTGCCATACGAAGTCTTTCCCTAGAAAACAGCACAGCCCATCAAACAATATTCATGAACAGTTTGTTTCCAAATTTTTTGTGGTCGTTTGATGAACCGTTGGTGCACCCATCCATAACCCAAGTTCATTTAATTCTACACATTTATTCCTGCATTTAAGCTGAGTATTGAATCAAAAGAGAAAACATCTTAAAGCCTGTAATGAGAAAATGAACTGGAATAGGAAACTACGTTCAAATTTGTATCATCTCCTATGGGAAGTGTCAGCATTTCTAACTTGCACTGTTCAGTAATAGAAGTTCTCTAATTACCCTTGGAAATGCAGCCTTATGAACTAGTAGGCAAATGAATTCATGAGTGCTAAAAAGACAATTACAGTAGAATCACCAGCAGCCTTTTTTCCACCATGTGAGTAAATCTGGCTGTCGATAACATGTTGGGGTAACCACAGCAGTGCACTTCCGCCAGGGCTTCCCACATGGGCACTAACACTAGAAATAAAGAGGCAGGAAATTTTCTGTGACAATGCAACTGCTATTACACAGTTCCAAAGCAATTAGAATGTTTAATAGCACTGAGAGAAAGCCAATTTGATGAGACAGTGCAGCAAGTCTCCTGAAAACACAAAGGAAAAAAATTATTACCTATTCTCCTTCAAAAATGAAAAGCAGATAAAACCATGAAGAAAACCAATGTTTTTTTTTTTTTTTTTTCTGGAAAACTGTGTATCTATGTATTACTGCCCTTTCTACTGAAGCAAACTGTATATCCTACATCCTTCTTTTCCTAACACACCATGTACTATAATCCAGTCTCCTTCTGATTTTAAAGTTTATTTATTTATTTTTGAAAGTACTTGTTCCTTACCTAGATTTCTCTAATGTTCATTTAGGCTACGCCAGTGAACTTCAAGTTTGTAATTGAAGGCATGGAAGAAGCAGGGTCCTTGGGGCTAGAAAAGTTACTTCAAGAAGAAAAACAGTGCTTTTTCTCTGATGTTGATTATGTTGTGATTTCGGACAGCCTCTGGCTCAGCAACAAGAAGCCTGCCCTTACATACGGGAGTCGGGGAAATGCCTGCTTCTTTGTGGAGGTAAAGGACACAGGTTCATTTGAACTGAGCTCCTGAGCAGAAAGCAGTGATGTACCTGCAATCACAGCTGCATCTGCATGCAGAGAACGACTGAGCGTGAGCTTAATATTTAAAAATACAGAGCTTTTTTTTCTGTACTGTTTTTGGCTTGTGCAGATTTCCCTCCTCATTTCAGTTCAACTAGCCTTTCATTAATTTCTCTTCAATCATAATTTCTCCAACTGCCTCTTTCTCCTCGATCCCTTTCCTATACCATTACTCTCCTGCCACTCTCCCAGGCTTTTCTCATCACTCCCTCTGTACATCAACTCTGTTCTCTTGCAGCTTTGTCCCTATACACCCTGAGTCTCTCGCTCCAAAACCATTTCTTCTGCTGCTCTGCCCTTTTGCAGAAGACACTGCTTAGTGCAATGTGTGCCTAAAGGGACTCATTTTAGTTGGATCCCTGGGTTTAAAAGCCACACAAAATTTTTGTAACCATTGCCAGAAGCAAGTAACAGTGGACTGTAGTATATTTAGCAGCTAACATGAGCTACTGTGAAATGAAGAGCAGAAGTTTGTCATCTGGAAACTTCCTGATGAAGCATAAAAGGAAGTCAGAGAGAAGATTAAAGTCCTCTGTAACTAAAGAAAACTCTGCATTAACCTTTATGTCTGAAAAAGAATGAAATTCGTTTTTAACCGAAAGGGCCTCAGCAGCCTTGATTCAATTCTTTTAAGTGTTGGTTAAGAAAAATGATGCTATGAAAACATCAAAAATGATCTCTGCCTGCTACCAGACAGTTGGCTGTAATGAGGTTTTGAGAAAAATAAAGAAGTTTGTTGCAGGAAAATAGTTTATGATAAACCTGAATATGAAAATGTGTCTGGAAAAAGAACCCATTTAATAAACCAAATGCCTCTTTCTATTCTAAAGCTGTATGATTCAAGAGACTTCTAAATTCTTATTTGCTGCAATCTGAAATTAAGGTTGGACATATATTTTCTCAATGCAAACCAAGTAAGGTTCTTTCTTGCCTTTATTATGAAGATTTTGCATTAAATAGAAGGGATAGAAAACTTGAATTTATTCTGCAATGTTAGAAACAGTAATATGCAAGTGTTTCACTTGGTATTTAATTTTACTGAAGCAAAAGCGGGAATGGAGAGGGACCCTTGCTCTCAAACGCCTGTTAAGTAAGTGCTACAGACAGATGAGTTTCTCTTTCTAATAGTTAACAACAGAGCCCTATCTTCTCTTCACCAAAGATGATGTTTCCATTTTATAAATAGAAACACATAATCATTTTCTATTCTTTTGTGACCTTGTTTAAAAAACTGAACCCACCAGTTGTGATAGAAAGCAACCACTCACAGAAGAATAAGGTAGGGAGTGTTTTATATAACCAGTGATTTTGGTACAGGTTGAATGTGGCAGCAAGGACCTTCACTCTGGAACTTTTGGAGGCATCATTCATGAGCCGCTGATGGACCTGATAGCTCTGTTGGGTAATAACATGCATCATTGCTCAGGAGTAACCGGGGAACAACAGCTAGCAATCAGCTTAACGATGATTAGTGCCATGTTTATTTGACCCAAGTAAGAGGCAAGCCTAATTGAAGAATTAGCCCAGGTTTCCAAATCTCAGCATAGCTATTGTGGCAGCAGCTGAGGAAGGAATGTCCCCAGTAAGGCCAGGACCTCAGATATGTGCCTGTTAAGCTGACGCTAGTCACACATCAATCAAGAACGTTTAAGGATTGCTGACAACTTGAATACATACACAGGTAGAGACACCTGATGTTTTAATGCTGACTTGTATCTCAGTAGGATGATGTTTTCATGTCAGCAGTTGGGCTGACACACCACACACTATGAACAGCAGCTCAGTAGTTTTCTTTATAAATATGAAAATACATCAAGTTAGGTGCCACAACTTGATGGATGCAAGCAGTTGTTAGTAGTTAGTTGGTAGGCTTACTCAGTCAGTAAAGAGTTTGGTAAAAGAGAAAAGGTGCTGTGATTGCCAAGTGGAAGAATAAATCCTACTTGCACTGATATCTCTGTCTTATTTTGTAGACAGCCTTGTGGATCATACAGGTTGTATTCAGATCCCTGGAATCTATGACAGTGTTGCTTCCCTGACAGAGGAAGAGAGGAAATTATATGAATCTATTGAATTTGATCTGGAAGAACATAAAAACAATAGTGGCGTGAAAAAATTCCTCTATGGCACCAAGGTAACATAAAACCTGTATAAATGGTCAGCAGAAAGAATTTAAATCACCCACTCATAGCATTTATATAGAGAGCCAAACTGAAAGATCAATAACAAACTTAAAATATAATAAAGGAGCACAAAGCATTAAAAGGTAAATAAAATTAATCTGCTGAAAACATAAGCTACCACATCTGGGGAAAGTGATTCAGAAGATGAATAATCAATGAAAAGGAATGATGCAAAACTAACAGTCTTGCTCCCCCTTCCTTGCAACTACCCCCATGCCTAACTAGCCAAATAAAATAAGCATTAAAACCCCTGCACACGGGTTGCATAGTAGAAAAGAAATTGTATTCATCTCTGAAAAATGGGAGGCAGCTTTAGGCAGATGTGTTTTGGGTGGGTTTTATTAGTTTAATCCAGATTTTAATGTCTGCTGGGCATGCCAAGAAAGCACCCGAAGCTATAAGCCTCTCTTTGCCAGCACTTAAAAATTATATCCTAAATAAAAAGCAGCAGGTAAGGGCTGGCTCAGAAGGATCTTTCTGCACAAGAGTGGCAGCTGGGAGAAAAGAGTGATTCGTTTTTTTATCACTAACATAATTATACTGGTATAAGTTCTAACATGGACACTTTTATTTCAATGAAAAAGCTTCCAAATTAGCCTAAGCTAGACTAATAATCAGCAATACAGAAGTATAATGTAACTACACTATATAAGTTTTGATGCTTTACAGATATGAAGTGGTGCAAATTTTAAGTGTACGTAAAGCTCCAGTCTCATAAAACTGGAGTAGAAGGAAAGGAGCAGCGCCCTGGGGTTCTGCATGAAGACTATATTTTATATATTTCTCCTTTCTTCCCTAGAATAACCACTGTCTTTTACTTTTTGCCTTTTTTTTTTAACCTTTCTTACCTTCTCCAGAAAAAGAGATCAACTTTGTTACTTAACATCATCTTATCTTACCTATTGTATTATTTAATGCTCATTAGTAGAACTTATTTGCTGGTATCATCTGGTTAAACTGGTAACAGGTTTCTCCTGCGAGAAGCTCCAAGATCAACAGATGGTCAGATCAGAAGTTGTTCTGTTTTTACATTGCACTAGAGAAATTTGCTTCCATGATATTTTAAAACAATGCTCTGCTTTTCTTGGTGTGCATGGAAAGCTATTCTCATCCCAATATTAAAAAGGTAAACGAATGTTGACTGAAAGTAATTATTTTTTTTAATGAAAAGATATGTGCATGAGTTTAAATTACAAACATATTTAAAATACAGCTATCTCCACATACAAATTTGAGGATAGAAAAAGGTTGTTTCTTCAAATCAATTCATATAAATTTTGAATGGCTCCAGTGTCATCCCTTACATTTTCAATGTTACCTTTTTTTGAAGGAAGAAATACTTCTGCACCTGTGGCATTACCCTTCTCTCTCCATTCATGGGATTGAAGGAGCTTTTCATGAACCAGGAATTAAAACAGTCATTCCAGCAAAAGTCATTGGCAAATTCTCAATCCGTCAGGTCCCCCACATGGACCTTTCAGTTGTGAAACAGCAGGTAAGAGGCAAACCTTCTTTTTTGGCCTCTGCTGTGTAAACTAAGTACTTCTCAGCACCTCATGAGTTTGTACCCAAAGTAGTAAACTGTTTCTAGCATTTATTAGTTTCTGAGAGCAGAAGTATGTGGGTGTAAGCTTGAGTTGCTTCTGACTGCAATGTGTTTTTGTGGCAGGTGGTGGAGCACTTGGAGAGTGTCTTTTCCAAGAGGAACAGTCCAAACAAACTGAAAGTGTCTATGCCTTTGGGTGCGAAACCCTGGCTTGCTGATGTTAATGATCCACTGTATAAAGCAGCAAGAAGGGCAATAAAAACAGGTATTTTCCTTCCTTTTTTCTTTTTTTTCCCCATTCTTAATGTGTCTGCAAGTGTGCAGGGGAATTGTGCTCATCTTGCTGAATTGAGGCATATTTAATAGGAGTTAGCCGAAAGACCTTTTTAGTTTCTTCGTGTACTGATACAAAGCCAGAGGTTTGTAGAGTGCAGCTGATACATGAAATCAATTTGCTATAGGATCAAACCAGTTTCTACTCAGAAGCTCTTAATATCAGCTGTGTCCTCAAATATAGGGTAGCAAAGGCAAGCACCTTATTTCACTTAATAATGAACTAATTCTTCCCATGTATTTCAGTTTTTGGAGAAGACCCAGATTTTATCCAGGATGGTTCAACAGTTCCTGTTGCCAGAATGTTTCAGACTATAATGCAGAAAAGTGTGATAATGCTTCCGATTGGAGCAGCCAATGATGGGGAGCACTCCCAGAATGAGAAAATAAGCAGGTTTCTTTTATTTACTGATTTGCTCTGTAAGAGAAGGGGGGAGAACTGAAGTCCCCTTGTACACCCATGACTAAACACAGCCAGATGGAAAGCTTTGCCATGCACTGGACAGTCCCAAACTACCGTCTCCAGTGAACTTGTTGCTGTGCCAAAGACAAAGTAAAATTCCCAGTGTACTGTGCATAGACATACATTTTTTCACAGAGTGTCTACCCAGTCTAAATATATTGGCAGTGAAATTAAAATTGCCAATGGAATTTGCAATTTTCTGGTCTGAAAAATTATAATGTATACGGGCACTCTTCTGTCGCAGCATCTATTTTGAAGTATGCCAGTTGGATGTATGCAGGCTAATGGTTAAGTGAAGATTTTTATGTCTTTCAGTATAAATAAAGTTGTATTTATATTACAGGGACCAAAACTCATGTAATTATACCGAAATTAACTTAAACTTGCATTCATTCTTTCAGGCATTATGGTAAGACACTGCTCAGTGTGTTGTCTGAACATTGCTGTAGCTTCCAAGTCATACCATGTTGAGCTTGAGAAACTGGAGAATTCTACAATAATTCTCAAAGTGTTTTTTGTTTCCCCTTACTATAGCCTCAACCCTTTTGTCCACAGAGACAATAGTAAGTAGGGGATGCAACACCAGGGAAAGTTTTCTCAGTAAACCCTTTCAATTCTCCTTCAATGCCAGTTGAAGGATGTCCAGAATTTCTGTGCACTGGGTCTTTTTTTTGGGTGACTAATCTTGCAAATTCCTCTGAAGACTCTGAAAACTATACTAATTTAAAGAGCAGAACAGCATGACAGGTCTTCATTGTTTTTCTTCCCTTCACAGATACAACTACATTGAAGGAGCCAAAATGTTTGCAACCTTTTTCCTGGAGATATCGAAGCTCCATTGGCACTTACGTGAAAATTCCAATACAGAGACTAACACCTGATAGACAATCACAAGAAAATCAGCGAAGCATTTCTTTATTCTTAAGCTTTCTAACTTCCTGATCTGGAAAAACATAAAAATTGCACATTCAGTGGGTCTGAATTGGTGGAAAAAATAATTGTCATATTATTACTTGGCATACTAATAAATAGCATGCATTTATCTTATCCCTAATTCTATAAAGTAGGGTTATGGATAATTTATTCTTGCTGAGTGGAATATGTTATGCTTTAGTTTTAAAATTTCAGGTAAAGGGAATTTTTTTTTTACACGTATTTTATTAAAATAGATTTATTTCTGTTTTGTAGTATCACCATGCTCATGCTGCCTCACACATATTCCATCTTCTGGATCTGAGCAATAAACAGCACTGTCGTTTCCTCCCAGCATAAACAAAATTTCATTATGTAATTGTTTGAAGAAAGATCCACTATCAAGTTAATCTCTTCCCTGTCCTTCACTGAATGCTGTAAATAGGAAATGCAATACAATTAGCTTGTTGAATTTGATGTAAAGACTTGTCTATGAACATCTGTTTATGGAATAATCACTGAGGTCAATAGAACTGCAGTAGTAAATAAACCTTTATAGGTCTGGATTCTGCCTTTCCCCCAGTTTAATGCAGAACTCCTGTAACTGTGCTGTGAGCACAGTTTTAAGAATCACTGCATAATATGTTTCTTTTATGTGACCTTTTGTACAATAGAAAAAAGTTTTTGTAAATATCTCTTCTGGTCAATCTGTCATCAGAAGGCCATTTTTCTACTCAATTAGTAACTAATTATTGTCAATTACTTTTAAAGCATCGGTTTATTTATCAGATAAATATATATATCAGATAATTAAATCAAAGGCAAATGAGATATTTTGAAATTAAAACAGTAGTTGTGAGCTTGGTTTGCTGTTCAGGCAAAACATGTAGCACAAATAACATAACTAAAATCTGTATTTCTTTATTTCAAAATATGATTTTTACTCTAACGTAGTTAGTTCACACACAACAAAAGCAACTGAACCACATTTAAACAAAAACTTATGAGTGTTATTCTTACTTTTAAAACAAATTACATTAATGAAATGACAGAAAGTAGATGGCATATTTCCTTTCTCTCCTGCTACCTCCCTGCAAAACCTGAAAGAGTAAAGATGATTAAAGGCATAAGATGTGGATGTTGAGTCTACACATGGAAATGTTGTACCACAGATCATCTGTACGAACAGCCCTTTAAAAAAGACCAACCCATAATATGCAACTTTCTGATTTTTAGTAGTTGCCACGAAGTTCCTAGGAGCTGCAACATAAAAGTAGCTGGCCTCTTAAGAGATCTGGGAACAGCAATAATCTGGGATACTTAGGTTTCAAAACAGGTTTTTAATAAATACCCATTCTCAGACTTACCCAAGGCTGTGAGGCTCATATTTCAAATGCAAGAGTTGAGTAAGGCTCCTGGCTGCTGATGGTATTCACAGGAAAAAATGAAGATTCAGCTCAATCTCTCTTACCTGTATTGGCTCTGCAGACTCCATAACTGCAGTGCAACTTTTAGTGCCTGTGTCAAGAAGGAGCAGTCCCAAGACAAGGACCAAGCCTCCAAAATCAGAAGACACTGTTTTGCACATCATCAACCTGCAGAACAAGTCCTCTGCAGTCTCTCAGCTGACTTCACCCACTGAAACCATATAGGAACCTGCATGGTAAGGAATGCTGCAGGGGCAAGCACTCCAGCACCTGCACATGACTCAGGGAAGATCAGCCCATGCTTAGAAGCTACTGCTCCATAAATGACTGCATTTTGCTGAAGTATTTGAAGACATGCAATTGACATAATACTTCACTGCAATCTCCTGTTCCGCTGTGGCTTTACAAAGTGACTTCAACCATCAAGAAACAGCTACTCATGACACTTTAGACAAAAGAGAGGAGTAGAAAGCTCGGTAAGGTAGTAGAGGTAGCTTTCAGCACTTTTCAGATGGTGTATTTCCTCCTGAAAGGTATGGAGGCTGTGTTTCTAGGAATAAAACTGCTCTGGAAGTCACTATATTCCATGCTTTCTATGGGTTCTACAACACTAAGAAGTGCAATTGAAGGTGGGCTTATGCTATATGTAGTTTTTTCTGTTGCTTTGGGGAATGACAAGTAAAATACAGCCAGTAAGACAGCGTAATTTTGTAAGCACAGGTACTATCAGGGCAGTGCACTGAAATGAGGGTCTGCTCTGAAACAGCCTCTTGCTATCAAGTTAAAACCATATGTGTGAAGGAACAGGATCAGTGAATTATGCAGACCATCTTCATGCCTCCTTCAGTCCCAGAAGAGAGAAAGAGGAGACTTCAATTTCAGGTTCTCCTGGCCATGAAAGAGTATTCAGAGTTACTCTTTCCTTTTTAGATCAAGACAGGGGATCCACCAGTCATCCTGTCTTTTCCTTTTTTATGTTGAGCAGCACCTCATCAATCTTTTGAAGAGAAAAAAAAAAAAATACAAGTGCTTCATATGACCATTAGTTACTAGTTATTCTAGTGATACTGACTACTGTGATATCAAACAGACAGAGCTTTAAGTTACACAGCCAAGCAAACAGCTGGTACTGCTCTTTAAGGGAGAAACATTTCTAATGAAATTAGTATTTTAGTGTGGGAGAAACACAGCACCTGCAGAATCATCTCTAATGTTATTCTGTTAGAAAATAAATACATTCTATGTTTACAATCAATTTATAAACTACTTCATTAACTAATTAATGCTTTACTAATAATTGACTTATTCAGTTTGCATTTTAATATATTTTAATCAGTATAAATATTTCAGAACAAACGCCAAGCACTTACATTTTTATCATGACTTTAAAATTATGCACATACCTAAACCGGAACATTAAATATAGATAAATCTGTGAACATTATATAAAGCTTAAAAATAAAAAACATCTTGGATATAATTTTTCTTTTATTAATAGTGATTCTTCCTTGTTTCTTCTACTATACCAATGGCTCCCTCTTCAGGCTATTCCTAAAAAATGTTGCCTCTCATTTTCTGTTAGAAACGTTCCAAAAGAACATTTACAAAACTCTGGCTCCGTGATCACGCCTTCTCCCTCAGTATGTCTCCTCTCAAAATGATGAAATAACTGACGGACCAGGCGTGCTGACCTGGATACTACAAATATTTAAATACAGGTGTTACCCAAGGTCCAGACCTAGAAAAATTCTTCTGAACGTACAACGCATCTGAAAGTAGTTTGTAAACCGTGGAGAAACCAAGCCTGATGGACATTGAAAGGTTGTTTTACCAATTTTCCTGAGCTGAAAAATATGAAGAACAATTAGATTCTTCTTAACCTGTCATTCTTAAAACTGCCATTGTTTTCCATAGTCTCTTGATAAGCTACTAAGGTTCTTAAATGTCCTTATAAAGGTAAACATATATATAACTCAAGGTATCCTACAAATTAAGGAGACTTCCTCCCTGTGGAATTATTACAGAGGGAACAATTAAAATATGTAAAATAAGCCTTAGATACTGCAGAGACAAAGAGTTACTCTCTTACCCATGTTCTGTGTGATACTTTATGTACTGACACTCATGTGTTTTAAACTTTATTTATTTCAATTTTTACCAGACTCTGGTCATTCATTTGGGTTCTCCATTTTTATGTGACGAACAGCTTAGGCTGTAGCCACTGCTTCGTCCTCAAGCCATACTCACAGCCTTGACAACCTGCTCCAGGATTGGCAGTGCTGTGTTATAAGGCTAACAGTAGCCAATGACTACCTGGCTACATGGAAGTGGAAGTTGTTAGGCCCAATTAGTAAGCCTGGTGCTGTGCCGTATACACTGTATGACAGTGAATTTAGTCTGAGAACAACGCTGATAACACACCAATGTCTTAGTTGTTGCTAAGTAATGTTTACCCTGATCAAAGACTCTTCAGTCCCATGCTCTGCCAGTGAGGAGGGGCACAAGAAGCTGGGAGAAAGCAGAGACAGGACACCCGACCCAAACTAGCCAAAGAGGTATTCCATACCACAGCACATCATGCCCAGTGTATAACATACGAGGAGTCACCTGGAAGGCCCAGTCACTGCTTGGGTTGTGCTGGGTATTGTTCAGCAGGTGGTGTACAACTATATTGTGCATCACTTGTGTTTATTGGTTTTTGCCCTTTCCTCTTTTAGTTTTATGTCTCTGTCGTTGTTAGTCTCCTTTTCATTATTATATTGTACTTTAATTATTAAGCTGCTCATATTTCAACCCACAGTTTTAATTTTTTCACCAGTTCCCCTCCCTATCACACTTGGGGGTGGAAGTGAGCAAGTGGCTGTGTGGTACTTAGTTGCCAGCTGGGGTAAAACCATGATAACTGGTAGACCTGCATTTTAAAAACCGTAAGAAACTGTGAAAAACCAACTGCATCCCACCAGAGATGTCAAAGGACCAACCTTATAGCCTTCTATGAGGAAGTGACTAGGTGGAGGGATGATGGTAGAGCGGTAGATGTAGTTTTTCTTGATTTCAGTAAGGCATTTGATACTGTCTCCCACAGCATCCTCATAGATAAGCTAAGGAAGTGTGGGCTTGACGATCAAGTAGTGAGGTGGATCGAGAACTGGTTGAAAGGAAGAAGGCAGAGAGTTGTGGTCAATGGCGCAGAATCTAGCTGGAGGTCTGTGACTAGTGGAGTTCCTCAGGGGTCGGTGCTGGGACCGGTGCTGTTTAATATTTTCATCAATGACCTGGATGAGGGAACTGAGTGCACCCTCAGCAAGTTTGCTGATGACACAAAACTGGGAGGAGTGGCTGACACACCAGAGGACTGTGCTGCCATTCAGCGAGACCTGGACAGGCTGGAGAGTTGGGCGGGGAGAAACTTGATGAAATTTAACAAGGGCAAGTGTAGAGTCTTGCATCTGGGGAAGAACAACCCCATGTACCAGTACAGGTTGGGGGTTGACCTGCTGGAAAGTAGTGAACGGGAAAGGGACCTGGGGGTCCTGGTGGATAGGAGGATGACCATGAGCCAGCAATGTGCTCTTGTGGCCAAGAAGGCAAATGGCATCTTAGGGTGCATTAGAAAGGGAGTGGTTAGTAGGTCAAGAGAGGTTCTCCTCCCCCTCTACTCAGCCTTGGTGAGGCCGCATCTGGAATATTGCGTCCAGTTCTGGGCCCCTCAATTCAAGAAGGACAGGGAATTGCTTGAAGGAGTCCAGCGCAGAGCCACAAAGATGATTAAGGGAGTGGAACATCTCCCTTATGAGGAGAGGCTGAGGGAGCTGGGTCTCTTTAGCTTGCAAAAGAGGAGACTGAGGGGTGACCTCATCAATGTTTACAAATATGTAAAGGGTAGGTGTCAGGATGATGGAGCTAGGCTTTTTTCAGTGATATCCAGTGATAGGACAAGGGGCAATGGGTGTAAACTGGAGCATAGGAAGTTCCACGTTAACATCAGGAAGAACTTCTTTACTGTAAGAGTGACAGAGCACTGGAACAGGTTGCCCAGGGGGGTTGTGGAGTCTCCTACACTGGAGATATTCAAGGCCCGCCTGGACAAGTTCCTGTGTGATGTACTGTAGGTTACCCTGCTCTTGCGGGGGGGTTGGACCAGATGATCTTTTGAGGTCCCTTCCAACCCTTGGGATTCTGTGATTCTGTGATTCTGTGACTCTTTAGACCGGGCTTCTCTTCAATACTCGTCATGTGACTTAGCTTGAGAAAGGGAGAAAGACCATGAGGCGTTTCATTACAGTTTCTTCGTGAGCTTATAAAACACAACATGGTTTACAAATCACCTTCCCCCACTTTGTTCGACCGTTCCTCTTTTGAGCTCCATCCTGCAAAAAATATCAAGCACACCTTGGAGAGTTTCCATCTCAGCGAATGCTGCCTGCGCACCCTCTCATCTACTCTATTCTTCCCCCTTCTTCAAAGCACCCATCCCATGGCTTAGAGCAACTCTCACTGCACTGCCTACGGGGCGCGAAACCGCAGAACACGAGTTTATTTCATGGACGCCCCTGTACGGCACAAGTTTATGACCGCGCAGAGCAGCAGCAGGCGCTGCCCTGGCAGAGGCCGGACGCGCACACAGCCTTGCCGACCGCAAAAGAAGGTGCGGTTTTGGGCGCTTCGAGCCAGCCTTCGTCCGCACGGCCGCCGGGGCCATGCCCCCGCCGCGACGCCCACCCTCAGCCGCGACGGTCCGAGCAGCACCCCCGCGGCTCCCTCCCTCCTGCCTCACTAGGGGAAGATGGCGGCCGCTCGCGCACCTCCGCCCACAGCGCGCGGCGGCCGCCGGGTGCTGCCCCTCGCGCCCGCGGCGGCACGCGAGGTCCACCGCGCCTCCCCGGCTCCCAGCCCAGCGCCGCGCCGCCTTACGCTGCGGCACCGCACGGCACGGCACGGCACGGCACCGCACGGCACGGCACCGCACGGCACGGCACGGCACGGCACGGCACGGCACGGCACCGCACGGCACGGCACGGCACCGCGCAGCACCGCACGGCGCGGCACGCCCCCCGCCTCGCCCCGGGCGTGACGCAAACCTGTGAAATCTACGGCGCGCCACTTGTGACCAAGCTCATCACAAGCGGAGGCGGACGGCTCCCCCCGCGCGGTAAGCACTGCCGGACGGGACGCGGGCGTCCCGGCGCCCGGCTCCGCGCGACGGGGCCGGCTGCTGATCCCGACCCGTGCCTGGGAGGCTGTGTGCGCCGCGGGGCCGCAGCTGGCCGCCGGCGGGGCCGCCGTCTCCCCTACGGCTTTTTGGGCCTCTCTGCTACCGTCGTTTTTTTGGCGGTGGTGGGCGGGAGGCCAGCGGCGCTCCGCCGAGCCAATCCCGGCCCTTGTTCCTCCCCCGCTGCACGACGATTGGACAGGGCGCCAAGGGCGGGAACAGCGCCCCGCGTCCTCATTGGCTGTTTCAGCCGGCCCGGGCCAAGGTTCTTCTCTTCCGCTGTGCCGCGGGCGGCCGGCGGGGAGGAGAGGGCAGCGGCGGGGTGCGGGGAGGCCGGTCCTTGCGGGCGGCGCTCGTTGCACGGGGCTGGCGGGGGCGCAGGCCCCGGCCGGCTGCGGTGCGGCTGCGGTGCGGCGGAGGCTGGCCGCCCGCCCGCAAAGGGGCCTCCGCGCATGCGCGGGCCGTGAGGCCGGGCGGGGCTGGCTGCGGCGGGACTGCGGCGGGCGCTGCCCTCGTTTCCCTCACCGGGAGAGGGGGGCCGGGGAGCGCACCGGCGCGGCCGCTGGCTTTGCCAGCTGGCGCTGCGCGGCGGCGGTTGGGCGTGTGCGTGACAGCCGTCACCGCGGCGTCTGCGCAGGAGCAGCGGGGCGGGGGCCGGGGCCGGGCTGAAGTGTGCGGAGCGGCGGGTTTGCTGGGCCGTACCTTGGTGGTGCTGGGTGTTGGTGTGGCCCTGCGCAGCCAGGAGGATGTGGCTTCCGGCGTGGCGCGGCAATGCGTTGAGTGGTTTTGCTGCTCATGAGCCACGTTTATTTAGGTGCTCCTGCTTTCCATGAAGGTCGCTGTAGTGTAAGAGCGGGAGGGCTCCAGTTGTGCGGTGTGTGACTGCAGTAGCTTTGCAAGCAGTTCTTGCAAGAGGTGAAGAAACAGTTGTAACCGTTTTGCCTTTACTGTTCTAATCATCAAACAGTAGTCTCTGAGTCACAGTCATTTTCTGCACTTCCACGGTCTTACATTTTTCAGCAAGGTTTTTGTTGGCTCTAGGGTCTCGGTGGGCTTTCAAGAGACCTCTCAGATTCACAGAATCACTTGGTTTGGAAGGGACGTCTGGAGACCGTCTAGTCAAACCTTCTTCCACGAAGGCAGGGCCACCTAGAGCAGGTTACACAGGGACGTGCACAGGTGGGTTTGGAATGTCTCCAGAGGAGGAGACTTCACCACCCCTCTGGGCAGCCTGAGACTGCAGTCAGGAAAATGAACTCCCATAACTAGCATAGCAATTTTCTAACACATTTCTAAAGAGGTGTGCATCCTGAATGGCAGAAGTTTGTAGCACTTTTGAGGGATAGATTATAATATTTTTTAAATTTGACTTTGTTATGGCAGGTTTCTTGTTACTCCTTCAAATAATTTGGGTGACCTGTGAACCACGATGTTGTTCTTAAGTGTAGTTTTGGTTAAGGAGAAAGAAAAGGGGAAAACATTTAGTTTGTTATCTGTATGCTGTAGCTATTGGCAATCTCAAAATTCACATAGCTGTAGTTTTAATTTTTGTTTTCCTGTACCCTCTTTTCTTTGTGTAGTTGTCCTGCTGCAGTCTCACAAGACCTTGGGTTTGCCATGTATTCACATTCATCTATATCATACTAAGCATGATGGCAACATCTAGGGAGTAGTATATAAGGTGAATCCAAAAGTGCAAGAGTTACAGTGGCAGGAGTGATTTGCTGATGATGCAAAACAGTAATAGAATAACATATAATTTAATCATTGGATATAATTTGCTGTGATTCTTACCTTAATAATCTAAAGGTGCGGCCTGTGGAGACTATAAATTCTCCTTTTCCATTCCTACATCAGAACATGAGTAATCAAGATGTTTGCATGAATCTGGAGCTTTGGATGTTGGGGTCTATATTTTTCCCAGGTCACATCTCTTCATGAAAGATGAAGACAATTACAGGCTTCAGTTTGGTCTCTCTTGCAATCTTCTAGACTGTTCACAGCAAGTTACATTCATCACAGGAGTAACGTTACAGTCATTCCACTCTTATTTCATAAATTAGTTCAGCATGGACACATAATCAGATTGTAGCTTTTATATATAAAATATGGAGCCTGGCAGTAATTGTATAATCTACACATTTTTTTTAAAAGTCAAATGCACTGATGTGACAGTGTGATGATGGACTGTGACTTTTTCAGTATGTTAGAACAAGTTAGTTTCATTAGCATTTTGGGAAATGTAATTCAAACGACCTGACTTAAATCGTTTACTATCATTCTTCTTTAGGAGCTATTGTATTGTAACAGCATCAAAGATTTCCGATTTATTTGCGTGAAAATTTTCTTTGTTAGAAACTTTTTTAAAACTTAGGCTGTGTTGTCTTCTTCTGTAGAAAAAGATTGCTTGGAGAAAGCATATGTGTGAAGCAGTTGTCAGTTTCAATACTCTGTTAAAACCAACCTTTCATAATGAAGAACAGCATTTTTGTGTTAGTGTGCACAACATTAAGAAGAACATAGCTTTGCTTTGCCTAATTGCATTTTTTTTTTTTGATCTTTGAATGTATACAGACTTGTGGTTTTGTGCATGAGCTGAAATGTACAGATGGATTGGCATATGAAGTGTGGTTGAACTGCAGTTGTTGAGTGGCTCCTACATTTGAATTTCCTAAGAGGGTTAGGAATTTAAATGTTCTCTTTCTTGGAGAAACAAAAAGGCTGCAATAGAGGGATGACCCCAGCACTCAAATAAAAATACTGGTTTAAGATATGCCTGGTCTAGTGACTCATTCGAAATAATGCTGCAGTACTATAATGCATGTTAGAATGACTATGCTCACTTTTTAGGTTGCTTATCCTGGAATATAGATTACTCTTTTCATAGAATCATAGAATGGTTCAGGTTGGAAGGGACCTTAAATATCTGCTTCTAGCCCCCCTGCACGGACAGGGACGTTTTCTAATAAACCAGGTTGCTCAACGCCCTGTCCAATTTGGCCTTGAACACTGCCAGGGATGGAGCATCCACAACTTCCTTGGGCAACTTGTTCCAGCATCTCATCACCCTCTCAGTAAAGAACTTCTTCCTTATATCTGACCTAAATCTCCCCTGCTTAAGTTTTTGATAGTCAAAAAGCTATTTTGTGATAATTTTTTAATAGCAGCTGGCCAGTTACTCTATCCCATAAAGGTATTAGTCTGTGTTAGCCTTGCTAGCTGTGGCCACACCGCATATGGTACAGCTGCCTATAGTGCCTGGCTAGTGGCTGCACAGACATGAAAGTGGTGCTCCCTCCAGGAAGCAACTTGAGTGGAATGAGCAGAATTAACAATGGCAGTTTTTGGTGAACACAAATGCATGTAGGAAATGAGCAGTATGCCGCACTGGTGATGCTTAGTCCTAATAAGAGGCATGGAATTATCCATGGATGTTCAGGAGAGAATGAAGTAGGAGTAGGGCTGTGCAGGACATGGCACTGACAACTGCTTAAATGTTGCTTGGCCCAGGGTGTCTAAAGTTCATGTGAGATCAGTCTGGTAACATCAGTAGTTTAGCCTTTGGTCTGTCTGCCTTTGCAGTGGACATTCTTATGGCATTGCATGAAATTGTGTGAAAGTTTAAATGAAATGTAACTACTTTTTTTCTAAGCTGTTAGGGTTTTTTTTTCACTTTTGTGATATCAGCCTGTGCTAAGACATAAGTTCAAAGGGTTAATTTGAGCAGGTATAAACCCAGTGTGTATATAAACCAGTGAAGTGTGTGTATAAAACCAGCGAAGAAGTAAAAAATGTAAAGATGTTCTTGTCATCTCTAATTTCTCACCTGCAGAAATTCCAAAGGTGTCTTGCTTCACAGAAAGAAGTTGTGTGTTTAAAAGAGGGGAGCTATACCCGCTTTCTTGCTCTGCAACTGTGAATTCTTGGGCTCCTGTTTCTGCCATCTGCCAGCAAAGGGTCTGTAGTTACAGAAGAATCTATAGCCCATTCTAGGTGTTTATGTTAAATACAGGGGGAAGTTTTCTAATGTTACTTAATTTCAGTTCTTAAGCATGTGAAGATGAAAGAAGGTTCTGGCCCAAACATAAAACACTGCAGCAATCTTTAGAGCAGGAAGAAGTCTAGTTACTTTCTTGCCTCAATATGAAAAGGAAAATTACAGTAAGTGCTAGCCAATTCGCACATTTCTTTACAGAGAAATAACCCAAGTGCCATTTAGAAATAGTCAGTAATGATGTTCTAAAAGTAAAATGCTTATTTGTGTGGCTCTTGACTGCTTTCCAGTCCTGCATTAGCAGAGTTGTTGATTGCTGATTCTTTGCTTTTTTCTGTTTTGTTTTCTTGTTCTACAGCAGGCTGACCTTTTTTCTGAGTAGTCTGGCCTACTACTGAACTACTGTCTGTAACAGTATGGGTTATATTTAACTTGGCTGGGAGGCTGTGAATATTCTTAGTTTCCTTTGGCCCTTAGTGGCACAAGCATAAATTTTAATTGCTCCTGCCCTTATGAGTCTAAAAATACAAGCTGTTATAGGTGTGTGACATATGTAGCTGCCAAGAGGCAGGCATGCAGAGTAGTTAGGGTGTGCAGTATTTTGGTGTCTAGACCTGGATGAACACATCTCTATAGGTTACTCTTTTGTAAAAACAAAATCTGTAGATGTATATAGATGCTTTCCTATGTGGTATTTCTTTGTTAAAAAGAAAGTTTCTTGCTGTCCGTAACCCTATCTTTGGTATTTCAAAAGTCTTTCTCAAGATATAGGTACAAAGATTTAAAAAATAAATGCTAAATTCACTGCAATTATGAGGTATAACAAAACTCAACCAAACAGTAATACTAAGTCATCATTTTATATAGAAATCATTAATTTTTATGATATTTTATCATGGAATCCGTATAGTTATGTGGTATACAGATATTTCTGTAGGAAGCATTCCAGCAAGAAGTTTGAAATGGGTGCACAAGAATTCTAATTTAAGCCATGTGAGAAACCCACTGTTCTGGTGCCATTTGAATGGCTAGAAGAGCTCTGCTGTGGCTTTATACTTCTGTACATGGGAGTTCTCTCTTAGGGCAGGTTTTTTTAGGGTTTGCTCTGGAAGAGTCCATGGCCTGCATCGATTTCCATTTGGTGTGTTAGTGGTTGGGTTTGTTTGCATTTGTTATTAGGACACGTTTGCTATAGATATATGTGGTCGTCCACCTAAGCTGATTTTAAGACACACCTTAGCAGGAGGAGGCTTGCTTACTTTACCTGTACTGGTGGTACGTAGCATATTGGCATCACCCACTTCTGTGCCTGAGGGAAAAACATGAACAGGGGTCACTTAGATGCCTTGGTTCATGTGAGGAAGGATCAGGCTCACTTCTGTACTGCCTGAGAGGTTTGTTGAATCTGGGAAGCACTGTGCTGGCTCTGTGTGTGTGCTGCGGAAGAGTCAAACAGCTGCTGTGTGCAGAGAGCTCGCTGGAAGTGCTGGGTTTCCTGATCACCTTCTGCAAGGTGAGGAAAGGTTCACCTTTCCTGCACAGAAAATCCCACGTTGCTGAAAAGTGTCAGATTTCCTGGTGTGTGGAGTGCAGGAGGTAAGCTTAAGGCTTCTGAGCAGCATATAGAATCATAGAATCAACTAGGTTGGAAAAGACCTTTCAGATCATCAAGTCCAACCTTTACCCCAGCACTGCCAAGTCCACTACTAAATCATGTCACTAAAGGCCTCATGCACATGTTTTTTAAACACTTCCATGGATGGTGATTCTACCCTGGGAAGCCTGTTCCAATGCCTGATCACCTTTTTTCCTAATAGCCAGTCTAAACCTCCCCTGGTGCAGCTTGAGGCTGATACTTCTTGTCCTATCACTCTACCTGTGAGAACAGATCAGCCACCTCCTTGCTCCATCCTTTCAGGTAGTTGTAGAGAGCAATAGGGTTCTCCCAAGCTTTTTTTCCACACTAAACAATCACAGTTCCCTCAGCCATTCCTCATCAGGCTTGTGCTCCAGACTCTTCAGCAGTTTCACTGCCCTTCTCTGGACCTGCTCCAGATACGTTGATACACAGCCTATGTGTCCATCTTTCTCTCCAAGAACCATGGCGTAGAAATACAGCACTTTTGCGTTTGGCAATCACATTCGATTTGTTAACAAGGCAAAAGAAATGCATGTTGTGTGCTTGTCTTCCATTGGTTGTGTAAGTGAAATCATACATTAAAGTTGGATTGTTTCAAATACAAAGGATATCAAACTCCAGCAATTCAGTAATGACAAAATGTTGTGCTCTCCTTGTCCCTTCCTGTGTAATGTACCTTCTGCAGGGGTGTATTGGCACTGGATTCGGGACACTGGATGTGCAGCAAAAGCAGCAGTGATCCTTGTGTTGTTTTTTTTTCCTTTTTGATTTGTTACTGTTTTCTTCACTTCCCATTTTCAGTGCTAGTGAAATAAATGCTGCTTCTTTTCGTGCTCCCTATGTGAGGCAAACCTAGATTTGTATTAAAGGGAAGGGGGTTCTTGCCTTATGTCATCTAAATTGGTAATAGGATATACATTTCTGAAAAGTCAAAATGGAAGAATAAAGAATCTAAAAGCATCAGTAAGTTGCAGCTTGTTTGTTTGTTTTGGCAGGTCCAGAATAAAGTGCAATGAATACTAAAAATTACTAGTTTAGCATGTGCATCCTTTACTGGTCACAGACTGATTGTTGTAAGTCAGAGCTAATTTTTTCTGGATTGGATCCAGTGTTAGAATAATATCTGAGTTCAAAGACACAGTACATAAAAATGTTTTCTGGATGTTGTCTTCGAAATCTGCCATCTATTGTTTTGAGTTTTATTGGTACAACAATGGAGTGATTTGAATTGCATTTGTTTTTTCTTCTCCCTGTTGTTCGCATTTTCATTTTAAATTATTTACAAGTCTCAGGCTTGGAGATGAGAGCCTAATGAATGCTTTTAAAAATAAATCCTTCTTCTTTAAGCATGTTATGCTTTGTGTTTTGAATTTATACCCCGAGCCTTAATGAATAGTTTCCTACTTACTCTCATCTTAGAATTTGTGAGCTGTCCTATTTGCAAGTTTTACCTATACAATAGAAAGATAATTCCTGTTTACCTTAAATGAACTGTACTTCTTATCAAGATTAAACTACTAATTAGGGGTAATATGGCAATAAATACTATGTCAAACCTTTTACCAATGCAAAGATGCAATAGTTTTTTGGGCCTGTTCCTGGTGCGTTCCACATAAGAATAGTGTGGTTTTTAATATCTTCTATACCTATCAGGTTAATAAAAAGTATTTTAGTCAAAAAGCAGTGGCCTATAGGTCCTTACAGGAAGCATGTCTGCTTCTGCCCTGCATTTAGGAAGATATGTTGGTGCCCACATGCTACAGTGTAAGCCTTGTTTTTTCAAGGCCTCACACAGATGACAGATATATGAAAGAACCCTGATGACTTCATGTATATGTGCATGTGATGTTCTGGTAAGTTATTCTGCTGAAAAGAATTACTAGGACTAGCAGTAGTTGCTTTATTTTGAGTGTACATTAATGTAATTTAATCAGGAAGGAAAGAAAATGTGGGACGAGAATTTGATGTCATTTACCTGACTATAAAACAGAGTATCTCCATTTAGTTTAACAGAATTTTTTCAATTTGTGTCAAAATTATCAAAATCACAACCTGATACAAGCTCTCCATCTCATAGTAATTTGTGCACACAAACCCAATGAAATCAAGTAGTTGTGGGCTTCTTGTGGTGTGGTGGTTTGTTTTTTTGTGTTTTTTTTTTTTTGTGGGTTTTTTTTTTTTGGGGGGGGATGCTTTTTTTTTTTTTTTTTTTTTTTTGCTAAACCTTAACCCAAACCCCGGAGGCAGAGTTTTGGGCAGAGGTTTTGTAATACAGTATTGTTACTTGTTGGTACCAGGAACTTCGCGGATATGTTGTATGGAAAAACATATTTTATTTTTTTAATTGACAAAGCTGCAGAGTTGTCGTTTTGAGAGCCATTCTAAATCTAGGTAGCTCGAAAATTCTTGACAAGCATTTCTTTGACTCTCTGTGTGTGCCTCTGATGATACTTGCAGAGGGCTGTATGTTGGCTTTGTTCCCTGCCTGATTTTCTTTGTGTCGCCCAAAGAGTTAGCAATACGGATAACAACCTGAGGATGGAAGGAGAGGAAGAGACTGAAGAGAAAGTTGATGTAGGTCTGTTGTTGAAGGTATCCCTTCTGCTGCTCCAAAGCAGACTTCTGATGAAACAGAAGGAGCTCCTTCTCCCAAATTCCTTCTTGGGCATAAGGTTATTAGGTACAGTAGGTGGTTGTTCAGAGAGGGCAGGTTAAAACCCGACAATGCGTTTTGCTAGCTCTGTTTTTTTTCAGGTAACCTTTGCAGGTGGAGACTGACTTGCAGGAATACCTTCTCTTTTTCTTCAGTCACATCAAGTGTTTCTAGAGTGTAGGAGTGTGCCTTTTTCTGGGGTCAAATAATGTTTTGTTTATACATTTGTTATAAGTACTCAAAGGTCATAAGACCTGTAATTACAGTGTTTTGGATGACACATAATCTAACTGACAGTGCCAAGAAAACCTCAGCTGATGTAATTGTGGCCATGGTTTCAATTTGGTTTTAGTTTTTAATTATTTTTCATCCTTGTAAGTTATGTTTCTAAGCTCAGTGGTGTCCATTTTGGGAGAGGAGAAATATTCCACATTATACTTAAATTCTGTTTATATAAACCACCTAGAAAGCACAGGAAAAAAAGAACTGCATATTTCCTAAACTAAAATTGCAGTAGGAATTTTGCTGTATAAAAGAAGATGTTCATAGTACTGGAATTGTATAAGCCGTCATAATTGCCAAGCATAAATAATTACATAATTTCACAGTTTCCAGTGAAGTCAGACCCCGATTAAGAAGTTGACAGCCTTAGAGAGTCCACTCTTCGACAGTGATGTCTGTATTTCCTAAATTTGTAGAGACTGCATTTAGGAAAACAAACTGAGCTTTAAAACCTTTACTTTAAGAACACTTGTTGACAAAGGGAAAATATTCTTTTTCTTAAGAAAGTTTTCATATTTTAGATGCACACATATTTCAGCTTTCTGCTTTCAGCTAGTGTAGATTTTGCTGATACCAGGTCTTCTCGCTGTCTTGGTCCTCACTGTCTTTCAGTATGTTTGATATTCATATTTCTTTTTTATTCCTTCTTCCTTGCTGTGCTTTTTTTTCTTCCTTTTCTTAAGCAAATAGATGATATGGTAATACGAACTCTAATAGGAAAAAGGCATTGTTTAACTCAGTTGGGGTACTGCTAATCCAGTCACCAAATGTAACCATAACACAGCATGCATTTTAATTATTAAATATAATGGAAACTTTGCATTTTAAATCTAGCACTATAAACCACTTGTTTGAAAATGCACAGTTCAGCACTATGATTTTAGCTTGTAGTGAATTAGAGGGCAGTATTCTTTGATCAGTTATTACAAGTTGAAGATTAGTAGCATTCAGTGCTCATGTTAATTTTGAGAATACATATAGGAGTCACTGCGGGTCAAACTGAAGCTCAGTCATGTATATTTTTAATGATTCAGTGAACTGGTCCTATAAAGCAATGTAAAAATGTATAGATAATACAGTTATGCCAGTCATTCCAAATAGGGGTAATTTAAAGGCTCATTTTCAAGAGTAGTACTCCTCCACATTCCAATACTTTCTAAATATGATTTATTATTAAATGCCTTATTATTAAGTTTTTGCTTTTAAATATTTGTTTATTTAAATAATTCTAAAAATGCTTCTAATGCTCTTTCAATGTCCTTCTATTAAACCACAGCTGGCAGGTAAAACAAGTAGTAAATGTTTGCTCATGATTGTTCAACACATACTTTTGTAATAAATACATTTTAACCATAAATTCTGATATAGTGCATTCAAATAGAAATAATCTTACTGCCTATTCACTTCTTCACATAAAAAATTAAAAATACTCTTAGAGTGAATGTGGATTTTACTGAATCATCATGAAAATTTACTAGTACCTGCATGAGACATGCACGCTTGAAGCTCTGCTCTGTTTTCAGAAGTAGGGGACATCACGTTATCAAGCAGTTCCAGTAGGTTTGGAGGAGGAGGCTTTGGTGCATTCATCTAAATGAGGAGAGCAGCCATGAGCATCTGTGGAATTCAGGTCTTTGCCAGCTTCTCTTGTACCCCTGAGACAGTGTAGTTTGGTTGTTGCTTCTGCCAGCTTAACCAACTCACCAGCTGCATTGTGAGAACCAAAGCAGGATTTTGCTTCCTTACCTTCTTTCTGTTCCTTTCAGACCATAATAGGGGAACTCTGAAAGTGAATGTTCATTTTGCTTTTGTGCTTTTTGTTGTGCTTTAGGGTAGAGCTGAAAATGAGATACTGATAGTAAGAAATAGCCTATCTTGTAGCCTACACCTTAAGGTCGTAGGTTGCTTGTCTCTTGTTGCCTTATTTCATGCTTCATTTTGGAATCTATGTTCTTATGTATGAATTGTTTTCCATGCTGTGTTAAAAAAAAAAACAGTTTTATACCCTTTAATCCTTTTAGCTTCCATGAACTTCTGATGTTTTTTGTCTATCTTTCTGTTGCAGTTTTCATTGCAGTATTTGTTGTCCAATCTTCAGTTTCTGAATTCTTAAGCCTTAGGTCTTTTAACTGGGAGAAACCCCTTTTTACACACTGTTTTGTCTATTGATTGTTTTTAAGATGTGCTTGTTTTCTTTGACACAGATGATTTTGTTTTTATTTTAATGCTTCTTGCTGTTTCTCATGCTCTTTCAGTTCATCCAGTTCCCAGTTGTACAGATGTCTGTAGGAGACAGCGTTAGGATAAGGAGGTTTTCCTCCCATGTGCCAGCCTGAACGTGACCTAATTCAGCAGTAGCTGGAGGTCAGTACGTGGTACCCATCTGCCAAAGGGCTGCAGTGGAGCCAGCTGACCATCTCCTGCAGTTTCTGCAGTGTGGAAGATGGGTCTGAATTACAGTAGATGGCCCTTGTTTACTAATTTAAGTGGCTAAGCTATAAAGGTTTTAGTCTGATTGCTTTGGTCTTCTTTTGCATCCTTTCTTGACTTCCTCCTGGAATAGCGCTCTCTCTCTCTCTCTCTCTCTCTCTATATATATATATATATATGTATATATATTTAAATTTGTAAGAGGAAAAGTGTACTAGCTCTAAGAATGAAGTGAATTTTTACAGCTGAGTTATAAATTCCAAAAACTATGGGGTTTATAATGGAAATGCTTAGAGGGGGAGAGGGGAGGGCGTGCTATAATACATATGTAACCTTTTTTCCCTCTCTTTAGTGACTAGACCGTTTATACTAAATTAAGTAAAGGATATAAATTCTGTTGTTTCAGTTTTTAATATTTCATGGCTGATTTTATAGATAAAAATTACATTTAACAATAAATATGAAGAAGAATTTATACAGCCTGTTCTAGTTTGATACGGAACAGCAAATCCCATTTCTCTGTAGCTGTAAAGAAAATTCATTATGATGTCTTTGATTGTAAGAGATGGCTTCATTGTGATTAGTTACGCTGATAATAAAACAACCTTTTTACAAATGGCACAAGATACATGAGATCTCATGTGTCTGCCTTTTAATAGCATTGAATTTGTGCATTTGCTACCTTTATTCTGTAGTGCTTTTTCATTTATAATTGGGCACTTTTAAAATCTACAAGTTATTAAAAATAGTCTAATATATCTTAATTTTTCGTTTGAAGCATTCTGGAGAAGGGATTGTTAATGCAGCTAAGCTTTCGTAAGTGTTGAGTTTTTGAAGTAAAAAACCCTAATTTTAATTACATAAATGTTTTTTTATATCATTTTGTTTGGTTCTGAACAACAAGTTCTGAGAATAAAATAGTGAAATCTGGATATCTGATGTTACTTTCTGAATCCTTTTTAAGCACTTAAAGAAGTATCTTGAAGCACTTAAAGAAATATCTTGACTTTCAAATGCCCTATTCCCAGTGACTTCAGTTTGTAGGTATTTAAGTAATTTAAAACACAGGTAATGGCATTAGAATACCTGGGTGAAAATCTGGCTGGATGGCTGGGCCCAAAGAGTGGTGGTGAATGCAATTAAATCCAGTTGGCGAATGGTGTTCCCCAGGGCTCAGTAACGGGGCCACTTCTGTTTAATGTCTTCATCAGTAGTCTGGATGAGGAGGTTGCAGGTGACACCAAATTGGGTGGGAGTGTTGTACTTGCTGATAGGTAGGCTCTGCAGGGGGATCTGGACAGGCTGGATTGATGGCTTGTGGCAAATGGTATGAGGTTCAATAAGGCTCAGTGCTGGGTCCTGCACCTGGGTCACAACAGCCCCATGCAATGCTACAAGCCTGGGGAAGAGTGGCTGGAAAGCTGCTCGGAGGAAAAGGACCTGGGGCTGCTGATTGACAGCTGCTGAACATGAGCCAGCTTGTGCCAAAGACATCTTGGCCTGTATAAGAAATAGTGTAGCCAGGAGGACTGGGAAAGGGATTGTGTCCCTGTACTCAGAACTGGTGAGGCTGCATCTCGAATCCTGTGTTCAGTTCTGAGCCCCTCACTGCAAGAAAGACACTGAGGTGCTGGAGCAGGTCCAGAGATGGGCAGCAAAGCTGGTGAAGGGTCTGGAGCACAGGTGTGATGAGGCATGGCTGAGGGAGCTGGGGTTATTTAGTCTGGAGAAAAGGAGGATCAGGGGTAACCTTATCGCTCTCTACAACTACCTGAAAGTTGGATAGAGAGAGGTGAGTGTTCGTTTCTTCTCCCAAGTAACAAGAGGGAATAGCCTCAAGTTGTACCAGGGGAAGTTTAGATTATTAGAAAAAATCTCTTCACTGAAAGTGTGATCAAAGCATTGGAACAGGCTGCCCAGGGAAGTGGTTGAGTCACCGTCTCTGGAGGTATTTAAGAGATGTGGTGCTTAGGGGCATGGTTTAGTGGTGGACTTGGCAGTGCTAGGTTAGCAGTCGGGCTTGATAATCTTGAGCATGGTTTCCAACCTAAATGATTCTATGACTGGGGGCACGAGGAGGATTTTATGAGGAATTCATAGGCATTAAAGAGGTGTTTATTTCTTTTTATCCATTGTACATGCATCTAAGAATACTTAGATCTCAGCATAGTAATACAGAATGAGTTTGATGAGAAAAGTGTAATGGTTGTAATATGAACCTTTGCATATTTATATTGCAGTGATTTGTGCAGTTACAGGGGTTTAACCGGTAAAATCTTCCATTACAGAAATAATACCAGACAATAGATGCTGGAAAAATGATGCATGTGCTACAAAATGATACTTTAAATTGTAAAACGGAATTGCAGGGCCACTGTTAGAAGTGGATTCCTTTCCTGCTTCGCTTAAAAAGCAAAATAATTTGGTGCTTTAAAATGAGGAAGGCTGCAGAGCTGACAAAACAGAAGTTGCATTTGATCTTCAAATATTCATGGAATTTACTGGAAAGTGGAAATCTGTATGATGGTGCTTCAGAAAAGTAGGATGTCTTGAGTGTTCTGGAAAATACAGGATGGAACATCACACTTAATATTAGGCTTCAGTGTAAAGGACACTAACATTTTTGCTTCTGTTAACTGTAAGCTTTAATTGTAGACTGTTGTCTCTTTTCCATCAATGATTACAGCTAGGAAGAGAAATCCTGTAACATTTGTTAGAAGTGGTTTCCCAGGATGACTACCAGGAAAATGACTATTGATGACTGAAACACGGGCCTGAATATTCTTTTTTACCACGTGAGAGAAAACCAGACTACTCCGGCACCCTTTGCTTCAGGAAGCACCCCGTTTCACTTGCAGTCTGCTTTCCTGCCTGCTTTGCTCCGTCGGAGGAATAAGCTGGGTCTGCCATTTGGGCTGAGCGCACAGCGCCAAAACCCTGCCCTGTGTGTTGGAAAAATCTGAGTTTGCATCCTGGCTGCCTTCTGCAGTTATAAATCATCATGCAGGTCACCCATAAGGGTGAGCTTGTGGCCCTCAGATCCTGGGGGTGTTTGGGCTAAGTGATAGCCCACTTAGTAATATGTCAATTTTTTTTTTTTTTCCCCAGGAAAGCATTGGAGCAGGTGTAATTTCTTTCTCTAGCTTGGTCTCCGGGTACCTGCCCATGATTGCCACGGAGTATGTTTTCTGTGTTCATTAAAACCTATTGATCTCAGGAAAGTTTGTGGGATTGATTTTAACTCAGTGCTTTTCAGGGAATTAGTAGTATTTTTGGCAATAGCACTTTCCTAATGTGTTCCCAAGACAGCGCAATGTATCGAGGAAATACAGAGCTTACACACACAAGTTGCAGCTCTGACCCAGCTCCCGATGTCGCCTCACCAGGAAAGTGCCACATGGTCCTGCTCTGACCTCCTGTGATGGCAGGAGCTGTGACTGAGAAGGGATTTGGGGAGCAGCATGCAACACCTGGGGCCACCAAGCTGACCAGTCTGTGTCTTCCCAGCCTGCAGAGGAGGAGGGTCGTAGGCAATGGCCAGCTTAGCAGTGGCTCTGTGTGGCCTCCTGGCTTCAGGAGAAAGAGGGGGCTCCCCTCACCTTGGTCTCCATTGCTCATATTCTCAGGGAGCTGTTTGATAGTGTGGGTGCCAACCAGAGAGTCAGGTTTGTGATAAATCCACAACTGAAGGAAATTCACTGTAGTCTTGTGTAGCTGTTACACGGTGTGCTTCAAAATGAGAGGATTTTGCACTCTACATAACCTCAGTAACAGAAAACTGGTAAGCAAGGTGCAGCTCTTTGGTATAACAGGATGAACCTTTGTAATTTTTGTAGGTATTAGGAAAGTGGTTCTCAGTGCAACTGTTCCTGATCTTGCACTACATACACCATTACTGCAGGAGAAATGGAAATTTTAATTGTCAGGTGAGTCCTTGTTTGGGAATGCACTTGAACATGTTTGCCTCACATCAAGCCTAGGAGGAATCCTGCTGACACCGTGCACATGCTTAGGCAAATTGCTAGTTCTGGAAGACAGATGAATTTCAGGGGCTGATTTAGATAGGCGGCAAATCTGTTGCATTGAAACCAATAGACATAGGGGGAAATGAACGCTATTGATACGCAGTAGCATTTGAAACCTTAATAGTGTTTGTTCCCAAAGTGTCAGTATTGTGAATGCTTTGGACACGAGGGAGATGGGGATTTTGTAGATGAAGGTGGTGTCAACAAGGGGTTGTCCTTTCTCCCCACTTTCATCCTAGCTGGCTAGGACCTGTCCTGGGGAGATGTAGTTTCACTGTACAGGCAGCCGTCCAAGATGGGTGCTGCTGGGGCATCCCCTATTTCTTCTCTCCCGGGTGTATAGAGCCCTTTACCACAGCACTGCCTCCTCCCTCAGTCATCTCTACTCTCCATCTGATGACCAGGAATGTGTTTTGCTGGGTAGAGCAGGAGCCTGCTTGGCTTTCTGCCTCTCTTCTGTCCTCTGCTGGAGTGAAGGTACCTTTGGTGGCTACATGGCTTAGGTTCCCATCCATAGCTTGAGAATGGGAAGAGGCACCATGTGCCAAAAGAGTAGCTCTTGACAGCTATCACAGACACCACAGAAGTCATGGATAGTTTTGGTATCATCATATATTGCCAGTGCTTGGACTCACAATGCCGCTGTCACACCTGCACGCTTCCCGTTGCTGTCTTGTATTGGTTTCCATCTGTTGATATGGACAGTGGTACAAATCGGAATAAAATTCAGTGGTAACCTGAACTGTTTGGAGCTCAGAAGTACGTGACTTTAAAAGGTGTTCAGTGACTTCAGCTGAAGCATGGGTTTATTCACCTCAAAGCAAATGTCAGTTGTTATGGAGAAAGCCAAGCTTTGCACAACTCCGCATGGCTTAAGTCTTAGTGATAATCATCTGTTGGGGAAAAAAAATCTACCTATGTTTTGTGTAGTATATGGCAACCCTATTGCGATTGCTTGCATGAATTAAGGAGAAAATGTGTGACTTAACATGTAGCTGTTCCCTGCATGTTAAGGGTTTACCCCCTCTGTAGCTGAGATCTGTGCACAGCTATCACTTTTTAATGCAAATTTCTAATGATGGATATTAATTTCTTTTTATTAGAGATCCAGTGATACAAAGAAGTGAAGGTTGAAGTGTGCTGGAAGATTAACATGTTGTGGCAATGATTTGGGGCAGCATCTATTGCGTGAAGCTCTTCTGAGTGCACGCTGGTGTGAGGCAGGCACCCGCTTCCACCGTGCTTCTCCCCCATCACTCTCTGCCTTATTTAAGCAACCGGGCTGGAAAACCAAAACTGAAACAAAAGGAAGTTTCATATGTCTTGTAGGATTAAGCTGAAATACATCCAGTGTATTCACTTCTATTTCATTGTTCAGAAAACCAGGTTTTGTCTTAAATGTTTATTTTTTGAGTATATTTATGTGTCTATAACAGTAATAAAGTAACTTGATATATAGAAACATGTAAAGATGTATATTCTAATGATTATATACTCAAATTGATAATAGTGTCAGCTGTCATTTCTGTAGATATGCTTACCAAAAGAACATGTAACACTTCTGTTTGATCTGCTTTTTTTCTCAGATGAAATGCAACTACTTCCTTGTGTGAAGTGGCCACCAGGTGTCATCAGAATGCTTTTATTTTTATTAGCTTCTTTTCTTTAGAAGCATTTGTACACTTTGTATTCTTCTGTGGAAACTTTGTTAACCTACCACAGGAATAAACCTAAATCTTTATGTTACTTGTTCAGCCAAAACCTGATGGAACTATTCAGCTGAGCTACTTGAATAGCAGCTGACAGGAGGAAAACAGGATGCACAACACTGAGAAGCCCGTGCATACATACAGATTGCTACGTGCATTCTTTGCCTGAGTAATTTAAAAGATGGCAATAAATACAGTAAGCTAAACCATGTAGGCCTGATTTACCTCCGTAGAAAGTCATTAAAGAGTTAAAGGCAAGGCAATTAAAATGATCAGTCAGAAAATACTGGTGTTTAAAGCATGATAAATTTCCCTTTCTACTTTCTGGCATCTTCCCTCCTTAATGCTTTTTCTAGTGTTGCTGTCCTGACTTCACACTGAATGTCTTTGTTGTCTCAGTTGTTTGTTTTTAATGAAATATTTATTTTATTTAGCATGACTTTTTGGCATACTTGCGTAATTGTGGATAAAATACATTCAAACTATTATCAGCCTATCTAATTTAAAATGGTATTGGTTAGGTTCTTTTTCTATATTCAGTGAGCTGTGCCTCATCGAATAGCTGGGTAATAAATAGCTGAAAAATACTCAGTATCTTTTTTTTGTTGTTGTAAAATAAAAACTGAGGAGAGTGTTTCAATATATAAAGGAAGCCTTTTTTACCTTCTTTCTGGCAAGAAAAACTTGCCTTTGTTTTTTTTTTTTTTTTTTTTTTTCTGATTTGTACTTCCCTTCTGCATCTTGGTTCAAGTTACTCAGAAAATGCATTCTTGGTTCTCAGCTGGCAGAGCGCTGTCTATTTGTGTTGGCCTTTTTACCTGTGCTGGTGCTGCTACGTCCTCAAGCCTGCTTAAGCTGTTAGTAGACAAGTGCATCTTTGGCTGTGGTGATGGAGGCCATTTGATACAGTAGTTTAAAACAAAGAGCCAGCAAAGCCATCTTTTTTTATCTTTTAGGTTTAATTTGGAGCAAAGGTTGATGGAGATTTAGTAAATATTGTCCGGTATTAAACAATACGATGTTGTTTAGGAAATTCATGCTCCTTATATTTTAAAGGATAACAGAGTCAGGGTCCACTACGACCAGGTTTCTTGGGTAAAATTTCCAAGAGCCAGTTTGCAAGTAACAGCAATTTCAACTTAGTTTCGTCTTTTGCTGGCAGGAAAAAGGAAGACTTCCGACATTTTTGAATCAGGAGTCAGTGATAGTGCCTGTGTACTTCTTCTGATGAATTCCAGGGTACTGTAGGGTGTGCGAGAGGGTACTACAGCTTGTGACAGAAAAGAGATTTGACCTGCATTTACTTTTTGCTTCTCTCTAGTTACTTTAACTATTGCAGATACATCAGTGTGGAAATTTCAAAGTCTTTAGTCTTTGAAAGACTGTAGCCTGTTTGGAAGTCTCCTGTGGATGTTCTGGTGTTCTAGCAAAACTTGAAGTTCCACCGTTCTTGAGCTGCAAGGGAAAATACGTGTCTGTAGCGGGTAGCATCGAATACTCCTCAAAATAAAGGTGATCTTTGCTCAATTTGAACAATAACCATATTGTCTTCTGTATTCCATTATTGAGGAGAGTATTTTCTTGGATTAGTTTCTCTGAAGGAAGTGGGGTAACTTTGTAAGGCCAGAAGACAGACCAATGATTTGATTTAGGAATGTTGTTATGCCCTTGAAAATGAGATGTTTGTTTGACACAAAGGTATGCTGAGATGAGTTGTTCACATTCAGTTTTGTGCAGGCTATTTAAGGAGCTCATTAAAATGATTTTGCTTCATTGTATCCATGATTTCATTGAAAGAATTAATTGTCTGAAAAAGGGGAATTTTTACTGGAAAAGAAAGAAACTCTGTTTCCCATGTGTCACATCCTTTATAAACACTGCAGACTGGGTATTGAATACTAGGAGACAATAATACTCTGACTGAGAAGTGCTTTGGGAATTCTAATGCCAGGATTAGCATACAAAATAAAAAACAAAGTGGAATTTAGTACTTTTAAATATACTTTCTTTGGCTCCTTCTGTACCCATCTCTACCCCTTCTCTTAAAGAGAAGTCAACAAAATTTTATTGAGCATCAAGTTAAGGAACTAACCTTTAGTTCATCATTCATATTACATGTCATTTTGATCTTAATTTAAGATTACTTTTCTAAATTTCATCTGAAGGTCTAGGGCAATGCGAGTCTTATACTGAAAGTCTTAGCTACACTGTCTCCACCTTTTGGCATAGAGGAATTACATGCTATTTTTTGGACCAGATGAAAAAATTAGAGAAAACACTCAAACTAAAATGTTCTGTATTTCCATAGAAGAAAACATCTTTTTGCAAATGGCTGGTGCTTTTGAATAGAACTGTAGCAGATACCATATCGATATGCAAAAAAGCTTTGTAGGGAGAATAGAAAAATCTGTGTTACTTGGTCAAAAATGGTGGTGGTGGCTCAGGAAGTGGTATTTTTCTCATTTTTGTATTTGTTTTCTTCTTTGTAGGTAGCGAGATTGTGCTGAATTTTGACTGTGGGATGTCTTTTAAATTAGATTAAACATTGAAAAAAACCATCCACGATTTGAAATCCCAATGCATGACAGAGAGGAATCTGTTAGAATCTGTTAGGAATCTGTTATATTGGTTTCTGTGACACTGCCAAAGTATTGTGTATTATGCAGTTGTAATTTAAAAATGTGTGTCTCTCCTCGTTTATTCTGTAAAGATTTGGATATTTGGCCTATGGAGTTGTAACATATGTAACAAACATTTTGCTTTTGAAGATCTTAAAATCATGTTTAACTTCCTTTGGATACTTGGAAAACTGTCGAAAAAATGTGTTATGTTAAACATGTAGCTCCTATTTCCAGCAGAATTACAGAGTTTAGCATTTTCTGTTCAAAAATGTTGAAACCACAGGAAGCTTCTTTCCAAAACTTGGTAACAGCAGCATGCTACAAAGAACCTTAAAATGCATTAGGTAATGTATGACTGTCTCCAAGCAGAAGAATTTGTTAACCTGAAGCTAATGTGGCAAATTAATTTTTGGTCATATCCTTTAAGAATCTGTTCAGCTATACTTGATTTATATGAACATTAACAAAAGATTTATGTCACAAAAAGTCAACCCACTTTTGAGTTAGAACAGCTTCATCCTGAACATCAACTATGATGTTAGGAGAGTGCTGTTTGACAGAACCAGGTTTTTAAACTATGGAAATACTGAAGATTTGATGCTGTCGGCTTAGCTGGGTTTGATCCTGTGCTCTGGTATTCTGCTGTGTTGTACCTGGTGATACCAGTGGTGCCTATATAAATCCTTTCTGGTTTATTTATGCAGTACATTAAGTGGTTTTGTGTCATTACACTTTAGATATCTTTTCCTTGTAAAAATGTAATCAGAATCTTTTAAAGGTAAAGGCAGAAGGAAGAGCCTGACAACTTCCATCTTGCATCAGTTTTAGTCTTGTTGGTTCGTGAATAAGGTAGTTCAAGAGCTATTCTTCCCCACTTCTACTGCTGTATGAGTTTGACAGCATTGCATTGATATCAAAAGGCTTAATCGGCCACACTAATAAGTAGGAGGTAGACTTAAGCATGTGCTTAAGCTGCCATGGCTACAGAGGGTTATTTGTTACATCTACAATGTGGTTTTAGTTGCCAGTTGATTTAATCAAATTCCAGGTGCTGATTCTTTGCACCAGGTGACGATCCTTGTGCCAGACTAAGATTTGATCTAAGTTTAATTTTGCAAAAAGAAACCCATTTAGCCTTATGTATTCTGTGGTCACTGGTACTGCACACACTTGGTGTACTGCTGATGCCTTCTCTGATTCTTTGGTTCCTGTGTTAGTACCAACTGTAGGCTAGCCCTTAGTTAATGTAGTGGCTTTGATGAGAGCAAAAGTGAATTGGTTTATGTAGGCTGAGGATTAGGACCACCCACATTTGTGACCAGTTTGTTGCTTTGCCTTTGTCTTCCTGTCCTGTGGCAGCTTTCAGGAGAGAAGCTTACAGCAGGGGAAGCACTATAGGCTCCTTCTGCCTAGAGGAGGCTTATGGTATGCTGAATGCATTCTTCAAGTAGTGATAATCAGTTGTGCAATAAATCTATGCAGGAAGCTGGGAAGAGATCTGCCCACAAATCCCTTTGGGTGTGAGGCACTACTCTCCCATCAAGGAATCTGAGGTATATGTTACTGAAATTGTGTTAAGAGACACAGCTGTGTTATCTGAACAAGGATCACAGTGGGGAGAAACAGAGACGTGGTTCAGTGTTGAGGTCTAGCTCTTGTCTGAGATGTGGAGAACTGGCCACAGCTCAGCAAATTGCTGTCTGTAGTCCCAGCAAAAAGTCGTGACTCTAGCTGTTAGTGTCTGCCTCAGGAGATGTGCTCTTGTCCTAAAGGTAACTTTAAGAGAGAACGAAATTAAAGGCAATATAATTCCTTAAGTTAATTAATATAGGGGTAAATTTTGAGAGACAACAGCAACTGCCTCATAGTTGTTTTCTTTCATTCGAATTCTTTCTGGGTTATGGTATCATGCAGGTGCAAACTCCCATGTGGTGATATTTTGACAGTTTATATGGAGGTGGCACAGAGGCAAATTTAACTCTGGGAAGGATACAGGGGAAGATTGTTTTCATGAAAACTCAGATGTGAGATAGAGATGAAACTGGTAAAGGCGTATCATTAATTGTTGCTACGCCTAACTTGTGCTGTGCGGCCAAGTAGCTATTGCCTTGATAATACTTATTATTAGTTGTGGGGATAGACATGTTGACTTCATTAGGAGTACTACCTGTAAATGAAGCAGAGTGGATTCCAGGTCTGCATGCTATAAGTTTGTCATGAAATAAAGATGGAGGTAAGTGTCTCTGTTTACTCTTGGTTTGGAGAACTGGAGGAATTAGGCAAGAAGGCTGGGGCATAAGGCCTTCTGCATATTTGTGTTAGATATGTAACTATTTTAATTTCATACTGAAATTATTGGCAGCACTTGTGAGACGTGTTTTGCTTTTTTCACAACCGGTTTGTAGCTGTGAATACAGAGTTTACAAGATAAAAAATTAATTTCTTTTTTTTTTTTTCTTTCTCTAAGTGCTTGGAAAAATCCTAAATGGTGCAGTACAGTTGAGCTAAAGACAAGGTTGGGTGTCAGAACTGGGTCTGTGATCTGAGATTTTTGGTAGAGCAAAGCAGGCTGAGCTTCTATTGGCGAGTGGAACAAATACGGAGAAGTAAGGCTAAGCCTGCAGATACTGTATGCAAATAATCAGCCATCTCTTTTGAGGTGATGGGTGACTAGTGGACATGTGCTGTATCTGTGCTGGTGCAGCAGAAAAGGCATGTTCTGAGACTGCTGATACCTGTCTGCGACAACCTGGAGGCATCCACCTGCAGTGACCACTGTGGCTTGCAGTTTGTGTCAGAGGTTGATCTTGGTGTGACAGTACTTAAAGGTTTCAATTAGATTATAGGATGGCTTTAAATGGGCACAAAGCACGTCAGAGGAAATATGGTGTGGAGCCACCACTCCTTTATTTATTAATATGTCTTGGATGTATGAATTTCTGCTGATGGAGAAACCTTAATTACCCCGATAGAACCTTTGATAGTGGAAATTTCCAGTGGAGGTATTGGTGCACTGCCAGTCAGGCTCTGATAGATCACATGGTCCGAGAGGAGAGTACCCCTTAAAGAAGATGGAGAACTGGTTTGAAATTGCAGATTGTCTTGTAAAGGAGCAAAAAAACTGCTGTTCTTCACCTCACCGTGCAAAGGAAGAGTGGTCCCAGTGGTGGGCTGGGAACCTGCCATGGAGGTCCAGCAAGGCAAAGGACCCACAGCTGCTGCATGCAAACAGTTAAGGATGGGTTTGTGGCATCCATCACTGAAGTAATTGTTTGATACTTTCCAAGTTATATAAATAAAACTTTACTGCATTTAAACAGCATAATTTTCATCTGATCTTTTTTTCTGTATCCCAAACAGTACTCATAAACCTTTTCAGGGCAAGCTTGCACTTCAAAGGCTTCACCCTCCTCTGCTATTAATTGCTGTTAGTGTTTTTGAATATACTGACAATATGCTGACTTAAACCAGCTGAGAATATAGACCTGATTGTTTTACTTCTGACTAATTGTGATAGTTTATATCATGATTTAGTGAACAAATTTAAATAATAGTGTATAAGAATCAAAAAAACACAGATAGAAAGGCAATATCTGTATCCTCCAAAGGGCTTTTGTGATCTAGAGGAGGTTATTCTCTTGTTATAGCTAGCTTGGTATAAGTTTGGTCAGTACTTTAGAGAGACCTACAGTTGAAAACCTAATCTATGTATGCAACAACTGTGCGCTCAATTCCTTATAGGCTTTCCATAAATTATTATTAAGCAGAAAAGCCTTTTTTTTTATTTCAATAGTTAATTAGTTCAACTGATTTGAGTATGTTTTCCCAGTTTAATGCTTTATTACTTTGTCCTCAGAAATAAGCAAAATTTTTTTTAGCATGTACTCGAAGAGTTTTTTTGTACCCTGTATTATCTATATCAACATTGCAATTACTTAATCTTGTCAGAAAGTACTTACAGCTGTGGTCATGGCCTCATTCAATGGGTAACTGAACAAAAACCTGGAGACTTGGATCTGCAGCAAATTGAGTTTTAAATCATAGTGTAAAGCATGTAGATAAACATTTAGTATTTAATCATCTGTTAAAATGAAATGCATTTCCAATTCTTCATCACTTCATATCAAAATGAAAAGGTAATAAATGTCAGGATTCAATCCTCATCCCTCTTATAATCTGTGTGGTAGCATCAGTTTTCTAGGGGTGACATCCTTTTGGGAGCAGGAAGATCTCACTGGGCAGTTGAACAAAAGCTTTGGGTAACTGGATTTGGATGGCTAGAGTTTGTGCTCAAAGGTGCTGCCCTTTTCTGCACTGCTGTTTCATGACTTCCCTCCTACCCCCTCATCTCCCACTCCCAAATGGGAAATGAATTTTTAAAGAGGATATTTTAGGAATTATGGTAACTAAACTTGCAGTATATTCTTTTAGAATGTGGCTTTATTTGTGTTTTCACTCTTTAGCAGGTAATCTAAGCAGGGGAAGGAAAGAAAGCTTCATATTTGCAATGTTTAAAATTTATGTTGGCTTTGTTTTGCTTGTTGTTGCAGTCATGGTCGTTTCCTCTTTGGAGCTTTTAAATTTGGGAAACTGCATTTTTATTCTAGGAAGAGTTGAACATACCATGACTAGTTCCCTGAAAGCTGTTAGTGTTTCATGACCTAAATGTGCTTCCAGAAACAAAGGTTAGGCTTGTCTGCCCAGATTTAAGTGTGTAGCAAATTACTTCATTACACAAAAACTACCGAAGCTGGTCCTCACGCACACAGTGCTCACCACAGTGAGAGCTCTGTAAACAAGTGCCTAGAAGGTGGTTTGATTTTTAGATGTCATAAGTTTAGACACAAAGCTGAAAATGTAGCCTTGTATCTTTCATCGTGTTTGTCTTCTATTTGCTATATTGCTTTTTTTTCACTTGGCTCTTATGTTTTGGTTGTGCACGAAATACTAATAACAACTCTTTTGTTTTACAGGTACTAAGCCAAATGATCTGCAATTTATAATATCAATGTTAAGAATGGATGGGGAGGAAAATAAGAGAGATGTTGTTGATGAGAGTTTACAAACTCAGTTGACAGAAGAATCCCAGAGAAATACATCAGGAGAAAATGCTGGATGTGACTCTTCGTCTCAGCAGAAAACAAAGCTTGTATCAGATGAAGTGTTCAGGGACCTTGACAAGAAAAGAAAAGAGAATGGCACAAACAAAAGGGCACTGTCAGGATCACCAAACCCAGATGCTGTTGTAGCAGACAAACATAAAAATGTCTCCAGAAAAAGAAAGCAGAGTTCTTCAGAAGACATGAAAGATAGTGAAAGGAAATTTCACAAAGTTGTAGCTGGAGAAGTGGGTAGTATTGTAGCTGGAGCTGTAAAGAGGGAAGGAGTCACCAGTTGTCGTGGTGATGAAATACTTAATTCAAATTTCCTGTGCCTACATTGTGATTTCAAATGTGCTGATGGTGCCATATTGAAAATTCACAAGGAAAATAAACATCCACAAGAGGAGCCAGCTGGTGTTCATGATAAGTTGTGTTCTTCAGAAGAAGTCAGTATTGGTTATGCAGTTGGAAGCATAGACAGAGATTTCAAAGGCAGAATGAGTGATCAGTGTTTACCTTCCTGCTCTGATAAGGAAAACAGTAAACGAGAAATTTCCTCTAAACTATCCAAAGAGCAAACATACCCTCACTGTAGCTGCAAAGCTGAATGTAGTTCAACGTTACATATGCATGTCCAGCAAGATCATGAGAAATCCAAGATGTTTTGTTGTGAACTTTGTGGTTTTCAGAGTGCTGAGGAAAATCTCCTAAATTCTCATTTCCTTGGCAAGACTCACCTTCGGCGCCAAAATCTTGCTGCACGGGGAGGATTTGTACAAATATTGACAAAAAAATGCTCCAAAAACCAACGATCTACTGCAACCAAAGAAAGGAATGTCAGAGCGAAACCTGGGACCAGTAAATTAAGGGCAAGGGCTGCTGATGCAAAAGAATTAAGTGTTTGCAGTGCACCGGAAGGCTCAAAAGTAAGCTTGTCTAAACAAAATGATGGCACTGAACTGATTGAAATGATACCATCTTCAGATGTTCCCACTGAAAAAACAGATACTATGGCAGAAGAAACATTTATTTCTTCTGCTGTAGAAGAAAATTATGAAGTCTGTACTGAAAAAACAGAAATACCAGGACCCTCAGAAACTATCTTGCAGAAAACAGAATTGCCTCCAACTACCAGAAAGCCAGTTGTTAGCAGTTTAAACTTGACAAGGAGATTTGATAGACCGGACTGTAGAAGAAACATTGTCTTGTTAAGGTCTTCATTTGGACAGAGTAGGTCTTTTAAATTCAAGAGGCAGGTTAAAAGAAGGTACAGCTTGCTGGGAAATTTTAAGAGAGGCAAGTTGGAAACTCAGAGACTACACGTGAAGCATATCTCCAGCACAGAGTTTAAATCTGGTGATTCAAGCTGTATGTCACAAACAGAATTAGAAACAGATGCTGGAGGTAAAGGTAATAATACTTCAGAAATTCAAGATCTTACTGAAGATAAGCCAAATACCCCTTCTTCCAGCAGTACACATACTAAAGATTGTGATGTTAACCTTACTGCTGATCACAGTGTTCTTCATACTTGCACTGATTGTGGTCATGTTTTTCAGAACAGAAAAAGTTTGGAAGTTCATGTTGAAAAGCTTCATACAAAAAAGATCCAGTTTCATTGTCAAATGTGTAGTTATTCCTCTGGAGTCAGGGAAGACATGAACCAACACTCTCAGGACAATAAACACCAGATGGGTGGTTGTAGCTTTAATTGTCAACTCTGTTCATTTACCAGCTTGAACGTGATCAGCCTTCAAAGCCACATGAGTGAAGCGCATAATATGTCCCATGGTTGTCCAACTTGCATTCTTTTTTTTCAAATGGAGGAAGAGCTGATAAAACATCAAAAAAATGAGAAACATGATGGTTCAGTCTTTCAGCAAGCCACTCCCCTGGATAACAGTGATCAGACCTTGCAAGTGCCAACTTATGCTGACTCGTTATCAAACAATAGCCAAAATCTTGCAAAGGAAATGGAAGTATCAATGAAAGCAAAACCTCCAGACCCTTCCTTCATAAACCATAAAAATGAACTAAAGCATTCTGTTCTGAATAAGCCCCAATTTCAATGCAAAAAATGTTTTTATAAGACAAGATCTTCCACGGTTCTTACAAGGCACATAAAACTCCGACATGCACAGGAGTATCACTTCCTTTGCAAAGCATGTAATCTCTACTCACTGAGTAGGGAAGGAATGGAGAAGCATATCAAAAGAAGCAAGCACCTTGAAAATGCCAGGAAAAACAACATTGGACTACTTTTTGAAGAATGTATTGAAAAGGTTTGTGTTGGCATTGGTGGTATTAAAACAGTAGTTGATCCTTCCATTTCTGGGAGTGGGAATACAGAGTTAGATAAAGAAATTATACATGTTTCATCCTCTTCCATGGAAAACGTATCAAGAAATAAGGAAATCATTCCACTTGATCAAAGGATTGCTGAAAATGAATTGGTTTTAGCTAGTGCACCCAAAAGAGGGAAACCCAAAGGCACTCTTTCTAGGACATGTAGCCATTGTGGTCTTTTGGCCTCCAGTGTTACAAATTTGACTGTTCACATCAGACGTAAACATAGCCATCAGTACAGCTATTTGTGTAAGGTTTGCAATTATTACACTGTAACCAAAGGAGACATGGAACGCCATTGTGCAACCAAAAAACACAAAAGTCGTGTTGAAATAGAAGGACCTGGAAAACAGAGCTCAGACATCATCGTTAGCCCTAAAGGAGGTAATTTTGAATCCATGAGCAAGAAGAGTAACAGCCCCATGACTGCCTTGTATGAACATGTTGAGGATGGTAACCAGTCATCAGATTTGGAAAATTCTGTCTTAGACAATCAGGAAGTTGAGCAAGAAGATGCTGAGCTAAAAGTTGTAAATGCCAGTAGGCTACGAGATTTGGAGCATACTAGCAATCCATTAAATATAAACCAGCACGTGTTTCTGGAACCAGCGAGGGTTACACAAGATGGTGACCCATGCCTCCAGAAAAGAGCATTGGGTGCAGGTGACAATAAGTGTGTCCACTGCAGCTTCGTTGCTCATTCTTCTTCTTCTTTAGAGCTGCATGTGAAGCGAAAACATACGAAACAGTTTGAATACTACTGCATGGCTTGTGACTACTATGCTGTTACTCGTAGAGAGATGATTAGGCATGCAGCAACAGAGAAACATAAAATTAGAAGAGAATCTTATGTTTATTCTTCTGGGGAAGAAGCAAACACAGCAAATATCACTAAAGAAGGCACTGCTTTGTCTCAAGAGAAGCACCATCACAGTGCAGGAGAATCAAAAACTGTTTTAGGTGAAACAAAATGTGCCAGTGATGCAGCAGAAGGTGATCATATGAGTAAAAGTTTAACTGAGTGTACTGTCTCAGATGACTGTGCATCTTCAGGAATGCCTAAAGGAGGTGATTCCAAAGATACAGTAGAAGGTGAACTTGAAGAGAAGTCTAAAAATGGAGGAGAAAACCATTTTTGTGAAGGTTTCCAGCAAACTCCTCAGAAAGGTAAACTTGACAAGGAAGTATCAGTTAAAGAAACAGGTACTAGTGAGTTGCAGCAAAGTAGGCATGGTCAGGCGCTGCTCAACTCAGATGATGATTGCACTGCAGAAAATCAAAATAGATCAAGCAGCCCAAACTTGAATTCAGGAAAAGGTGAGGAAAGCTTGGAAGCATGTAAGGAAAATCCTGAAGTAGAATGTAGAAACACAGACATTCTCAAAAAAATGCCACTGAAAAGCCCACTTATGCTAACTCTTCCAGAAACAAGTAGTGCAGTAGAGCAATCAAATTTTGCTGGAAATGTTGGAGAAATGGTACAAAATATACATAGTTTAGAGGGTGACAGAAGTTTCAAAGAGGATCCTACTGGGGAGGAGGAAGAAGCCGTTATGGAAGCACAACATGAAGCAGAAGTAACTATAAATAACAATGCTTGGGAGGCAGATGGCTCAACAGCTGAGGGCATGCAAGAAAGTAATAATGAGGCTTTGGGAACGGTTATCAGTGCTGATGATAAAGGAAAGGCAATGCAAAATTTTGGCAAGTTTGATTCTTCTATAGTGAGGTTAAAAAGCCATCAAGATGGGGAGGTCACTGACCATTCTGCTGAAGGACAGATGTCAAGTGGAGTGAAGGCTAGAGAGCTCACAGTGAAAGCAGACCCTTCACCAAGTGGTGGGAAAAAAAAGCCAGAAGGAATTTCCCTTGGGGAATTGACACGTATTCGCTGTGATGACTGTGGTTTTCTAGCAGATGGTTTGAGCGGACTAAATGTTCACATAGCCATGAAGCATCCTTCAAAAGAGAAACATTTTCATTGTTTACTGTGTGGAAAATCATTTTACACAGAGAGCAACCTTCACCAGCACTTGGCCAGTGCCGGGCACATGCGGAACGAGCAGGCAAGCGTGGAGGAGCTGCCTGAAGGAGGCGCTACCTTTAAGTGCGTGAAGTGCACGGAGCCCTTTGATTCGGAGCAGAGCTTGTTTCTCCACATCAAAGAGCAACATGAAGAATTGTTGCGGGAAGTGAATAAGTACATTGTGGAAGACACTGAGCAAATAAACAGGGAGAGGGAGGAGAACCAAGGCAATATCTGCAAGTATTGTGGGAAGATGTGTAGAAGTAGCAATTCCATGGCCTTCCTAGCTCACATCCGTACCCACACAGGTATGGAAATGCTCTCTTTGCAAGTGGTCCCTTTCAAGCAGAGTAAATTATACCACTGGTCTTTTTCTGTTTGTTAATCTCTTTAACATTTCTTAGGAACTGGCAAGCATATCACCTAATGAGCCCCCAATGAAATTCAAAATTGCCAAAATGGGTATGAAAAACAGTGATCAAAGGTCAGAAAATATAAGAATATTGTTAAGTGCAGTCACCCTTCTGCTTTTGGTTTCATATAGAGAGATTTTGTTTCCTTTCATCTACATTGTAACCATTAACTGGTTCTTAAATGTATATAATGAAGCAGTGGTGGTTTGAGAGAACAATTAGCTGCTCTAACTTCCTCTTCCTTGCAGTTGTTTAATATCCAAATTGTTTATTTCATTTCAATTCAGTGACACTTTCAGCATTACATAATGCTTCAGGATAGACATCTGATATTGCATCATTCCTAAATAAATGCCAGTAAGAAGCAGCAAGAGGGTTTTTGGTTTGTTTTTTTTTTTTTTAAGGAATAAGTTATGGGTATTGGAATTGGTCAGCCTTTTTGGAAGGTAGCATGTAATGCTGATGCAGTGCACAGGGATGTAGCATCTGATTTAGTTTCTGTGCTGATCACACTTTCAATTCATTTTTATGTTTAATTTTAAGTGGAAAATTTAAAAACATTTTTGTAGAAAAATGCATAAGCTGCAGTTCTAAATTTATGTAAAAATTCACTGCGATGTTTCTATAAACCTGCCATACATTCTTTATTTTAAATAGACAGCTTTTCTAAATCACTGAGCTCTGCTTAGACAAGTGGTGTCTCTGTGGTTGAATTTATGAGTGGATTTGAATAATAAATTCACATTTCAATGAACATATTTTCATTAAAACTGTAAGGTTTATTTTACTGTACTTTTAAATAATGGCTTATTATGGAAGCTATAGTTTAAATTCATGCAGTATTTGAAACTTAGTGCATGGTTACAAGGAAGAGAACAAAAAGGTAAGAAAAAAGAAACAGAATGGTGATTCCTGGCATAATCCTAAAATAGTTTTGTAAGGGTTTTTTTATGAAAAGGCAAGGGCGTGACTGGACAACAAAGTTTAATCTTGGGGAACACAGACGTATTTCAAACCTTTCAAAGTATTTTGCTATAACTTGAGTATTTATGTATACCAGTAACTCACATACTTAATACTTCCAGCAGTACTTCTGTCCTGTCAATAATGTAGTTATCTGTATTGCTTCAGCTAATATCCCAACTTTGAATGCAGTGTTAGGTCTTTAGAGGGATGCTCGTGTTCACATGGTCAGAACAGCTGTATAAGCCCTTAATATGCCCTCTTACGGCAGATAAAACTGAATAAAACTAAGGGGGAGGATGCTAATGGAGCTCTCTTTAGAATTCTTTATGCAACTGTCTGGTCAAGACATGTTGCTTATAATTGATGTGTCCATTACTTGAATTCTCTTGTAATTATAGTCAATAAGTCTTGTAAATGTGTTAAAGCTCACTAAAAGCATACAAATTCAAGAACAGAGTAAGGCTAATAATTTAAAATAATCAATGTAGGCATTTCAGCACTTAATTTCCCTTGTGTGTTGATAGCTGATCATTCTTAATCCATTAAGATTTATTTAGTCGTTTACAATGCAAAATAGGTTTGCACTGGTCACTTGTGCCATTTGAAAATGTCCACCAGGTTAAGTGCAGAATGTAGTCCATTAGTCTTCCTTGACTATATGTATTAATTGCATTTAAAATCAAGTTAATGTGGATGTGAAAGTGAGGTAACTATCAATATATGACAAAGCAACCCTACTTACATAAGTTACATCATTGATTGTAACATTTAGTAAAAGTTAGTGTACTTTTTAACATCTTGTGTGTAGGTCTTATCATGAAGTATATTTTTATTGTGCTTTTGGATGGCCCTAAATACGCAAAGCAGTAAAAGGATACATTTCATTTTCCAAGTCATTTTTCAGTGGTTTGTGTAGGGGAGGTATAGAAGGGTTACAGAACAGAGTTTTATCTGCCCTCTTTCTCACAGTACCTTTAAATGAAATTCTTTTCTTATGCTTTGCTTATTCACATAAATAGTAATGTGGAGACTTTTATTAATACTTAATGGGACGAAGGCTTTCTCTTCCAATCTGTGTTTTCATATTTGTGATTTCCTTTGTGACTTACAGAACCTTTTCTTCCGATCTTCCATCACAATGGATGCAGTTGAATAAGAAACAAATCTTTTTGGGTTATTGGAAGCGGTGGCAGGGGGAACTGACCTACTCCACCAACTGTATATAAACTGGCTTGTAACATTGGTGAGGCAAACCCCAGTATTTCTAGCTTCTCACCTGTTCCACGATAAGAGCAGATACATAATAGGAGCAGAGCTGCACATTTTCCCTGTTATTGTTCTGATTATGTGCTTTTTTAAGAAAAGCTTTCTTCAGCATCTGGATGTGCGTATATATTTACATGTATGGATGTGTAACCATATCCAAGTCCTTGCCTTTTTTATTGAGTAATTGGTGACAGTTTGGGCAGGGGGGAAGGGAAAGGAAAGGTATGGAAAGATACAACTAATATTTCCATTAATAGAAAAATAATATCTCAAAATACCGTTAAATAATGTAGGAGATTTTCACATTGCAAATGAAAGGGAAGCTTTGCTAGAGAGGACATAACAAGTAAGTCCATCACATTTTGACAAGTGAAAATGAGGAAGTGTAAAGGAAAATAAAAAGAGTAGTAGAGGTGGAAGACTTTTTAGTTCGCAGTTGATGGAGGTCCCATAAACTTAATTAACAATCAACATCTAAGGAAAAATCACCTGCAACCACATCATCTTTGTTTTGTTTCTCATCAGATTTCTCAGTTAATGTAAGGTTTGCTCAATGCACGTGTGGTATCTACTCCCTGTGTCCTAAACACATGGGGAAATGGTATGATGAGATTTCACGTGGCTCTGCTTCATTTGCATTGGGCCTGATCTAGGGAGACAGCTATACCTGCAGGTGCAGGTGCTGTTGCCTTTGGCTAGTTTAAAGCTGAGGCGGTGAATGTTTCTTGTAGTTTTTGGGTCTCCATTGTCTTAATGTAAAAGAAGGACTGTGAACCTCAGTCTTTTTTGTAAAACAGTCCTATGGTTTGTGTCTGTCTGACCTAAACTCTTAATCTATTTCCAAGTTTGTGGGTTTTTGTTGTTATTGGGGGTTTGTGTTCGACCCCCCCCCCCCCCCCCCCCCAATTCTTTTGTTAACTGCTGCCATCATAAAATGTCGCTTTGTTTCCATGCCATAACTTGTGGATAAAGTAATTCTGTGGCTTTTTTCTTTTTCTTTTTTTTTTTTTTAACTAATTTGCTGGAAAGATGCTATATTTAAAGTATTTTTCTCATTTTTCTATGACTTAAAAGCAAAGCCAAGTGTGAATCCAATAGTGTCACATTTAACACAGCATGAGAACCATTAAAGTTTGTGAGAAGTGTGGCTAACAAACGGTTAATTGCTTCAACATTGTTTCAGTCTGAAATTAGCCTTATAGCAAACACAGATTTATGTTTTTTTTGCCCCATTAGTTCAACTCTTAGTCTAACGTCTTCATCTCAAGTATAAAATTTTGGATTTTTCCAGCAAAGAACATCCTGGAACAAATTTGGCACCAGCAGTCTAAAAGGGAGGTGCACTGCTTTTGTTTCAGGTGATAAATCCCGACTGGAGCCTGCCAGCACTTGAATTTTCATGGAGTTTAAATGGAGATGTTAACAGATATTCAGCTCTGTATCTGAGAAATAAATAAAAAAACCCTCAAGGCCTCACTGATTTTTGGATGAGAGCAGTCAACAGAATAATGCATTTCTGTATTGTCAGCACACTGTAGCTACAATTGGTCTGAACTTGAGTTCTTCACAAAGGAGTCATGTAAATGGAAAACAGCAAAGGTCTTGTATGGAAGCCCTGTGGGACACCTGCAGTAACAGAATGAGGAACAAATTTACAATTTAATCAGTAGGAGAGAAACTAAGGGAACATAGGATTGAATCCACACGGTATTTGAATTCTATGACAAAAAAGAGCAGTATAAACAACAATGGATTTTGAAATCCTCCCCAACTGTGGCCTTGATGTTATTAATTGTGCAATTAGTCTTTAAGATCGTAAGTTAAACCGTCAACTTTTAATACTCTATTAATGCAAAGATAGGCTTTTTTAAAAGTATTATTTGCATGGGTCTCCTTATAGAATGCAGTGTTGATTTGAAATGTCACCAAATTAATGATTAATTTAGTTTTATCAGGATCATTTAAATAAACTGCATTTTTTTCACTGTGATTGATAGAATGTGATTGCTGTTAGCTGCAGTCTCAACCTGCTTTTGACATTTAAACTTATAAAGCTGACTAGATATAACCATTCAGGTGCTAAATATATTTTACATCTACTTCCAACAGTAGAAATGGAAGTATTAAGAGATCTGGCTTCATTGTCATTGAACTGTGAAATATTCAACCTTGTCTGCCTGTGCTTAGTACTGTTGACTTTTTTATTTCAGTTAGGAGATTAAAATTAAATGCTTCATTTTTCGTCAGCTTTTGGGAATTAAATTGAAATTTAAGACTCTAAAAATTTTTACTAAGATCCTCAATTGCAGCCCGGTTTCTTGGAGGATATTCTGTTTTCAAGGGCAAAGCAAAAAGGTTCATTGATCAAGTATGATATAGTGCAATATTTTTCTTATCAGAGCTCTTTATGTATATTTATTAAAGATCACATATTTCATACTATGCTTAACTGTACTAGAAGAAGTACTTCACAAAACATACACTAAATGTAATATGGAGACTCTGTGACCATATTGTACTTGCTTTTAACTGCAATTCTACGATTTTGATTTACTGATTTACGGAATTACTGGTCAGAAAATTGAAAAGTGCTACAGCATGCTTTAAAATGGTGTTGCTGCATAATAACATGGGGACCGACATGTGCCTAGTTTAACTATTTCAGTAAAAGAATAGTTTTTCCATCCTTGAGAGAGGATCACTGTTAATTAAGACAGACAAATAATTTGACTTTTTGCTGAACTGATATGATACGAGACATAGGCTGGTATTTCTTCCTTGGAGAAATAATTTCAGAGTTCTTTGGTCTGCAGTATGCATTTAATATTAAAGTTTGTTCTTGAAATAAATAATAGCCAAAATGTCAATACTTCTGGTTTGCAGAATAATCATAAATTCTTGACCATAAAACAGTCATAAAGGCATAATATTTTATCCACTGTATATTCATACATTGCATGTCATTACAATAGCTAGGTGATGAATCATTTTCTCTGTGTGACAGAACAAATCTGAAATACCAATGCTAATGTGAAATCTATTCAAAGTCGGAAGACTTGTAAAATTACTTTAAATGCGTTTGCTTAAAAACTGAGTCCATTTTGCAGTTTACACCAATATCGAGCCACTTTAAGACCATCACCTGAGTTTTGTCATTTGGAAATGGGGAAAGGTGTAGAACAACTTTTGCCATCTTGTTGAAAGGTTATCTACCTACTCTGTTGTCTGCTCATTTTAATATTTTGTGAGTTTTTAAAATAATAATAATAATTTTAAAAGAGTAAATTATTCCTCAGAGTTAAGAGAGTAGTGATCTCGAACTTAAGGAAACTTTAATGAGTAATGTGTAGTATGTACCATCTGTGCCCAGGGAGTCATAAATTTATGTGCAAGATGCGGTTTTTTGTTAGGCAAAAATCTCAAACAGGTTAAATGTGGGATAGGCTTTTTTAAAGGTTATTTTTTTCCTAGGATTTTATATTTCTTTAACCATGGGTGATATATTATTCTAATTCAACTCATATCTTATGCTAAATTTTACTTAGGATCAAAGCCATTCAAGTGCAAGATATGCCACTTTGCAACAGCTCAGCTCGGAGATGCCAGAAACCATGTCAAGAGGCACCTTGGGATGAGGGAATACAAGTGTCATGTCTGTGGGTGAGTAAATTGAAACAGTCTCCACCATGGTTAACCAGGAGAAGAGTGCAGGATATGCATTGTTTCAGAATTGAAAACTGTGATGTGAGCAAGAGTGGCTAAAATTATGCATGCATATCCTCCTTTCCATTGTTATGGTAAATTCCTTAAATACAGTTATGACATTCTTTTCCCACTTCTAATCCTGCACTGAAGATGAGCAATTTTATGGGCTACAAGGTCAATTTGAACCTGTAATCTGTAAATTGACTAAATTATAGGATGTTCATTCACATTGCCAGGGAGAACTGTAAATTCCATTTAAAGACATAAAAAATATATAATATAGACTTTACTGTGTGGGGTTTTTTCTTTTGCTATACTGTTATAATTTTAGTACCATTAACAGATTTCTGGACTCCATTAGGGTTTTCATTCTTTACGAAAACAAAACAGAAGACTGATTTTTCAAACAAACGGATCTAAAGTATTGCAGGCATAAGACTTTAAAAATAAATTGAACTCTTTTATGTATGCTTGTGTTCTTGTTTGTCACCCCAAAAATCTTGTTTCTTACTTCACTGTTATTTTCTCAGAAGGATCGTTCATAATGTTTAATTGTCCTTCAAATGTGTTGCATTTAATAGGAGGCATTGAGACTCCTTAATGCAAAACTAATTAATTTAGCAGAAATGTTTAAAAGGTTTTAAAATGCCATGGCATATATGGTACATCATAGGACATTCAAAGTTGGATTTTAATACCCTAGTTCTGATTAAAAATATATTTTAATGTTATTATGCTGGAAAAATTAGCATCATATAAAAACATTTTACTCAAACCTATGTAACGCGCTATAGCAGTCTTATAGCTAATGTGTAGAATAGCACAGGTTCAATTAGATGAGGCAGTGCACACATGAATGGTGTAGTGTGATGCTGGGTATAATATTCAGCAGGAGGTGTTTTTTAGCCTCAGTATACCAATCTACTGCAGGACAAAGTGAGTTGCATATTTTAAGGGACAAGTGAATCTTCAGCTGGAGATGCAGCTGAGTGATTTTCACTGATTCATCTCTCTGTTTCTCAAATAATTTTGCATGCAGCATTATGAGATACTTGGGATGTTTTTACTGAAGAAAGTTAATTGCTGACTTCTTGAAACAAGAAATAAAAATGTATGAGCCCAATTCTTAAGACCACTGAATATCCATAGTACAGTACGTTGTGCTGCATTTTATTTTGCAGAATGTTTAACATTATGTGTGGTAGTCTATTTTATATTGTCTGACAAATCTTGTTTACTATCTCTGCTATATGAATTGTTAAGAATTTGGCATGGAAGATAGTTAACTGCAGATTCACAAAACTGTTTAGCTAAGGCTAAGCTCTGTTCTTTAGAAGTTGTCAACAAACTTGACAATGGTTCTTTATTCAATTCCCTTTTAACTTACAGTGAAAAATCATCATATTATTTGACTGAGAGAAGAAGTAAAAACCAAAACCTCAAAATAGCTAATACTGTATCTTTTCTAAGAAGAGAATTAAAATGATTAGGATTTCGAACAGTACCCCATTTTTTCTAAAGCTCATTCCTTCAGGACTGACATGTTCTTAGAATCTCTCTCTGAAATTACACAAGTTTCGGTTGCAATTCATGATGGCTGTGCAAGAGAGAGAGCAAAACATATATGAATGGTTTAAACTGTGGACTTGAATATTAGTCACTTTGCTTACTGTATGTTGCTGACATGTCGCACCTGGTAGCCAAGCAGGTACTAACTTTCCATTTTTGTGTAGCATTATATTGCTAATGTTCATGAACCACATGAAGCTGTGTTATTTAGATATGACAAAACAATCAGCTGAAGAGACATATGCCACAATACCCTCTGCTCACAAAAATCTGATTTATATACCTGTTTAAATAATCATGACATTTCACTTAATGAGCACCAAAAATTTTAAGAATTATATATTAACATGAATTAATTATATATTAACACGGATTTAATTGAAAAATACATTTTTATACTGTAGCTAGCAGTCCTGAAGAATTAAGCAGGATTTGAAGAAAGAGAAATGACCAGAGCAGTTTGAACCATAGTCCAAATAATGCACATGCCATCCTTAAATGTGCAAGAAGAGGAAGAAAAGCGTAATAGCCTGTGCTGTATTTCTGCTATTTTAATTGAAAGGATTGGGTAGTGTATAGGTTAAAAAAATAAAGTAGCAACATAAAAAAAAAAAATTGCTAGGATTGGCTATCGGATTAGTGGCACTATAGAGCATTGGTACATTAACACCACTGACAATGTCAATTCATTATCATTGATGGCTAAATAATCTTAGAAATGCTCAGTGGACCTATTAGTTCCTGAACATAAGCAGCTCATGCTGCATTTCTTCATTAGGTTTAATTGCTATAAATTTTACCTTTTTAAAAATCATGCTTTAAAAGGTGAAGTGATCTTTCAGGAACATTAACTCTGTAATTTTGTCACAAACAGAAGGTCCTGCACTATGTTTTCTTTTCTACAGTAGTTAATACTCTATCCTCTGACTTTTAGATTCATAGTAATAAGCCCTCTGCTAGTTGTGACGATAAATTTTGTTCCAAAAGCTTTTGAATGTGCTCGGGCACTTTGTAAAGGTGAAATGTCAGAGCAACATGGTGGTGTAGTGTGGTCTCAAAATACCGCTCCTTCCCCCCCCCCCCTTTTTTTTTCTCTTTTAAAAAAAACCCCAAAAATTCTCTGGAATTTTTTGTATTTAAAAAAAAAGCAGAAGGCTGCATCTTTTGTGTTGTTTTAGGAGGAGTTTGCTGTGTCTCAGTTTTCCAAATGGTCCTCATATTTACATGATACAAAGTACGCAGTATATAATTCACTTAGCTGTTGAAAAAGGCAGTAATTTTGCTGTGTTGTTTTATTTTTTTTTAAATTGAAGTTCAGGGTTTGTTTTTCTTCAGCTGCACAGCAGAAACTACATGACACAGAAATTGGACACCGCTAATGTTTTAACATTTGGAATAAACCGTCTGCTACTCATTTCCTTATCGCAGATGTGTGTTAATTGTTTTCTTTTCCATACCCATGGCTGTAAAATATATCCCATTATTTCAGAGGTAGTATCTATTTTCTGTGGGTAGCAAACTGCTGCCTATTTGAATTTAATTTTTGGAAGTCTGCCTCTGAAATTGGCTGATACCCTGGGTTAGATGAGCAAATCTTGGTTGCCCAGCATTTAAAAATCTTGTTTCATTTGCCTGGTGAAATGCTTATCATGCACTTTTTGAATTTTATGCCTCAGGTAGAACATGAAAAATGCATTGTTCTGCACTCGAGATTTTGAACAGAATTTATAGGCAATGTTTGATTTAAAAATGCATCTACTATTCCTTTGCATTTTTCTTCCCTTTGCTTTCAGAAACAGAGTTTTTGGGGATGTAGTTACATGTTTCAAGTAAGAGTGGCTGCTTCGTTTGTTTTTTTTCTTCTCTCTTTTATGGCTTCTTAAAAATCTGCTGAGGAAGATGGGTGTAAGGTAGGTTTGGATTTTTAGGAAACCTGTCAGTATCTAATACATGCACATAAACATTTTTTGCTACCTTCCTAAAAATTAAAAGGATATTGTAGCAATATCTTTATTATGTTTATTCCATATATAGCAGCAAAGTGTTTTAAGGAAGGAAAGTATTCGTATGCACCAAGGAATTTGGAAGGGGGTGGAAAACGTTGGTCATTTTCTGTATTTTGCCGAAGTAGTTGTTTCTTGTAGGGTTTTTTGTTTGTTTGTTTGTTTGGGGATTTTTTGGTTTTGGTTTTTGTTTTGATGTTTTGCTGGATGGAGCTATTAATCTTTTTTACTTTCTGCTCCTCAGTTCTCGATTAGCTTTGAAACTTCTTTTCCCAGTTAATTCTGGATATAAGATGTTCTGCTAAATAAGTGTTTTGCTAAATTTATTTATCTTTTAAAGCTTCATATAAACAAGCTTTCAGGAGTGTTATAGTGTCCCAGGCATGAAAATAACTTCACTTCTGCTGCTGCTGTTAATGCTAAGAGTAGTTCAGGGATCTTAATCTGTGTACAGTTCAGTATTTTAATGACACTGGTTGCTTTGAGAATGTCTAAAGAAAAATAATCACCTATATCAAGTATGGTGGCTAGTAGATCTTCGTACTTTATAGATAAGAATGTGCTTTCACCAGCTGCATCAAAAAAATTGGCTGTACTCCTGCGTGTGGTGTTCTAAAATATCTTTTAGATTCTCAGAATTTTTTTAACTGATTACTGTTAATGTCAGGCTACTTTTAGTGGAAGCCTGCTCTTAAGATTGCTTTTATCATGCAAAAAAGACTTGTTCATAAATGTATTGTAGGAGCAGGAAAAACGTTATACTTTCAAGGATGTCTTAATGTACTGTAATGTAAATTAATTATTTATACTTGTGCTGTTTAGGAAATCTTAAATAGAAAGTTACTACTCTAGTAAAACTATTTTTGTGTAGTATTACCTAGTTTTTGTGCATTAAAAGGGATCTCTGTGTAGATGATTATAATGTCACTTTCTGACCTTTGCAGCTTGAATAATTGTAAATCATTGCTTCATAACGTGTCAGAGAATGTCTGTACTAGGGAATTAAATGGCAGAATATAATAGACCAAATTATTGCCTGTCATGTTTTCAACAACACAGTTAGTATTTGAGTTACACTTAATCATTACGTGCATTAGCAACTTCATTGGAATCCAGCTTCAGGCTGAGCATGAAATACATTACATTATTTAAACCTCTAATGGTAGAAGTCATTTATTTGTGTTGAAGTGTACAACATGCAGAGTTTCATAAAGCAAGGAACACTTGAGAGCTTAATTTATCCAAATCAAAGCCTAAATGCAGATAAACACAAGTGGCAAAAATTAGTAATTTTTATAGGCTGGAAATATTTAAAAATACATGGTTGTGGGTAATTGTAGGCAGCAGGAATAAATTAAAATCACTATTTTTAGTCAGTTCTGAGAACTAAAACTGTTGTATACCTAACTCATCAAGTGCATCATGAAATTGCATTTTTGAACGAACAATTAATTACACACATCGTACATACAGATGTGTCCAAACAAAAAATATCTATTTGGTTCAGCTGTTCAGATCAGAGATGTGTGTGTGAAATGGCTGTTCCACATCCAGCTATTCTGAGTTTCTTTATCATCTGCTTTTGTTGTTTGGTCCTATCATACACTTGTGTCTACATTTACTTTAGTAAAGAAAAATGAGGTGAACCTACATAACGGCTTTCCAAACTTGCACACATTTTTAAAGAAATTAATAAGAAAATATTAGAAAAAAATATATGGAGTAATGTGTTATACTATCTTGTCAATTTTTTGTTCAGTTATTTATCATTTTATTACAATTGTAAACGCAACCTTCAGTACATAGTCTTTAGTTTTACTATTTAAGAAAACTACTTGAGATGGAAATTATTTACTTTTATTCAAAAAAGCTCCCAGCATCTTTAAACAACTGGTATGGATCCTATGGTCTTTTGTGCAAGACTCCTGTGGTCTGGAAGTCTGCCGTGGAGATGGTATGGAGTCTCGAGTGAGTGGGAGACTCAGGTACAGGCGCTGGAAGGACTCTTCTGTTCAAGACTGGTATTACAGCTGATACAGAGCATCCAGACCAACTTTCTGACTTAATAAAATGTGGTTTCAGCAATTTATATGCTAAATTGGATTATAATAATGATTTAGTTGTACTTGCTGAAGAGACAAGGTATAAAAGGGACATGAGAGTACGTGTTTGTACTCGAACTGGAGATAGTGATTCAGGCTAATATCCATGATCCATGCTGCGTGCAGTCCAATTCAGTGCACTTCCAAATGGTAATTATAGCAAGACACACAGCAGTGTGACCATGATATGTTTGGCACATGCAACTACTGCTTTTACAGACATGCATTTTTAATTTTGTACTTTCCTGTAGATTGCTCTGACATCCAGGATGTGTGTGTTTCTGTAAGGCCAAAGGTACCTCACTCTGAACACATCCTTCGAGAACAAGCCACTCCTGTGGCCACACGGGGAGGGTTTGAGCCCTTCCTCAGAGGGCAGGAGTCGTGACTGATGGGAAACAAGCTGATAGTGCAAAACCTGAGTTTTAACAGTTAGTGCTAAGGCAAGTGGCAGTCCTAAGATTTAGTATGCCTACTGAAAACCTATTCTGACCTTATATCCATGGTTCGGAGGATTGACCTAAGCATTGAGGAAGGTGCTGTTAAAAACTGCCTTCTGTTGGGAAAAGGAGATGGCAAAAAAAGTTGCTTACCATGAGAAGAAAGGAACATGAGCGTTTTTGGTACAGGTGGTACTGACAAGGTGAGAGGTTTGCTTGATTCAAATTTTGGATGTGTTCCTTTGTTGATAGGCTTGAGTTGCATGGTTTGGATTTATCAGAATTCAAAAGGTTTATCTTTGCTTTAGTTTTGATCATTTATGCGTAGGAATTGCATCAAGCTCCTGATTCAGCTGTGATTTGCCTTGGTGCTTTTAGTAAGTTTACTGTAAAATTTAGAGGATAAATAATTGAGCCTAATTTTTATCAATTCATGTCTGTTCCCTAGGGTTTGGTAAGGAAGTGGAATGTTACCCAGAAAGGGAAAAAATAGACTCTGATTTATGTTTTATTTTTTAGCTGTGAGATGTTGCAATGCCCTTAATTTTAACCAGATCTAATCTCTTGACTGCTGAATCAATCTGTTGGGGCATCTGTTTTTTTGTGTGTTTGATTTTACTTGCATCGAATGTATTACTGTAACATAGCTTCTTCAGTAGTTACTGCTCGATTCGTTGGAACGCCCCAGAATCTCAGAGGATGCACTGTGCAGTGCGTCCACATCTCATTTCCAGTTTAAATTGTCCATTTAAAACCCTTAACTTTGTTTTTCCTACCAGTGATTTTTCCTCCTGTTTGCACTGTAATGACTGGAAATTGTGTTTACTGGGTTTAGTACAAGCAGAATCAGGCCTATAGATTCTAAGCACTTCAGGACAATTAATCTTACTTCCTGTGTTTATTACAACCCTAGGCATCTTCTCGAGACTCAGTGATTAGTTTACTAGGGTAGAACT